>NC_136493.1:50590103-51195103 GCF_053919585.1 Euprymna scolopes | reverse complement strand
AGTCTACAGACTCGAAATTTGATATACAGGGTACTGAGATTTGGGAAAATCTATGCGATCGGTTTTCGGCCAGAAATTTGGCTGTTAAGGGGTCAGAGTTCAACGATTTAACCTTTGAGAACTCTACCAACCTCCTCCGACAATTTGGGGTCTAAACACTTGAAATTTTAGATATAGATTCCTTGGACAGGGATCTAACTTAATAGCTCGATTTGAGCCCAAAACAATAAATTTTAAGTGATCATAATAGGGGTCAAATTTAAAAAAATGACCACTTTTTTTTTTTTTTTTGCTTTTTTTGCTCAGCATACACCTCCAAACACCCGGGCAAGGCCGGGCTAAAATGCTAGTCTATATATATGTATATATATATATATATATATATATATATATATATATATATATATAAAGTGAACGTGTCTGTGTGTCTGTGTGTCTGTGTACATTTTCCTTCGCAATAACTCTGTTAATTTTTAGTTTAAAGACTCGAAATTTGATATACAAGGTACTGAGATTTCGGGGAATCTATGTGATCGGTTTTCGTCCAGAAATTGGGCTGTTAAGGGGTCAAAGTTCAACGATTTAACATTTGAGAACTCTACCAAACTCCTCCGAAAATTTTTGTTCTAAACACTTGAAATTTTACATACAGGTTGCTTGGACATGAATCTTACTTAATAACTTGATTTGAGCCCAAAACAATAAATGTTAAAGGATCATGATAGGGGTCAAAGTTTAAAAAAATGACAGTTTCTTTTTTTTTTTTTTTTTGCTCAGCATGCACCTCCAAACACCCGGTCAACACCGGGCACTCCTGCTAGTCTAACTCCTATATATTCGTTTTTCTTTTGTGTGTATTGCTATTGATATTAAAAACCCTCTTTTCTATTTATTTAAAAAGAAAATACAATTTTCTTATATATGGGTTGTGGAAATGCATTCACTAGCAAAAGATCTAGCTAATTTGCATATTCTTTTAAACATTCATTTTATTAATTTCTTATTAGTTGCTTCAGTTTTCTAATGGGATAATCATCTTTAGTTAACTATTACGTGAAATTATATTCATGAAGATATTCGACATGATTTATACTTGCATAATATTTGCGTAAAAGTTTATAGTAAACACAAAATTGTTTCTATATATATTTATGTATACGTATATATTTTTGTTTAACAAAATTTTCCCACCAAACTCCTCCTAGAGTTTTTGATCTACAGGCATGAAGCTTTATATATAAGGTATTTCAATCCATGC
The DNA here is from genome assembly GCF_053919585.1 of Euprymna scolopes. Taxonomy (NCBI): domain Eukaryota; kingdom Metazoa; phylum Mollusca; class Cephalopoda; order Sepiida; family Sepiolidae; genus Euprymna; species Euprymna scolopes. The sequence continues at coordinate 51,193,845 of NC_136493.1, read as the reverse complement.
TAAACTTTATATTTGGGTTTTAGCCCGGAAAAATCGGTGCAAAAGTGTGAAATTAAAAAAAAACGAAATTTGCCAGATGAAGGTCGAACGCCGACATTACGAATACATAACATAGTAACTATTGGTTCATGTTTTAATTTTTAGCCTTGCAGTGAACATGTTTTCATAGCCCAGTCATTAACAGCAGAGGCAAAATAAATCGTGAGCTGACCGTTTTGGTTTCGATTCTCGGTGGTGATGCACGAGTCTATTTTTTAATACTTTTTAAATCATTACTATATATTGCATCCAATCCATCTATCTATCTATCTATCCATCTATCTATCTATCTATCCATCTATCTATTTATCTATCTATCTATCTATCTATCTATCTATTCATCTATCTATCCATCTATCTATTCATCTATCTATTTATCTATCTATCTATCTATCCATCTATCTATTTATCTATCTATCTATATAGCTATAAAAGTGAAAGTGTATGTGTGTGTGTCTGTGTAATTTCCATACGCAATAACTCTGAGAATTTTTAGTCTACCGACTCGAAATTTGATTTGGGAAAATCGATTTTAAGGGGTTAAAGTTCAACGATTTGACTTTTGAGAACTCTACCAAACTCCTCCGACAATTTTTAGTTTAAACACTTGAAATTTTAGATATGGGTTCCGTGGATATGGATCTAACTTAATAACCCGAGCAACGCCGGACACCCATCCTAGTATATCTATAAAAGTGAACGTGTCTGCCTGTCTGTGTGTGTATCTGTGTACATTTACGTACGCAATAACTCTATCAATTTTAAGTCTACAGATTCGAAATTTGATATACACGGTACTGAGATTTGGGAAAATCTTTGTAATCCATTTTCGGCCAGAAATTTGGCTAATAAGGGGTCAAAATTTAACGATTACTACTAAAGCCTCCGCCAATTTTGGGTATAAAAAAATGAAATTTTTGATATAGGTTCCTTGGACATGGATCTAAATTAATAACTTGATTCGATCCCCAAAACAATAAATGTTAAGGGAGGCCAATAGGGTTCAAATTAAAAATGTTAAGGGATGTCAATAGAGGTCAAATTAAAAAAAAATTGACTGCTTTTTTTTCTATTTGTTTTTTTGCACAAAATACATCTCCAAACTCCCGGGCAACGCCGGGCTGAACTGTTAGTATATCTATAAAAGTGAACGTGTCTGTGTGTCTGTCTGTGTACATTTCCCTACGCAATAACTCTGTCAATTTTTAGTTTATAGACTCGAAATTTGATATACAGGGTACTGAGATTTGGGATAATCTGTGATCGGTTTTCGGCCAGAAATTTTGCTGCTAAGGGGTCAAAGTTCAACAATTTGACCTTTGAGAACTCTACTAAACTCCTCCGACAATTTTTGGTTTAAACACTTGACATTTTACATATAGGTTCCTTGGACATGGATCTACCTTAATAACTTGATTTGAGCCCAAAACAATAAATGTTAAAGGATCATGATAGGGGTTAAATTTTAAAAGATTTACTGGGGTTTTTTGTTTCGTTTTTTTTTTTTGTTTTTTTTTTTTTTGCTCAGCGTACACCTCCAAACACCCGGACAACACCGGGCACCCATGCTAGTATATCTATAAAAGTGAACGTGTCTGTGTCTGTATGTATGTACATTTCCCCACGCAATAACTTTGTCAATTTTACGTCTAAAAACTCGAAATTTGATATACAGAGTACTGAGAATTTGAAAAATCTTTGTGGTCGGTTTCCGGACAGAAATTTGGCTGTTAAGAGGTCAAAGCTCAACGATTTGACTTTTGAGAACTCTACCAAACCCCTCCGACAATTTTGGGTCTAAACACTAAAATTTTTAGATATAGGTTCCTTGAACATGGATCTAACTTAATAACTTGATTTGAGCCCAAAACAATAAATTTTAAGGGGTTATAATAGGGGTCAAAGTTTTAAAAAAATTCACCTCAGCGGTCTCTACCAAATTACTCAGACAATTTCTGGTCTAAACATTTGAAATTTTACGTAAAGGGTATTCAGAGAAAGGGCAAGCTTTTTCATCGGTTTGGGTCGAAAATTAACAGTGACCAATATATAAATGTATGTATGTATGCATGTATGTTTGCATGTGTGCCTAAAATTTTCGACAGAGGCGACTGATTTTACCAAGATCAGAATCGTTTGGAAGTTCGATCTTTCATACGACAAATATCGAAAAATTGACTAAAACCATAAATACCTTCACCTTCACCTTCAACTAGGCACTTTTCTACAGGGGGGTCACTTTTTTCGCCGATATTTTTTTAAGTTATCCTCTCCTTTCGATTGTCTAGCCTTAATTTAAACATGAGTCACTTCAGGTGTTGCGGCAGTCGTAACGGCAAAGACGTCAGGGTTTTTCCCCCGTTCTTTTCCTCCTTCGCGATACGGGTTCGAGCCTGCCTTCTTACTACTACTTTTTCTGTCCCCCCCCTAAACAGACACATCCAAACACCCGGGCAACGCCGGGCTGAAATTCTAGTATATATATATATATATATATATATATATATATATATATATATATTGAGGCAAGTCTAATGTCCTTTTTTCTGCTATTTTATCTTTATTTATGTTATTTTTTTGTTAGCTTCAGTTGGTAAATTTTTTATTATGAAGTCATCAGAAGTTATTTTGTTAAGGAGATTTTTATGTTACCTTTATATCGATAACTTATTCATTTGTTTCACTTTAGATTCGTTTTTATTTGTTTGTTTAATTTTATTTAGTTAGTTGACCTTATGTTGTCCGTTAGTGAGTGAAGCATAAGAAAAGGTTGTAGTAAAGTCTATTGTTCGTTTAGTTATATTTACTTTTATTTTAATATTTTTATTTTTATTTTAATTGCTATATATATGTTTTGTATATGTATATATATATATATATATATATATATACGTTTTATTTTTTATTACCGTATCTTTCTGTTAAGTTACATTATTGTTTTGGCTACACGGCCGTTTTTTTTTTGTTTTTTTTTTTGCCGTCTGTAGCGTCTTCAGACTTTTACAGAAAGGCTTTCTGTAAAAGTCTGAGGACGCTACAGACGTCCAAAAAAACCGCCGTGTAGCCGAAACAATAATGTAACTTAACAGAAAGATACGGTAATAAAAAATAAAACGTATATTTGCTCCACAACAGTATTGAGCACTTTCTTCGGTTTTTTATTAATTACCATCTCCACTAAATATATATATATATATATATATATATATATATATATATATATATATATATATATAATGTATACACATACATTTATATATTAATTGTTAAACGTGTTTAATATGTTAATACCTGTGTTGAAAGCTATTTAATTAATGTTGAGCTGTATTTTTTATTAATATTGATTCCAGTAATTTTAATCTTTATTTACAATTATTTCAGTACGCAATTTTAGTATTAGTGGTTAATATATTTCTATTTTGATTGCCTTTAGTTTTTATTATAAGACGTAATATGGTATTGAATGACATTATTTTCTTACAGGTGATATGTGAAGCGTCTGGAGAGAGTTGTCATATGCCCAATACATGTACTATATGAATTCGTAGAGTGGTTGGGGGTATTCAACTAGACCTCTATAACGGCTTGCTATCTAAGTATACGTATTCGTAAAAATAATTGAATTCATCCAAAAGTATAGCAAAGAAAAGCAAATAAATAACATCTACATAAAACGCGATACATCCAGCAGTTGCGCGAAATAAGATAGCCCAGGGGTAGATGTTTAGCCTTCTAACCATGGGGTCCTGATTTCGCATCTCATTAGATTCAGTCACTCTGATTAGTCGTAGATGAAGAACACGTGTCAGTAGATAATTATATATACGTACATATTTCACGCTGTTAATGGTAGCCGAATGGATACGGTCTTTGCTAATCGAGCCAGAGATGGCTCGTGTTGCCGAGTTCGAATCTGTCGACTGGTGTTAATCGTGACACCCTACACTGAAGGTTCCCGAAAGGATAAAATACTAGTGTCTGTAGATATTTAATCATTATAGTAAAATAATATATATATATGAACAAATGATTAATAAAATATGTTAAAAGACATATTGAAAAAGAGTTAAAAACATATTTAATTTTAAAAAAAGGAAGCACAAGATAAGTGGATAGTCCTTAATCCGCGGAGTTTCGAAGAAATACTCTCCTTCTCATCAGAGGGCAGGAATTAGCAAAATGCAGGATCGGATTTTGCATATAAAAGTATTTAATGAAACTACAAGTAAGTCAAAGATCTTACTTGGTTAAAAAAAAAGGGTGAGGTAAGGGGCGAAACCAAGTACGATCTTTGACTTACTTGTAGTTTCATTAAATACTTTTATATGCAAAATCCGATCCTGCATTTTGCTAATTCCTGCCCTCTGATGAGGAGAGTATTTCTTCGAAACTCCGCGGATTAAGGACTATCCACTTATCTTGTGCTTCCTTTTTTTAAAATTAAATATGTTTTTAACTCTTTTTCAAGATGTCTTTTAACATATTTTATTAATCATTTGTTCATATTATAAGCTCTATTTCCTTTTCGGTTTTATTGAGCTTTTTACATCTGGCTGAGTTTATTTTACTTGTAAATATTAACTCTTTAATATTTATAATATATTTTAAGTTTACCATTTTGATTAACTTAGTAAACTTATTGTAACTTTTTTTTAACTTTTTATTATATATAGAGTTAAGAAAATAATGTCATTCAATACCATATTACGTCTATATATTAACTTAGTAAACTTATTGTAACTTTTTTTTAACTTTTTATTATATATATATATATATATATATATATATATATATAACGATTGTATCGCTGTAGTTTTCCTAGATGTAAATCCAATGAAACTCTGAAGTTTAGCAAAAAGTGCCTAATTACAAAACATTATTGGCTACACATGTACATGTTTTTGCTGCAATTTCTTTCAGTGTGTATATATACATATAAATAACTAAACAAACAAGTAGAATGGATAAAGAAATTAATATATAGTATAAATAAACAAAAATATAATAAATTCAATCATTAAGTGAAAATAATGTACGTGTACGTGTGTGCATACGCATGTATACGTGCATGTGTGCGTTCGCACATATTTATAGGCGTGTATGCGTCTACATATTGACGTGTATACTTTGGCAGGAGAACTAATCCAAACACTTTGCCCTAAAACGGATATTACAACACACTAATACAGCAGTCATTAGCACTCCTAAGTACAGACTTTAAGCTGAATACGCAAAACCATTTATATACATTAAAAATATCCATCACAATTCGTATCCTGGAAATTAATTTGGCAGCAGGCCTGCGACACTGACTTCCGAGAATAAAGAAATAAATAAAACAGACAAAGGAAAGCCACGTTTCTTTTTATTTTCTCTCCTGAAGAAGAGATATTACTCTCGAAAATTAGGGACATTAACAACTCCCATCTTGTACGACACATTGTATTAGTAAATAAACGTAATATAATTGAAAATTATTGAACATTTCTTCTAATAGTCATTATTCTTTTATATACTAATTCGTGCCCACGGTGTTTCCTACGAACGGCATTGATATAGCCTTCAAACACAACCCTTTCACCTATCAATCTATAATGATTTAATTTAATTATTTATCGCGCCATATAATGTCCGCTCTATAAAGTAGTTGAAAAGTAAGGAAAATTATTTTACTATTGAGCAAAAGTAAGTCTTTTTTAAGTAATCTAGTATATTATTGATTTTTTTTATTTAGAACAAGAAAATGCACGTGACATATTTAAATGGCGTAGCTGACGGCAGACATATATTTACTATTGGTTTTGGTTTTTAGATAATGAAACGACACACTTAGCCTGAGATGACGTCCAAAGTTTACAAAAATATACATGAAAGAAAAGCAGTGTCCACTTATGTCTGCGTACACGAAGTTGACGCACCATGTTATTTTAAACATTATAAAGGAGGATTTGATCTATTAAGTAGTGCGATTAAATAGTGAGCATTGTTAGTAAGTTTCAGCTTCGAATTGAAGGCATTAGGTTGTGTGTATATATATATACTAGCAAAAGTGCCCGTCGTTGACTGGATTCAAAAACAGCCTACAGAAAAAGTATGATAGGTTATGAAAAGCAAGGGTTGAAAAGAGATAACTTCGAATTTGGGGGTATCAAAACTAAAGCAAAATATGATGAAAGTAAAAATAAAATAGATAAACCCCATAATTTATTATACCATACCTGTTCACACTGAAACATTTATCATAATATTCTGTGGATCTATATTAAAAAACCTTGTTAAACTTTGTGACATATTTCCATTCTATGGAGGTCAGGCGCGAACGAACACACCATAATTTTATTATACCATATTTCTTCAACCTGAAACATAATTATCAAAGTATACTTATGCAGATAGATATGAAAAGTCTTTATTAAAGTTTGTGCCTATTTCCATTCTATAGAGGCCAGGCGCGAACGCAGACCCCACAATTTTATTATACCATCCCTATTTAATACTTATCAAAGTATTATTATGTACATCTATATAAAAACACTTGTGAACATATTTTTTTTAATTTTTTAATTTTTTATTTCCATACTTTGTGGACCAGACGCGAACGCAGACCCCACAATTTTAATGAACCATCGTTCTGCCAGATCAAACATACCCATTCCTGTGTCTCGATACATCTTCTATCATTACATGTAATCAGTTTTTTTTTAAATAGTCAACCATATAGGAGCCTATTCGTAACCAGACACACACACACACATTCAGCTTATATATATATATATATATATATATATATATATATATATATATATATATATATATATATATATATATACTAGCAGAACCCGTGAACCGGCGTTGCTCGGTGGTAGCATCCTCTCGCATAAAAATTTAAAATACGGCTGCTGTTTTTTTTTTTTTGTCGTTTGCCAACTCCCAACCTCCTCATGTTAAAAAATTCATAAGCACCAAGTTTAGCTGGCATATAGTCGCATATAGTATCGCGCTCTGTCATTATATGCATCCGAGATCGATATCTACTTCAAAACTTGGTGTTTATGCATTTTTTGTACCGCTATATTTATAATTTGTGTTTTCAGGTTAAATTCAACTTCCACGCTATTTTTTTTTTCAGTTGTAAGCTGGAAAAATATTTACACAAGACCCTCCCCTCCCCATTTGTATTGTTTAGCGCTTTTAATTATAAATTATACAATGAAGCACATTTACTCATCTGGCATTATTTCTTTATTTGGTAAATATAAAGAATGTAACACCCTCGGAAAATCCTCTAAAATTACAACTTTAAAGGTTTCCGGGGGTGCTGAAAACGAAAATAACGTATAAAAATCCGGCATAGGAGTAGTTTCCAAGATATGAATAAATGTTAGTTTCTAAAAAGTGGGGCTCACTTTTCTATAAAAAATTAATGCTAAATGAGCACCCACTTTATGGCTACATTTTTTCGGGGGGGGGTCAACGTACAATGAACACAATTTGACGTAAAATGAGCACCAACTTTTTTCTTTGTCAAATCGATTATTAATGCCCCGTAGCCCCCCCCCCCCGCCAACCTGAATTCATTACGTGAATTGTATAAATAAATCTAAGCAGAATAATTACGCGAAATGTATAAATAAAACGTCAGAATAGCAGAAATGATTTATTGTTGGAATAACCGAATCGGGGAATTGTAGAATGCCTAATTCTCAGACAATCAGCTGTGCCGGATTTATGTACGGATTGCGTCGCCTTTATTTTTTAAAGGATATTATAATTACAAACACACGTTAATTACGTAGAAAGATATTAGTGGATCACTTTCTAACTATTTTAGGAATTTAATAATAACGGACGATCCTCACAAGTTGAATAGAAAACTTAATATAATGTAAGATATGTAAATTGTTAGATAATTTGTGCATATTATGTCTGAACGATAAGCTAGAAATCTTAAAAGTTTAAGTATAAACAACACAAAAGGTAGTAGAATTGACTTAGCCACAACCTTTAGAATTATCTATTGAATTGTCTAGACATTGGTAATATTCTATCGAATAAATGTTAATTGAATAACTGTCATGGAATGATATATTTCCCCCTTACGATATGAAGAAATTATGATTTATTACACAAAAGATAATATTAATTATCCGAATAATAACATATAATAAAAAATTATTAATAATAATATTAATTATAACAAAATAAAAATACTTAACATATTATATAATAATAATAAAAATAATAAATTACTTAATTATAATATGATTGTACAACAAATGCCCACAGCCCACTCGGGAATGCTGATCACGCTGTGATAATGGTAGGAATCGCCCTTAATTCTCGCCCTAAAACTGAAGACCCACTTATAAAAACGACGAGGTATTACAAAAAAGCTGACTGGGAAGCCATCAGGAAACTCATCAGAGATGCCCCATGGCGAAATATCTTTTCTCTTCAAGCGGAACAGTGTACAAATGAGACCACTGAATGGTTCAAAACTGCAATTGAAGCACATGTTCCCACACGGAAACTCTATAGCAAGCCCCACTCTCCACAATGGTTTACTTCTGCTTGTGCAGCTGCCATTGCTCAACGGCAGCATGCGTTCCGCAGATTCAACCGATGTAAGTCCAGTTCAAACAGACAAAAGTATATGGAAGATATAAGTAATTGTAAGAGAGTAGTAGCGACAGCTAAGACAGGTTATACTGAAATCACCAGAAAACGCATCGAAGCACAGAAATTAGGAATCCGTGATTTTTGGAAAATTTACAACAGTGTAGTAAATAATGGGCAGTCAACGATTCCCCCCACTATCAAACAATGATGAGTTTGCTTGCACGGCAACCGACAAGGCTAATCTGCTTGCCAGTAGGTTTACCTCCACACTGGACCCGGTAAACCACACCCTCCCCGACTTTCTTTTGCGGACAGACGCCATACTAGACAATTTTAAAATCACTCCTTCTCGGGTACATGGTATCATAAAAAACCTAGACACCTCAAAAGCATGTAGACCAGATCTCATCCCGGCTGTTTTATTAAAAAAAATGCTCTGCTGAGTATTACTTAAGAATTTTAATATAAATCGTTCAAATTAGCGTCTCTGGAGTTTTCCAAAATATGGACTAAAAACATTCTAAGGTGTTTGTTCCCTAACCTTCTCTAGCGATCGCTATAAATAGCGAACGAGCGCAATTATAATCAGTTATAACACGACGTTAGGACGCAATGAGAGCAACCACCTATTATAATTCCGGCCGAAGGAAAACACAAGAAAACTCGAGTCGTCAAAATAACAGATGAACCAAACAAGATACAGAGAAAAATCTCTTTCATCAAAAACTAGTAAATATAGATTTTTCTGAATTATATTTGACCAAAAACCATTTATGTCTAAAAGATAAAAACAAACATTACTATAAAAACATTTGCTCTTAATAAAAGGGAAATAACTAGAAAACAGATTTATCTCCCTTACACTATCGATTATAAACAGCTTATTAGACATTTCGTTTTCTTTACTATTTTGATTTTGTTCTCTTTTTCTTTGTTTATAAAAATTTATTTTTCTTTTCAAATTATCTCTTTTTTTTTTACTCTTTTATTTTTCATTGATATTTTTGCGGTGTTCCGTTACCCCTAGATTGAGAACAAATCCGTAACATTAACGTACAATACCATTTTGCAGAGATTTCTCACTCGGCTATGTATCAAATGTCAACTTGTGTTCAATTACTCATGTACATGAGATAATTTACAAAAGTTACAAAGTTTTAGTGTTACGTCATTTTAAAAAGGTTGATATCCCATAAAACAAACAAATCAAATAAATCTATCTCAGCAATATGAGGTTATTTCTATTAAGACCTGCGGATATAAAATTTAATATTATGAAAGAGAGAATGAGATTTTTATCAGTCTTTAGACTAAACATGAATTCTGAGAAGCAAATATTAGCTGAATATTTTTATATATTGTTATAGGCAATTCTAATTTTTGTTTTTATTATCTTTCGTCTTTGCGATAACTACTAAAATCATAACATACTTGTAAATATATAACCTGTAGCAACCGCTGAAACACTATGAAGCGATCACTTACTAGTGTAACCGCCCACGAGTTATCGATACAATGTCTCCTTAAGCTCTGAAAGAGCCGTAGGCTCAAACAACATCTTTAGCGCGGTTCGGTATTCGTTATAGAACTTTTGTACCCCACTCGGACTCTGACGGGATTCAACCTGGGATTGGATAAGAGTTTGGGAAAAGCCTTCTTAACTATACGCCATACAGAGTGGATAATGGATGAGAGAAAATACGTAAGTAGAGTACGTTTCAATTCTTCCATTCAAGGAAAGATCCCTCTTAATCCAACTAGCAACTGACGATTACACCCTTTGCCTGAACTTGCGTCCACTTTTATTCCAGCTGAAGGCGGAATCCAAACTAAATGCCAAGAATCCGGATTCGGTCATCTGATCGGCTGAATTTATTCGTCAGTGAATTTATACAATTATTCCACATTTTTGTAAGAAATTTGTGTACAATATTAAGAAATTTGTGATATGGCACAGGCCCAAAAATGGGGTGGGAGGAAAGGGGATATCAGGGGTCATCCACTTGATCTATTAACTAAACTAGTTGCATTTACCACAATACCACTCTATTGGCCTAAAATATTTAAAATGTCCCCAGATGAGATAATATTTACATTTTAAATTAATTTTTAAAATAATTTTAATATTCGATGTAAAAAAGAAAGGTGATATATATGAATAATGAATGGTGATGTGTTAGATATATGAGATGATGATAAAGGAGGGAAGATGATGAATGCCTTGAAAAAGTCCTCAAATAAAGAAAAATAACAATAAGAAAAAGAAAACAAATACAGTGTAACTTGGATATTAGAGACTCGAATATAAGAAAAACTGATATAAGAGAGATTTTTCTCTTTTCCCAAATTAAAGCAAGTGTTAATGTAACCCGGATATAAGAACACACGGATATGTGTAACCCTGGTATGAGAGCGCTGATATGCCCACACAGATCTCTAATATCCGGATGACACTGCGATATTGTGTGCGTTTAAAGCATTCTGCACGTAACGGCTTCGAGCACAATGATAAGTCTTGGCACAATAAATTAAAAAGGCGGGCGTGGGAAAGGATACAAGAATTCCTTAGGGTAGCAAAGGACAAAAGAGTCAGTGCCACGAGCAAATCACATATAATAATAAGAAGGAAGAAAAAGTAAAATATGCCGTAAGTACGTAGGAAGAAAAGATATAACCTTATACTTGGATGTATGCAGGATATTTTTGTTTTGGGATCTTGGACGCTCTGATGGGAAAAAGGAAAAATCGCAGAAATTTGAGCCATAGTTAGAATTCAGTGCGCAAGTAAGAATTTTGGCACAGGGATGGGGGTTATTTACTTAAATGTGATATTTTCTAAGTCTTTATCGAGTTCCAGAGTCCAAGCAAGGAAATCCGAGTGAATTAGTGTGATGAAAAGGTATATCTTAATAATTAGAAGCCAGCCACAAAGTTTAAGTAAATGAGCTTTGATTTATGTCCAAAAAGAAATAAAATAGTTAGAAATGAGACAAAGCTCTAATTAGTAGAACAACCATGCGGTGTTACGTTGTCTCTATAATAAAGTGTTTGTTATATTGTCTCTATAATAAAGGGTTGAGTGTTTGATTATCTTATATATTTATGTTGTATCATAAAGGGAATCGTGTGTGAGTGACATATATTTTCAGAACCTACCTTGCTTCTTCGATGTTGAACCATCTGGAATTTCTCGTCCTGGAGGGAGACTTGATACCTGTTTTTGGATGAAGATTCAATCATTCCAAGACAAGGAATTGGTTCTATAGTTTATTTCACTTTTCCAGATGTCTTGCAGAAGGTGGAAAGTGAAATCGGCCTGTGCGGGTTCTTCTTCGACACACGTCAGCGTTCGTCCCCCCCCCAGTGAAGAGGAGGAGACAACGGGAAGCCGTCCGTTCTCTTCTCAGTCCAAATCAAATCTCAACGATTCAGCTAACCTGATCACATGACTCGCACGCAATCCAATCAGCTGACCTTGACTTCCTGTCAACGTGTCTACACTATAACTCACCTCTTCCCCTCTCTCCCTCTCTCTCTCTCTCTCTCTCCCTCCCTCTCTCTATTCCTTAACAGCGGAAGAAAGGATCAGAAAACATTTGGAAAAATTGTTGAAGAGGTAAAATGAGACCTCGATTACAGCATAAGGGTAGCTGGATAAAGCAGCTGATATGGATTATAGGAGTTACTAATCTACACCCAAAAGAAAGATGCCAAGGAGATCAGTTAGAGATTCTGATCTAAATAAAATTCATGGAGTCATTTAGAAAAGGGCTGACTAACGAATTTTATTTTTTATGGTGTCTGATCTTTCTTAGCCAAGTGGTTGTACAGATATAGAGAAAAAATGTACTAGAATTTAAAAATGCGTACATTTTTTGAAAAATGAAAATGATATTAGGATAAGGTTAGAATCGAACCCTGTAGGCAAGTGTTAAAGATAATGGGAAAATGGAATGTTAGAGATTCAGTAGGTGTATCAGAATTTGGGGGGAATTTTTGACACCCCTAAAACGAAACTGCGAATAAAATATAAAAAAAAACTCGTTATTTCTCTTTTAAAAGTGGGTTGTTTATTTTCTTTATGGATTATACTTCCAGAATAAACTATTAAAGTTGTATAAAAAGTAATAGAAATATTATTTTTTTTATTTAAAAAAAAAACAGTTAAGTATTTTTCAATTTTTAAACTTTAAAAATCTATCTAAATTTTTCTATTGATTCAATTTTTACGATATTTTCAGGGTCAATGTGAAATTTTATGCTCTTTATAATAACCTGAATATAATATTTTAGACAAACGTTGTTTTTTTTAATTCACGCCCCCCCATCTTGAAATGTCTATTAAAAAGTAAATAATTAATTTACTCACCAAAGTTTTATATATCACAAACTGAAGATAAAAGATCAATAAATAATATATTCAAATTTAAAACAAAAAAGAAATGTCTTTTAAAATTTACCTGTAAAGTCCAAAGTTTAAAACCTTTTAAAAAAAAAAACACCTTGCTTTTTTTGCTTTTTTGTTTGTTTGTTTGTTTATTTTTTTGTTTTTGTTTTTTTTAATGAAACCTTGGTCTTTGCTCCTTGCTCCTTTAATTGAAAAAAATTAGGATTTGAATTACATTTTTCGAGTAGTTATAAGCTTGGAAATACACGGGGTCGAATTATTCAATATATTTCACGCATTCGTATGGTCAGTTTGTGATACACCTAGAGGTTCAGTCTATCGTTAATTCCATTAGAAGTAGTTAAATATTGTTTATATCGGGAAAAGTGTTGATTGTCCATTCTTTAGGAATCTAGATATCAACAATGTCAGTTAAATGAATGCACAATTCAAGTTAAATTATATAAATAGGTTAAAAAGAATTGAGGATTCTTTTGTTTGCCACGTAGAAATGTCACGTTTGAAAAAACGTTTGCAACGTGAAAATTAGTCCCGTTTGAAATACACACTTCTGACGTCATAAACAACGGGGATTTCTCAATATAAGAATCTGAAGGTTCGGAGCAGTCGTCAGTCAGTTGAAAGTCGACAGTTGAGGAGAGATAACCAGTTGGGGTGAGAGCCTTTTAGAAGCGAAGGGTAGAACATTAGACCATATAGATCCAAGTTTGAATTCCTGACGTCATCCACCGGCCGATTAGATGGATAAAGAAATTACCATTTATGTTTGTAACTGTTTGTCTCGTCATTCCTTACAACAAAAAAAGTAACTGTGTTTTATCATCATCTTAATGAACTTTGTACAACCCTTCCAAGTAATAGGTGTCCTCCCCTCCATCATAAGTGAAGTATCTCCTCCTCTGTATATGTGTATAAGAACTGCTGTTGCATATACCATGCAGTCTGTATTGATATGAAACCTCCAAGATTCGTGTATTATATGTTTCCCGTTATACATGTCACGTTATGTCCCCAATATGAGCCCCTGCTACACAACAACACTGTACAATGCTAATGATGTTATGTTAGCGAGAACCCTCCCTACCTATCTAATTCCGAAATATTTCCTGTTTTCCGGCACCTCATCGAAAATAAAGGATTCATTTCATATATATAATATATAATCCTCCTAAATTTGCTAATGAGGAGACCGTGCTTACCAAAAAAACTATGTATAATTGTTCTACGTGACTTCATGTATACCACAAATAAAAAGCACGGATTTCCGAAACGATCGTACAGATAATTGACTTTGTTGTTGTTCCTTCTTATGAAACTGATTTTTAATTTAATTAAATTTTGATTTTTAAATTTTAAAAAATTTTTAAATTATAAATCACATTACTTAATATATATATATATATATATATATATATATATATATATATATCATTCAACCACGGTAGTGGTTGAATATATGCTTAAGTCCGAAATTGAATGAATCGAGACACATTCAAACCCCCACCACTAATTCCGTTCGCAACCAAATTTCAAACAGGTTATATAGTTGGATAGAACACCTCATTAGCTACATTTTGAACAAAAAATTTCGAAAATTGGTTCAGTAGAAAAAAGTTACAACAAAATATGTGGGTTCACAAACAGGAGAGTAAGTACATAAGTGACTAACACTTTTTTTAGTTTGCATAACTTTTTTTGTATATAAATATTTTTTACTGCGATTTTGCCAATATGACATGTTCGCGTAACGGTTAGAGTAGCGAGGGTTGGTGGAAAGATTTTAGGTTCAATCCCGTGTATCGTTTTTTTTTTTATAATTAAAAAACCGAAATTTTTTTTTAATAACTAATTTTTTTTAACTCTCCTTATGATTTTATAGCAAAAAATAGTGAATTTATCGATTAAAAATATTAGTGAATTCTATGATATACATATTCTTTGAATGAACTCAAATTTTTCGCTATCACATTTGATGAAAAATGTAGTCCAATTTTGGCAATGCGTCTGACCAATGATGCTTTTGAACCCGTGACCAGCACTGCGATGTCATCATCAGCAGCCTGGGCATAAATATTCCTATTTTTAAACTCCTTTAAAAGAGGATTCAGCATAAAGTTCCATAGTAAAGGTGATAAAATCCCGCTTTGGGGGTTTCATTTAACTACTTCCCTTTTAACAGTTGCCCTCAGTAGTTCTACTTGAACTGTTCTGTGCCTCACCATATACTCAATCCATTGGATGAGTACTGGTGGCACATTGAGTTCTCGTAGCGACTTGAACATACTACTGAAGGGTATGTTGTCAAAAGCTCCAACGATATCTAAAAAGACACCAAGTGCCATCTTCTTTTTTGTTAGTTTACGCTCTATACAGATCACGAATTCATGAACCGCAGTCTCGGTAGAGACCCTGGCTCGGAACTACTGTGATTGAATGATAAATATTGCATAAATGTGTGTTTGAGAGCTAATTTTTTTTGACAATCATTAATAAATATTATAAATTTATATATTAATACAATAGCAATGCCTGGAAAAATCATGGATTATATGGAAAAATGCGCGCATGAAAAGTAATATTCTTAAGATTTTATTAAACCTGGAAAAGTAAAGGACAAGAAATTCAACCTGGAAAAATAAAGAACAAGATATTCTAGTAAAGTAAAAAATAAGAATTTTTTAGACTTAAAATATTGCAGCTAAAAATAAAATTTGAATATTGATAAATATTTTATTTATTATTTGCATATGTTGTTGTTTATTGTTGAGCTAAAAAGAATTAAATGATCCTAATTATGATATAATAAAATTATTAATTTTTATGTAAATTATAAAATTATTAATTCCATCTACTAACTAACTAACTAACTAATGAATTAATTTTATTCAAACAATTTTCACTACATAAATATATGCAAATAATAGGGGGGAAATAAGTTCAATCCAGCGACTGACACCCTTTCTAACTCAACAATAAACAACAACATATGCAAATAATAAATAAAATATTTATCAATATTCAAATTTTATTTTTAGCTGCAATATTTTAAGTCTAAAAAATTCTTATTTTTTACTTTACTAGAATATCTTGTCCTTTACTTTTCCAGGTTGAATTTCTTGTCCTTTACTTTTCCAGGTTTAATAAAATCTTAAGAATATTACTTTTCATGCGCGCATTTTTCCATATTATATATATATATATATATATATATATATATATATATATATATATATATATATATATATATATATATATATATATATATATACAAAGAACGGGGAGGAACTTGTGGAGATGTTCGATGACCTCCAAAATGAGTATCGTAGGGGCGGTCGGGGTCAAACATAAATTTTTTGGCAGATGGCTTCTTGGAGTATTCTAACAGTATAGGTATAAACATCGGTGACAGTCCATGAAAAATTCGTAGGGCAAGCCATCAAGTTCCGGAAAATTATCTTGATCGACCTGCTTAAACGCTATAATAGTTTCGCCCTGTAGCCGCTGGGCCGCCTTTAGGCGGAGTGAGTCGTCTAAATAGCTGTCAAATTCCTCGACGCAGAGTCTGAAAATGTATTGTGACGTCATCGAAAAATACCAACTATCCAGGCTCTGCGTCGAGGAATTTCACAGCTATTTAGACGACTCACTCCGCCTTAAGGCGGCCCAGCGGCTACAGGGCAACATTATTATTGCCTTTAAGCAGGTTGGTCAAGACAAATTTCCAGAACTTGATGGCTTGACCTACAAATAATATTCATTATATCATTAAACATATACAAGGTGATCGCTAGAAAAGCGGGGAATTTGTCAAAGAACGATTTATTTTTACAAAGAATAATTTGTACAAAGTTTTTCAAAGACAAATGTTATATTATACTCATAGATACTCAAAATGTCGTCCTTGCACTTCACTGCAGCGTCAAACAACAATTTATTTTTACAACACTCACACGGCACCAATCAAAAAATAGCAATCACGTATTTTATTCATGATCTTAGCTGACCTTCAAATTTCCCGCTTTTCTAGCGATCACTCTGTGTTATTATTTTATTTATCCTAAAATAATGACGCCATGTATTTTTTGCTATGAATTTAATGCTATCCGAGATCGCAGATGTGTGTTTCCAGGGTCGCAAGAAAAGTCGCCTACCAAAAAGCGACCCAGAAAAGCCAGTCTTTCGACATGTCCAAGCCTCTCTCGTTCCTTCTTGAGAAGTTATGTCTGGGTAAGAACTATTGTGTGATTACTGAAAAAAAAAACATTCGCTGGACGCTAGACTATGATTTTCACACCAATGGGTTTTAAGTATGCTTCCAGTGCTTATAAAATACTCTCTATACCTGGAAAAAAAAGCTACAATAATGTAGAACAAAAATAAAAAAATGTTCGAAATGAAAAATTGGATATATGTATATTAAATCTATATATCTATAAAAGTAAACGTGTATGTTTGTCTGTGTACATTTTCCTTCGCAATAATTCTGTTAATTTTCAGTCTACAGACTCGAAATTTGATATACAGGGTACTGAGATTTGGGGAAATCTATGTGATCGTTTTTCGGCCAGAAATTTGGCTGTTAAAGGGTCAAAGTTCAACGGTTTGACCTTTGAGAACTCTACCAAACTCCTCCGACAAATTGGGGTCTAAACACTTGAAATTTTAGATATAGATTCCTTGGACATGGATCTAACTTAATAACTCGATTTAAGCCCAAAACAGTAAATGTTAAGGGGGTCATGATAGGGGGCAAAGTTTAAAAAATGGACCGTTTCTTTTTTGTTTTTTGTTTTTTTCCTCAGCATACACCTCCAAACATCCGGGCAACACTGGGCACCCATGCTAGTATATATATAATAAACAAAGCGTTATAGCAGTCAATACAGAAATGATGTTGAAGTCATTCAAACATTTATCAAGAAACAAAAAACGAAAATACTTTTCAATGATGTCATCGAAATAGTATTTCTCAAAAAGGAAAAATCGAAAATACATTTCAATATTTAATTCATTTATTGCTATGGTCGTTGATCGAAATGAGGAGGAACGTCGTATTTTTTATGTCTTTGAAAAGGGATCATTTTGAAAATCCTTTCTTAGGAGGTTTTACTCGAAGGGTATTAATACCTTCGCCTGCGCCTGTACCTCCGCCTACGACGACTGTACCTACGCCGGTAGAAAAGTCTGTTTGTAAAGATCCGCGTGTTGTTTTTCGCGGTTGTATTTTGTAATGTTAGAACTATTCGTTGGCAATGCGAGATTAACATCAAGGATGTGAGTTCCATTATAGAAACGATGATTTAATTTGAATTAAATAAAATACGCATAAAGTGCGATTGAAAGTCAAATCACAACGTAATATTAAGGAAAATAAAAAAATATTTTACTTGCTTGAAATTTATAATATAAATATATTTTGGAGTTAAACATCCTCAGTATGTTGTTTCCTTTCCTTTGTTTTTTTCTTTCTCTTTCTCCAACTTTACAACATGGCAAGAAAGAAGAAGAGAAAAAAGAAAACATTCTGAGGATGGAGTTTCGCTCCGAAATATATTTATATTATAAATTTCAAGCAAGTAAAATATTTGGTGTTTTCCCTAATATTACGTTGTGATTTGGCTTTCAAGCGCACTTGATGCGTATTTTAATTTATTCAAATTAAATAAACATTTCTATAAGTGAACTCACACCCTTAACGATAATATGAATATTTTATTTATCTTTGAATAATGATTTCTTGTAATATATTTACTTTCAAATACAATGTCGAATTCTTTCTATTACCTAAACAATAATAATATGGCATGTACAAATGTACCATTTTATTGCTCTTTTTTTTTATTCTGCTTCTTTTATTGCTAACAAAAATAGATCTTACGAAGGGCAGGTGAAATTTAAGGCAGATGTGTACATAACGTTACACGAATAAAAAAAAAACACGCGACACTGACAATGTATTATTTTAGTCATATATGGACGATATGACCTTTACAATTCTATCGCGATAGAGAAGGGCTCTCTATACCAATGTGATTGAGAGAGACTTTCCCAACCATTTTACCTGACTTATCAATAAAATCCCGTCATATACTAAGATGGTGTAGGCAGAAGTTGCCATGTGTCAGGTCTCTTGCAGAAATGAGGAGATTATATGGTATTTACTTAAGGGGTGCGCTAGAAGCGAGTTTTGGATAATCGAAACAAGTGAGACTGGGTGGAAGGCCACAAATATTAATAATTTAAAGTACTCTCTGATCAGGCAATTCGTCCGGAACGCGCTCTATTCATGGAAAACTGACCATAGGTAGAGTGAGGATCATATCCTACTATTCCTGCTACCAGGGCAACAAATTAAAAACAGCCGGGCACACATTTTTTTTCACTTGCAATATAGTTCAGCAACTTTACGAGTAGCTAGTGGGGGAAACGACTCGTAACTATGTTTTCTTTTTAAATAAGACTTAACGAAATGAAGAAAAGTCGATTAGGCTGAGCTATGGAAAACACGAATTTGCGCGGTGGCACAACTTTAAATGTATAGCAACTATTTGAAAATCACGGCCGGAACGAAAGATGTGTTATATTAAACTCAAGATAATCATGGAAAGTAATCTTCTATAATAGAAATGTCACCTGTCTGCTTAAATGTATGTATGTATGTATGTATGTATGTATGTATGTATGTATGTATGTATGGTTTTAAAAGGCTTTTTTCGCTGGATTTCTCGGTCAGCTCATTCCTTCTTAAAACTTTTTATATCACGTCTAAATGATAATATCTAAGAGTTACGAACGGAGTTCGCGTGTGTATTTAATTTGCCCGACTTTCACGCGCTATTTTTTTCCAGAATTTTAGATCGTTGCGTGTATCTTTCGCTTTTCAATATAAAAAAGCGAATCTGGATTCGAATCGGTAGTTCCCAGTGGTCTCCGGAATGCGATGTAAACGTTTGGTCAATGTCGGCGTTTTTTAGCGTCACATCAAACAATTTCTTTCGTCTGGACACTCCTCTAATAAAGTTGGGTAAAATCAAACAAATCGTGTTATTGACTTCATTAAAAACTGCCCTGAAGAAAATGTTAACTGCTGACTAGCTATTGTTTACGTCGTCATAACGCTCGCAGAAAATGTTAACTCCACGATTTCCACTTGACCTCATTAAGTCATTAGGTGCGGGCACCTGTCAATTCTCTTCCTACTTAAATAAATTCAAACGTCTTCCAGTAACTCTTTCTTGCTGGCCGATTGGTTAACGTGTCATGTTTTTTTTTACATTTTATTTTCCAACTTCACCTCAGGGCTTCGGGTTCGATCCTACCTACATACAAAAATTTTTTACCCCCCCCCCCATCGTATTCTCACCCGCGCAACGCTGTGTACCCCCCGCTAGTTATCTATAAATATAAACGCGAAAATGTTTGTGTGTGTGTGTGCGTTTTCGTATATGTCCAAGAAAGGCTTTTTTCCGAGAACCGATCAGTCGCCTCACAACTTCTTAAAACTTTTTATATCGCGCCTAAATGATAATATCTACAAGTTATCAACCGGGGTCGCCTGTCTATTTAATTTGCCCGACTTTCAAAAGATAAATATTCAACAATTTTCGATCGCCGCATGTGCATTAAGCTTTTTCGTATAAAAAAAAGAAGCGAACAGACTCGCGGTAAATAAAACACTGTTCCGCACTCAAATTTGACGTCATTAACTCGTCAAAAACGGGCACCTGTCAAGTCGCACTTTTTTTCACACTTTATTATTTTCAAACTGCGCATCAAGGCTTCGTTTTTTTTTTTAAACAACCAACGATTTTTGTTTTCATTTACTCAAAAACACACACACCTACAAACATCCGGGAAACGCCGGATACCCCCCCCCTCACTAGTCTATAATATAGATCTCACCTGTCTGTTTAAATGTATGTATGTTTGTATGTCTGCCGAAAACTTTTGAAAGGCGCGTCGGAACATGATGAATCCGATATCGTTTTAAACCTGGAACTTTCGGACGACAAATATCGAAAAATTGGCCAAAAACATTTATTCCTTCGCCCTCAATAGGGCAGTTTTCTACAAGGAGGTGTCGCTTTTTTCGCAGATATTTTCGTAAGTTATCCACTCTTTTCGATTGACTAGCCTTAATTTTGATGTTCGTCACTTCCAGTTTTTCGATGTACGCAACATTAATGACGTCACGTTTTTTTTATTTTTCTCATTTTCTTGTCCTCCTTTGCGGTACGGAGGAAGGAAACGCCGGGCACGAGGCTAGTTAGATAAATAAAATGTGCAATATTATTTATTGATTCTGTTTCGATAACGTCACAGTGCACTTGTGGCAATGTATTGAATGTTATAACACTGTGTTTAGATATTTATATTATTTAATGTACATAACTTAACACAATATCATCAGAAATGTATTATGGCGTCATCGAAAGAAAGAAGGAAAAAATGTCAGATCCATTCATTGCAAAGTTGGCACGATGAAGGTGGCTCCAAGGTCTTCACAAAATGCTTGCTGCAGAAGATTTTTGGTAGCACTCAAAAATATGTTTATGAGTGCTAGTTAAACTTACCAAAAATCTTCTGCGGGTTTTATACGGTTATTTATTGGGCCGTTAGTCTATTTTAAATGTTACTTGGTTAATCTCGAATCAAAACATATTAACACACATTTATCGGTAAACAAAAACAATAAAACAGTGTGTTCCAATAAAACAGTTCTAGTCTGTTAATACATATATCTTTTGACAATTTGCAAATAGTAATGTTAAAGAATGCGTAGTCCGTTCGTTTATTACATCAAAAATAAAAAATTAAATTAAATTAAACAAAAAAAATAATATTAATAATAAATAAAGAGACGCTTCGTCTATACAAAAAATATAGGAATTGAATAATAAACCCTTACAGCTTGTGGTTCAAAAAAAAGTAAAAATGATAAATAAATAAATCATTACTAATTAGAAAGAGAAGATACATAAACAAAAATCATTTACATAAGTTAAAAAATGTAATAAGAATATTTAAATAAATAATTTAAAAATAATAATATTAAAAATAAGAATCTTTTCGCGGATTGTGGACACATCCATAAATATTGTAAACAAATGCAAGGGAGATAACCCCATCCTTTAAATTTTAAACATGCGGCAACTTACGGCGTTTTTCGTAACCGTCAATTATTAAAACTGTGAGTAAAAATAAATAAAAAATAAAAATTAAATAAAAAAAATAAATATAAAAATAAAACTTGGAAAGGAGTAATACAAAAAATATATAAATAAAAATTAAATACACAAAAAAATGCCTTTTTCTATAGAAGAATTTTTACATTCGACTACATTAAAAGAAGACTTATACAAATTACGAAAAACAGAACTATTAGAGATTGCAGCTTATTTTGAGTTGAATATCAATTCTAATATGAACAAATCAGAAATTCTAAATTGTGTTCAGGATGAACTTATAGAAAGGGATATGTAGGCGTTATTAGTGCCAAACCAGATGACATTAACTTACGTCTTCAACTGGAAATAAAAAAAAAAGTTAGAAATACAAGAATGAATCGAAATACAAAAAATAGAATTGGAAAAGCTGAGGTTGAAGTACAAACAAGAAACTAGAACACAAATAACTTACCTATTAATCCAATTTTCGATGTAGGCCGTTACATAAAACTTGTACCACATTTTAATGGAAAAGGGGTAGATAAATATTTTCCACTCTTTAAGAAGATAGCAACAAATTTAGGATGACCCTATGATATCTGGCCAACATTTCTACAATCCGTATTAAGTGGACGTGCTGTCGATATATATGCTGCCTAGACATTGAAGAATCCACAGATTATGAAACAATAAAAAATGCGATATTAAATGGATACGAGTTAATTCCAGAAGAATATAGACTTAAATTCAGAAATCTTCAAAACATTGGGAAATCATGCTTTTGTTGAATTCGCCAGAGAAAAAACAGACCTATTTAATAGATGGCTTCGAGCTAAAAAGATAAATGATTATTATGAAAAATTACATCAGATGATTTTATAAGAAGAATTTAAGCGATGCGTAGACAAAGAAACACAAATGTGGATGAAAAAGAAATAGAAAGCATAAGTGAAGCAGCAATAATCGCAGACACTCATAATATTACATTAAGGAAAACTTAGGAAAATATTAAATGATTATTAATCATTTAGATTTTGACTGAAATAGAAAAGCATTACTTACTTCTCACCCTCATAACTATTCTATTAATTATGTCCATAACCGAGTAAGTCCATCCCCAAAAGAATAAAAAATTAAATGCACATACTGTGGTATCACCTGATATCAAAATGCAGGACAAGAAAAAGAGATAACGAAACAAGTACAACCTGCAAACCCCACGTATTCGCGAAACGAATAAAAATTCATTCTTTCTCAAGTTTATACTCAAATAAAAAAAAAAAGTTTCCGAACCATTCCTAGATACATACCAACTATTCATATCCGATGGTTGTGTTTCCATAGGAGACCCTAATAAAATTACACCCGTAAAAATCTTACGAGACATAGGGGCTTCTCAAACATTATTGCTAGGAGGAGTGTTTGACTCGATCTTCACGGGAGATTGTCTTGCTCCTGGGAATAGATTCGAGTGTCACAAAAGTTCCACTTCACAAAATCTACATAGAATCAAGGGTTTAGTTCATCCTACTCTACCAGTGAAAGTGTGGTAATTATTACTGACTGGAACTCGATGTGGAGGGGGGAGGCAGTGGAATTCTGGGAGGCAGTCGTTCAAGCAAAAGGTTTTAAAAAGTGCTTGGTCGACTGATTTTATAGTAGTAGTAGTAGTTTGCTGTCCACCACGTGGGTCGGACTGAACTTTGCATAGCATCAACTTGTGGGTTATAAAATACCCCTATCGTTGATGTGTTAGTTGGACTTTTTTGTTTAGTCAAGTTACACGTTTCACAGTTACTATTACAAAGACAATTTGTCGTTGTAAGAAACGAGGCAATGCGTTGCAACTCCAGTTAGCCGAGAAAAGCCGAGAAGGATTCTCCACACAAGTTAAGAGTTTCATTGTTTTTTCCTTCTACGTCGAGTTCAGGTTTAGCCGTTAAGTTGCAGAAACGCAACAGTCGGTTAAAATCCGACAAAAGGTGTTTCTTTAATCTTAGGGAACGATTTAGGAGGTAATAAAATAATATCAGATCCATTAATTACAGATAATGTAGAATTAACGGAAAAAAAATAAGGAAAAAGATAAAACCTTGAAAAAACTCTTGTAAATTGTGACTGTGATCCAGAATGTGTGCTCACTAGAGCTAGAAAAAAGAAACAACTATTAGAAATACCTAATATTATAAATATAAACTTAGATAGTACTACATTACATAAGGGAAACAAAACAGGAAAATTACAAAATCAACTTGTAAGAGATCAAAAAAAAGATACAGAACTATGTCTTTAAAAAAATAAAATTCTTCCACAGAAAAACTTTTAAAACTTCTCAAGTTAGAATGAAAAATAGATACGATATGAATAGTAAACATCTTAGTTTCCAAATAGGAGATAAAGTATTAATATTTTTGTCAATTCATTCATTAAAAGCAACATATTATGGACCATATGAAATCGAACAGAAAATTAATTATGTGAGCCAGAATATGTCACATCAACATGTTAACACTTTACAATTAGGAATGATGTAAAAACAAAACAAGGCAAGTTTTTACTTAAAAAAAACTATTACAGATATTATCAAACGGAACACTCAGTTAGACAATGAAACAAGCTTAGTTACTAAAGAGAAAAACATAAATCACAGCAATAAATTAAGAAACTCAGAAGTCCTATTAAACCTAAATAACAAACTTAAACAGTTATTCCATGCAAAAAAAAAAGATATATATGCTTTGGTCAAAAAATTATTCTTCCAGATGTTAATTCACCATGCATTCTCGTGCTTAATCCAGATGGAACTTACAGATTTGTGACAGACTTTCGAGAAATTAATGAAACATGCTCCAGCAACATTTCAAAGAATAATGCATTCCTTATTATAGGATATTCGTGGATGTGAAGTTTACATCGACGATGTGATCGTGTACAATAACACGTGGAAGAACATTTAGATATTATAAAAAAAAAATTGCACTACAAAATGCCAACCTGTGTGTCAATCTCAATAAAAATTTATTTCTTTCAAGCAGAAATTGACTATTTTTTTTTACATGGGGATCACCACTTATCAAGGCCCGGAACCACTCGGGAATAAGGGTTATTTTGTGTACAATAATCAATGGGATAATATCGTAGTAATAGTTGATATTGGAGATTAGATAAAGTGTCTTACTTAAGGGGGCGATTAATCAGGAATTTGTTTATGTTGGACTTGAAGACGTCCAAGTTGTGGCCAGGTGGGAAACAGGCAAACCAAAGAGAATTCCACAGGCGGGCACTTCTCAGAAAAAGCTATGTTCATGGAATTTACGTTTTGATTTAGGCACAGATAAAGTGTGGGGGAAATTACTGACAGTGGTTTTAGCTAGACGGGTGTGAAGGATTGGCGAGGGGAACCAGAGATTGGAGCTCGGATAAGCACTTGCCATGGAAATAACGATAAAACACATACAAGCTCGCAACGTCTCTTCGGTGGGAGAGAGGTTGCAGGGAAGAGAAGAGAGCATCCCCCACCAAGCCATGAAGTCTATTTTGTACTTTTTCAAGGCAGGATAGGCTGTTTTTTTTAAGCTCCAGCCCAGATGTGGCAGCAGTACTCCATCATTGGACGTACTTGGCTTTTATAGAGATAGAGAATTGCATCAGTAGCGGTAGAAGCATCCCACCATTTTTCCAGCGGCTCGGGCAACAGACTTGATATACGTGTTCCATTTCAGATCAGGAGTAAAGGTCGAACCCAGGAGCTTGTCAAAACATGAAGCCTCCCCAAGACGAGAGCCATCCATTTCAATTGATGCTAGATGAGGAACAGAGTGTTGATGATGTAAAGTTAGGAGCTTGGTTTTAGATGCATTAAAAGTAACCAGCCATCTCTTCCCCCACTGAACCACGCGCTCAAGATCAGAGGAGAGGGAATCAGAGAGAGCTTTGTCATTTACGGCCTTTGATGTGTTGCCGTAGATGGTCGTGTCATCAGCATAGATGTCAACTATGGATTTAAGTATGTGTTTTGGGAGATCATTGATGTAAATCAGGAAGAGAGTTGGGCCCAGGATGGACCCCTGGAGGACTCCAGCATTAATATTGTGGGCCTCTGATTGCTGCCCATCAACCACTACTCTTATGAACCTATCAGAGAGAAATGATTTAATGATTGAGAAAAATTTCCAGTTATACCGTAGCTGAAAATCTTGTGAAGTAGGCGCTTATGCCAAACCTTATCGAAGGCCTTTGATATGTCAAGAGCAATTGCCCTAGAAAGGAAGCCTTTGTCGAAAGATTCACTAATCCTATGGGATATAATTGTTAGCACATCCGCTATAGATCTAGCAGAACGGAAACCATATTGCATGCCACTAAGGAGGTTATTTCTGCTGAAGTGGTTGACTACTTCTTTATTTAATATGGATTCCAGTAAGTTACTCATCATACACAAGAGCCTTGAGAGGGAGATCACCTGAATTCTTAAATACTGACGAGGTTTTCCAGGGTGTTGGAAAGCACTGCTCCTTAAGGGAACGCTTAAACAGTTTTGTAAGTTGGGGGCAAGTTCTGGTCGAAGCTTTTTCAACACTCTAATTGGAATGCCGTCTAGGCCAGTTGCTTTACTGGAATCGAGGTTCTTGATTAGTTTGGCGACCTCGTGCACAGATATTTGTTGTGTTGAATAGTGTGTTGTCTGTTGTAAGAGGAAATACGGGGAGTTGATGACCTTCGTCACAGAGGGTAGAGTTAGTTGCAAAGTTCTTGGCAAATAGTTTGGCCTTGTCTGATGCTGATGAGATGACCTCAGGTCCATCGATGATGGTTGGGATATAACGCAGGCATCTGTTCAGGATCCTGTTTGCTATTTGGTCATAGTGTCGGTCAGGGTCAAGTAACACCTATCTCGGCAAAAGTTGATGCTATAATAAAATCTCCTGTCCCAACAAATAAAAAAACAACTAATGAGATTTCTCGGTATGGCTGGATTTTATACAAGATTCTGTAAAAACTTTTCAACATTACCAAGTCCTCTCACCAATGTCCTAAAAAAGGATGAAAAATACAAATGGACTGATTCCTGCTATAAAGCTGTCAATGACATCAAATCAACTCTTATTGGAAGTCCAGCTCTTGCTACCCTAGATTTCTCCAAATAGTTTAAATTACAAATTGATGCCAGTGATGTGGGCATGGATGGAATTCTCATCCAAGAAATGAAGAAGGCTTATTTCTCAAGAATATTCAACAAATACCAAAATAATTATTCCACTATTGAAAAAGAATGTTTAGCTTTAATATCAGCCGTAAAACACTTTTACTTTTATCACAATGTGACTGTACAATAATAATGTTAATTATAGCAAAATAAAAATACTTAACATATTATATAATAATAAAAATAATAAATTGCTTAATTAAAAGGAAATAACAATAAAAGATTATATAAAATAATATAAAAAGTATTACTTAAGAATTTGAATATAAAACGTTCAATTTAGCGTCTCTGGAGATTTTCAAAATCTGGAACAAAAAACATTCTAAACTATTTGTTCCCGAACCTTCTCTATAATAACATTTCTCGGTATGGCTGGACTTTATAGAAGATTCTGTAAAAACTTTTCAACATCAACAAGTTCTCTCACCAATCTCCTAAAAAAGGATGAAAAATACAAATGGACTGATTCTTGCCATGAAGCTTTCAATGACATCAAATCAACTCTTATTGGAAGTCCAGCTCTTGCTACCCTAGATTTCTCCAAATAGTTTAAATTACAAATTCATGCCAATGATGTGGGCATGGGCGGAATTCTTATCCAAGAAGATGAAGAAGGCTTAGATAAAGCTATTGTTTATTTCTCAAGAATATTCAACAAATACCAAAAGAATTATTCCACTATTGAAAAAGAATGTTTGGCTTTAATATCAGCCATAAAACACTTTGACTTTTATCGCAATGTGACTGTACAACCTGTTTTAGTGCGCACTGATCACAACCCACTTACTTTCTTAAACAAAATGGTTGATAAAAAATCAAAGGCAAACATTGTCATCAAACACATTAAAGGTAGAGACAACATTATTGCTGATGCTCTATCTTGCTTTTCACAAAAAATACACAAATACATTAAAACATAAAAAATAAAAAATAAAATAAAATACACACCCAACAGAAATAAAAAAAAAAGTTTTAATTTACAAATATATACAGATTGAAAATATTATCCACTTTTCTCAATTTCAGGAACAAATAAACAAAAATGAACATTGAAAAAAACCTTCTTCCTATTGCTTGTTTAATTTCTTTATTTTGTATTTTCTTTTTATGTTTGTTTTCACATTCAATTTTACACACCAAAACCATAGATCAACTTCTAGGATTTAAAGTTTTGATATCTATATATCAAAACTTCTCCTTTGAAGGGGGAGTGTCATGGGATAATATATATTTCCCCTTACGATATGAAGAAATTATGATCTATTACACAAAAGATAATATTAATTATCCAAATAATAACATATAATAAAGATAAAATAATGAAAAATAATTATCAATAATAATATTAATTATAGCAAAATAAAAATACTTAACATATTATATAATAATAAATTACTTAATTAAAAGGGAAAAACAATAAAAGATTATATAAAATAATATAAAAATTATTACTTAAGAATTTGAATATAAAACTTTCAATTTAGCGTGTCCGGAGATTTTTAAAATATGGACTAAAAACATTCTAAACTATTTGTTCCCGAACCTTCTCTAGCGATCGCTATAAATAACGAACGAGCGCAAATTATAATCAGTTATAACACGACGTTAGGACGCAATGAGAGTAACCACCTATTATAACTCCAACCGAAGGAAAACACAAGAAAACTCGAGTCGTTAAAATAACAGATGAACCAAACAAGAAAAATCTCTTTCATCAAAAACTAGTAAATATAGATTTTTTCTGAATTATATTTGACCAAAAACCATTTATGCCTAAAAGATAAAAACAAACATTACTATAAAAACATTTGCTCTTAATAAAAGGGAAATAACTAGAAAACTGATTTATCTCCCTTACACTATCGATTATAAACAGCTTATTAGACGTTTCGTTTTCTTTACTATTTTTTATTTTGTTTCTCTTTTTTTTATAATAAAAATTTGTTTTTATTTTTATTTTTTACTCTTTTATTCCTCATTGATATGTTTGTGGTGTTCCATTACCCCTAGACTAGGAACAAATCCGTAACACCGACTACAAGTGAATTATCCTAGCCGCTCTTCTAATTGACCTGAAGCAGAACCCTAAAATAAATCCTGATATAGTCTCTTCATCTGTGCATAACATGTCTTTCTCTATCCTGATAGCGTACTATAAAATTAATCTCGTATTCATATGAAACAAATACTGACTACAAGAATTCATTGTCACAGTGTTGCGTGTTTTGCTCGTGTTACGCCATATTAACACACATGCCTGAAATTACATCTGCCTTTGATTGACTCTCTTTTGTTCGAAACTAAAGAAGTAGATAAACTAGGCAAGTAAGATGATAATTTTTATGCCATATTTATTATGTAATAAACATAATTTGACACACGCCATTGTATTGCATACCATTAAATATATTACAAGAAATATATGTATCATAAAATTATTCAAACACAATTAAAATATGGCATATTATGTTTTCATGACGTCACAATACATTTCTGACAATGTATTGAATGCAATAATATTTTGTAGACTGTTGTATATTAAATAATATGCATAATTGAACACAGCATTATGACATAAAAACATAACAAATAATATGACATTTTAATTGACTTTGAATAATTTTATAATACATTTCTTATTTAATGGTATTCAATACAATGGCGTGTCCAAGGAAGGTGGACGAAGAAGACGGGGACGGTCAGGAAGAAGGCGTAGGAGGAGGCGTAGGAGGAGGGAACTACAGGCGTAAGTACGTCGCAGGTGAATGTACAGGCGCAGGCGAAGTATTAATACTCCTCGAGAAAACCGCTTAAGAAAGTGTTTTCAAAATGATCCCTTTTCAAAAACGTTTTTAAAAAAAATGCGACTTCTATTGCTGCATATCGAGATTCTGCTGCATAAATAAATCGACTGCCAGCAAGTGCAACATCCCAACCAGAGCAATAGTAGAAGGGTTTACTTTTGGGGCCGTCGCAATGCTTCTGTAAGAGCCAAACTCCGATACCAGATTTCGACCAATCAATCGTTAGACATGGTTTGTCTTTATCGAATATGCGAACGTAATGTTCAATTTTGGCAGAAATTGATTCCTGAAAGAAGTTTCCAGTGGAAATGGGCGCAAGGTTTGAGGAGCTCTCGAAACAGTAACATACGGTTTGCCATGCTGAACGTGTAGGAGACCTGATTGGCTAGACCAAACCACGAACGGACATCGGTGATGTTCTTCGATACCGAGAAGTCTAAAATGGCTTCTAAATACCTCCTGCGTGGGCGGACTTCATTGACAGTGATTTCAAATCCAGCAAAGTCCGCACCCAAAGTGAAATCGGGGTTCGATATAATGCTGTTTCGTCCACAGATATCTAGATAATTTGCAGCCTGTAAAAAATATCTTCTAGGTTATCACACGAAAGCAGGACATTTGACGCACTTAGGGATGTCGGCAATAACCTCATCTTAACGCAGAGTGTATGCGTCACCCGATACTATGTAGCCTTGTGGCATCGTCTTGTACCGATACAGTCTCCAAGAGGTTAGGAGTCAGGTGGCGATCCTCTTCACACAGAGGTATACTGTGACAGCCATTTAAAGCATCGGGGATGGGGAGATCAACGGTTAACCGTTTTTCTTCGCACAAATCGCCATCCTATGAAACCAAGTGATTGGTTCTCCAATAGACACGGGCTCGATGACACCCAACTTCACATCTCGGTCTAGCCTATTCTTGACAACCTCTCGCCAATATATTGGAACTGGTACAGGTGTGTGGTGTGTGTCACTGTCATCAGGTTCCTCTCGCATAAACCCAGGCAATAGATCACTTTGAGGCCAGCTAGACAGCTCTGACAACCGATGTCAGCCATGGCTTAAAGTGTCGTTAAGGTTGCCTCTACTGTATCACACAGTCTCAAAATGATTATTGCGATGACAGCGTTTACATTTATGGTCAAAACTGTGCATTGCATTCTGCGTATGGGAGCAAATTCTGCGTGTCTTGACCCCACTTGCAACAATACGAGCACACACTATGTTTGTCACTCTCAAGTGGGTTGTTTTGATCGTTGATAAGATGAACCAACGGCTTCTAGTGAGTAAGTATTAGGCAGTCAGGAGAAAGGCACTCTACTGCGGTCATAGTGACAACAAACATTTGGCCGAACGGTTCAGGTTGATAAAAAAAATCAAGATCTACGTACATAAGTGCTGGATCGCAAGCATGTGATCTTGATCATAAATTAGAACGAAGTTTATTTGTTCTGCAAACGTTTATTTTCCACTGACAATGATCAGGATCTACAAAAGATAGAAACGCCACAGTTTACCAAGAACAGTAAACATGATAATCCTATAAAAGTTAGATTTTTTCTGAAATATCATTATACCTTTTAAAATTGGATAACTAAAATATATTTATACATTTTAGAATTGGAAAATACATAATTTATGATGATGTATAATAAAAAAAAAACATGTCTTCATACTTTCAGAATAGAATGATGCACGAAGAAAATATTTTCATACTTTGCAAAATTACATACTAGATTATTAGATATATTTATACTTTTTAGAATTGAATATGGCACAACAAAAATATATTATATTTTTAGTATTGAATAATATTACAAAAATATATTTACACAATTTACAATTAGAAAATGCATTACTAAAATGTCTAAATACTTTAAAGAATTAAATAATATTTATACCACTTATCAAGACCCAAAGTCCACTCAAGGATAAGGGTTAATGAATGTAAGTTGGTAGTGTAGCAATCGTTAATGGTGTAAATTGGGTAGAATTTGATTATTCATGGGGGTGGTTCAACAAGAACTTTTTTACATTGGATTTGAAGGTTACCAAGTTGTAGTCAACCAGAGAGCAGGCTAACGGAACGGTGTTCCACAAGTGGGAAGTTCTGGGAATGAAGCCGTGTTCATGGAATCTGCGTTTAAATTTAGGTACAGATAGAGTCTGTGGGAAATCGTATATAGTTGTTGTAGCTAGCCGAGTGTTTTTGTGAAAGTTTGACAAGGGGGAACTATAGATTCGAGTTCAGTCGAGTACGAAAATAACGATAAAGCAGGGACCGGCTCGAAACGTCTCTTCGTGGGAAAGATGTTGAAGAGGAGAGAAAAGGGCATCACCCACTAGCTTTCTAATCCGGTTTTGAACTCTACCAAATCTTTATACGTTTTAGAATTGGATAATACACTCCTGATCAATAATGTAAGACAACTTGAAAATCTTTAAAATGAAACATTTTTAAGGATAGATTTTAAACTCCTCCCACTTAAGGTTACCAATGCTACAACCTTAAAGAAAAAAAACTATATTCCAAATATTTAATTGGGAAATTGACCTTTTTAAAAAAAATGAGGCATTTTATACTTGATCAGGATATAAATTTTATGAAATTGTGCGAAAAGTGTATGAAAACATTCAACAACCAAATTTAATAATGAGCACCACCTCCACTGGTTATGATGACTTCAAAAATTTTGAGAGGTATGCTCGAAATAAGCATTTCCATTAAGGTGCGAGGGATGTTGCTCAAGCTTCTACAGATGTCTTCAGGAAGTTTTTTTTTTCTTTTTTTTAATATTGCTTGCCATTTCGATAAACATCTCTTGTCTCCATCCCAAACATTTTCAATTGGATTCAAGTCCGGTGAGCATGCAGGATGTCCCAAGAGATGGAGCCCATTTTCTTTCAGAAAGGTCAAGGTTTGTTGCGCAGCGTGGACTGCAGCATTATCCTGTTGGAATAACTATTCATCCCCACGCATGCGATGGCCCTCCGTCATCAACGATGCTTTTTTGTAGAATTTTAACATAACCAGCCGCTGTATGACGACCCTGCACCACCTGGAGCTCTATCGCCACTCTGTGAGAAAAGGCACCCCATACCATTAGGAACCCTCCGCCACTTTGATGTGTAGACAAAATTTCAAAAGGCGTGTTTTTGTTATGTCAATACCATGGAAAGCCAGTAGGACCATCTAGATTATTATTTTTTTCTCATCAGAAAACAGGACTTTCTTCCGCTTCTCAACGTCCCATGTTTGGTATCGACCAAACCTTAAGCGGTCTACCTTATGACGTGACAGCAGGCGAGGAATTTATTTACACATGCCTTTTTGTTGTCAGTGTCGTCTGATGGTTACTGGAGAGCAATCAGCATCTGTGACTGCCTTAAATTGACTAGAAGAAAGTCTCCTATCTTTCACAGCAACCCGTCTTATTCTTTTACTCAATGCAGGAGAAATTAGGGTGGGGGCTACCAGTAGATTTTGCTTTTCCATAATTCTCACTGTTCTTTAGAAAGTTTCAAATCACAGTTTTACTGCGAATTTACTTTAGCTGCGATCGCCTGCTGTGATAAACCTTGTTTATGGAAATCTAGAATCTGAGCACGCTCAACTTCACTATGTTTGCTTGCTTTAGGGATGATGACACCTTTATGCAGTGATTGCTATTCTGTAACTGAACTTTGGATTTAACAGACTGAGCATATAGCTCTCTTGCATGTTTTATTACTCTTTTACAGTGGTTGCTGGCAGTCCTGAAAGCAGCTTTAGTCTCAGTACATCTATTACGTTGGTAGTTATAGAAAAATTGATTTCTGTGCGCGATGGCAGCAGCACATTCAAGGGAGAACCATGGCTGGCTGTTAGGTTTTTGCTGGAATTTTTTTGGATGGTATTAATCGGTATATGCCTACAATTAACCATTCGGTCAGGTCTGATACTATAGAGGACACATGCTATTCTGTAACTGAACTAAAAAAAAAATTGTCTTATAATTTAGATCAAGTGTAAAATGTCTCATTTTATGAAAATGCAAATTTATGAATTAAATTTTTGGAATGTAGCTTTTTTCCATAACCTTTTAGGTCGTAGTGTGTTAACCTTAAGTGGAGATGTTTAAAATCTATCCTTAAAAAGTTTCTTTTTACAGATTTTCAAGTGATCTTAAATTATTGATCAGGAGTGTATATAACTGAAATATTTTATACTTAGAAACCTGGTTACTGCATAATTTAAATATCTGTATTCTTTACAGAATTGAATAATGCATCACGAAAGTATCTTTATCATTTTTAGAATTGAATAATATATAACGAAAGTATCTTTATCATTTTTAGAATTGAATTATATATAACAAGAAAACTTTCATAATCTTCAAATGGTATCGTGTATATCTTATTACTTTTAAAATTGATCATTTTCTAAAACAGAAAATAATAGATGACTAAAATATTTGTATACTTTATATATGTATACTTTTAAAAATCAGATAATGAATGACGAAAATATCCGTACATTTTTATATCTTTATGCTTTTTTAGAATTGTGCTTTTTAGAATTAAAGCATGCATAATAAAATTATTTGTACACTGTTTAATTGAATAATGTATAACTAACGGTTCCCATTGGAGCACCGAAGTTAAGCAACGTTGGGTCTGGTCAGTACTAAAATGAGTGGCACCATTTGGCAAATCCAGGTGCTCTACGTTCTCTCTGCTTATCTCGGCATTGTTTCCAGTTGTCTAGTACTTCCCCTTGCCACTGAACTCAAGCAGTGCCGATTCAGGAGAGGTGTGGTTGGAGATTGCGCAACCCTTGCCTTACAATTACAAGCGCAACTGCCCTTACATGGGGTATCTATTGTATCTTGAGACTGAACAGAGGCTTCGTAATGTAAAACTAAACTTTATATTTTTATGATTGGATTATGTATATCAAAATATCTGTAAACTTTTAAAACAGAATATTGTGAAGCAAAACGGTCTTTATCAATTTTTAAATATGAAAAGATATACATCATATAATAAACTATTTTCTGTAATTTAGAATTGAATCATGTAAATTATTTGTATCTTTTTCAGAATTAAAGAATTAATGTCGTTATTCTTTTTACATTTTAATAAGGTATAATTAAAAGACATTTATACTTTTTGAATTAGAGGATATATAACAAAAATATATTCATATTGTTTAGAATTTCAAAATATATAATTCAATTTCTTTGTAGTTTTTAAATTTTGACAATGCATAATACCTTTCTACGTTTTTAATTGAATAATCTTTAAGTAATGTGACGATATTGAGACATGTCAATATCGTATTAATAAAAACAAATAAATTTAATGGTTAAAATTCCGAGACGCGATGGAATTAAATGACCAACTGAACCGTCGCCATGATAACGACGGCGACAGCGAAAATAAAAGCGCTGATATACTCAAGATGCAGAAAAATATAATCAGCGTTCCTACTGAAGAAAGTTAACCGTTAATAATTGAGACGCAAGCAGTTGCAGAAGAGATTCCTAGGATGGAAGACGTCTAATAAACTCCGCTGATAAAAACAAAAAAAAAACAAGAAATATGAAAGAAAACAGATTTGGCGTCAGTCAGCGTAAATGAAGGTCGGTCTATCTTTTACTCTTTTCATTTGTCAGTTATAAAGATATTACGGACCACTGTAAGAGAACTATTAAATGTCGAAAATTCAGAAATATCGCTAGAGTTTGATAAAAAATATCGCCCGAATGAAAAAAAGAGAAATAAAAAAAAATAAATAAAACAAAACAGACAACGCAGGCATAAACAAAGATGAACAAAAAGGAAAACCAACACGTCTCCCTTGTTCTATTATAAAAAAAAAGACAGACACTGGTGTAAGGGGCGCAACTCCGTAAATTATTTCTGTTGTAAATTTGCTTTTCTCTTTATTTTACTGGGAGTTTGATATGCAGATATATATCTATATGTATACATATACAAAAAAAGAGAGAGGAAAAAGGAAAAGGAGAAGAAAGACTTGTGAATTTATACATACATTATCATCTTTTGAAATGTGTATATATTACTTATTCATTCTTTGATTCTGTTCATTATATATAAAAAATAAAATAGTATAAAAAGATAAAAAAAAATTGAATATATATATACATGTTAAATCGGTTTTCTTTTCATGTTAAAATATATGCTGAAATTTCTCTGACCTACCATTTCTTACAACGATAGAACAGCTCAATACATCCATTCATTCATCTGACATCTATTTTATAAAACTACAAGCCTAGTCGAGAAGAGTAGACAATTGTTATCCCCATTTAAAATGCTCTTTTCGGCAGAGAAAATCAACTAAATATTGGCTGGTGCGTAGCTTCTCGCGTTCTTCCACACAACCTGAGATAATTTTTTTATTATTATTAATTTATCACGATCGGATAACAAAGCTAACATCAGAAGGGGCACGTCACATGGGAATCTCGTCCGGGAAATGAATTTTTATTAAATGAATAAATAAAATTCAAAAGGATCCTTAATTTTCTTGGAAAAGTAAAATTATACGGACGTCATTTACCGGGAACTTTGAAAAAAAAGAAAAAGAAAAATGTGAAAAACGTAAAAAAAAAAATATTTTCAACATATAGACAACGAGACTATTCATTACATTGGGAGCTCGACAGTCAAGTCAAAAGAAAACTTACTAACTTAAATTGCATCAACTTACGATACAACCAACAAAGATGGATGGGATAGAAGCTTTTTTCATAGAGCCATCACTGGAGAAGCTAGAAATGATGAGAAAGAGTATCCTGCTGAAAATCGGAGATAAGCTAGAATTGGAAACCAAAAAGGCAATGAGAAAAGAGAAACTAATCTGAATAATATCTGAACACATGGTGGACGAGCAAATCTTTAATCCAGAGGTACTAAACAGACCGCCGGGCGAAACGATCAATCTAACAGCGGAGCAAATAGAATTAGAAAAGTACAAGCTACAGACGAGGATAGAACTTAAGAAGGCCAAGTTAGAGCAAGAGATAAGACTAAGGGAAATTAGTCTATCAGAAAGGGTACGAGAACCGAACCAGTGTATGTTCGACTTAACGAAAATGTACGGTTAGTACTGAAATTCGTGGAAGCAAACGTAGACGAGTATTTTCCGCACTTCGAGAATACGGCAACCAACTTCAATTGGCTGTAAAACAAGTGGGCACTACTTGTACAGACCGCACTCGTTGGAAAAGCACAGAACGCTTTTACCACACTTTCAGCATAAGAAAGTAAAGATTACGACGTAGTTAAAAAGACAACTTGTACCCGAAGCGTAGAGGCAAAAGTTCAGAGCACAAAGGGAGACTGATGTTCAGTAGTTCAAGGAGTTCGTCAACGAGAAGGAAAGATTGATGAACAAATCTTTCAGTGCGAAAAGAGTGGAAGACGATGCTGAAGAAATAAAACATGAAATGGGAGAGATCTTGATGGAAGAGATATTAAATTGGTTACCAGAGGAAATGCGGATTTACCTAAATGAACAGAAAATCAACTCTGGTAGCGAATTAGCAATATTAGCCGATGAATACGTGATAATCCGTAAGAGAGGCAAGAACAGACCTACTTTAACAGATCGGACAAACAATCCGAGAGAACCACCTGTAAAGAGAGACAGTATGGTGGGAGGTCGGACGACATCGACAAAGAAGCCGAACCACACTATGTGCTATAGATGCGGATAGGAATTATTGCGGTTTGACCTCTTGTGGCTTGAAGATAAGATTTACCAATCCTTCACAAGAAAAGGAAATATTGTAAATGAAACAGGAAATAGCACCCCTGACCATATTAAGAGACACCGGCGTTGCACAATCCTTAATTCGGGAGGAAAAGGTATCACGCAGTCGGACGGTAGGCTTCGTAGCAATACAAGGAGTGGGAGGAAAAGCGATGAGAATTCCCCTGAAAGAAGTGAAACTCATAACAGGGAAAATAAATAAGAAAATAATAGTCGGAGCAGTGAATGCACTCCCTATGAAGGATGTAGACATTTTACTGGGGAACGAAGCTCAGATTGAACTATCCCAGATAGAGGCGGGAGACGGACATACCTATAACCTGCGAAGTAAGAAACAAGATATAAATGAAAAGATTCCGTTGCTAAATAGACCACATGAGGAGCTGAAAAAAGCACAGAGGTGCGACAACAGCTTAAAAAAGCTATATGAGCAAGTGAGTAAACCGACAGATGAAAAACACACTCATCAATATTACATGGAAGATGGAATGTTGAAAAGGAGCTATCAGGCGACGAAGCGTAAAGGAGAAAGAGCGGAACGTTACCACCAAATAGTCATGCCAACAGAGTATCGTGAGGAAACGCTACGATTGGCACACGAAGTGCCATTGGCAGGACACCTCGGCATAACCAAGACTTATGGAAAATTACTGAGGCATTTTTATTGTCCGGACATAAGGGCTTGTACAAAGGAATTTTGTTACTCGTGCAGGACATGTCAGAGGGCAGGAAAGCCTCGACCAGCATACCATCAGCACTGATTAAGCGAATAACTATCACGGAAAAACCTTTTGAAAGGGTGATAATAGACTGCGTGGACCCTCTACTAATAACGAAGGCAGGACACAACTATCTATTGACGATACTATGCGCCAGTCCCAGATTCCTCGACACAATATCCGCAAAGAAAATAGTAGAAGCTCTAAATTATTTCTCTAAAATAGGAATACTCGAAACCATCCAAACATAGAGAGGAACAAATTTCACATCAAACCTGTTCAAAAGAGTGACTGGATAGCTAGGAATAAAACATGTCACATCAAGTCTATACCACCCGCAGTCCCAGGGCGCATTAGAACGGTTCCATGTAACATTAAAAAATATACACACAAAATAGAGAAAGGAAAAAGGAAAAGAAAAAGAAAGAAAGGCTTATGAATTTATACATGTATTATCATCTTTTGAAATTTGTATATATTACCTATTCGTTCTTTGATTCTGTTCATTATATATAAAATAAAAAGATAAACACAAAAAAGAATATATATACATATGTTGAATTGATTGTCTTTTCATGTTAAAATATATGCTGAAATTTCTCTGACCTATCATTTCTTACAGCGATAGAACAGCTGATTGCTCAATACATCCATTCATTCATCTGACATCTATTTTATAAAACCACAAGCCTAGAGTCCGTGTTTTTAGTCGAGAAGAGCAGATAATTGTCATCCCCATTTAAAATGCTCTTTTTGGCAGAGGAAGTCAACAAAATACGGGCTGGCACGTAGCTTTTCGCGTTCTTCCACGCAACCTGGGGAAACTATTTATTTTTTTTTACTATTAATTTATCACTATCGGATAACAAAGCTAATCTCAGAAGGGGCACATCACACACGTTCAAAGTCATATACTAATTTACTTCCCTCTTCTTAAAAGATAATAAGAAGTAATAGTGGGCCTAAAGTTCGCTTTTACACAAATGTGGAAATATCAAAGGAATTTGCAGCAAAAGCAACGGAGAAAGACAAATGCAGCAACAGTATAAATACAAAGAAAGACTAAACAACAGAAAATTGAAGAATTGTAGAAAAAACGAAGAAAGACTATTGCAACAACAGCAAAAATACGAAGAAGGGCAGACCAAACAACAACAGAAAATGGGAGAAAGATTTTAAAAAACGGTTACTGGAACAAGAGAAAACATACTTATAACTTCAAACGTTAATAAATAAAAAGGAAGTTACTGAAAGCAATATAGCGTTTTCAATAAACGCAGTTGGAACGCTATTAACAATTCCATTTACGCTTCAGATGAAGACAAGACTTTCACCTCGTATTTTAGAATGTATGAGGACCAGCATACCATTAATTATATTGGGCTGACTCTAAAAAAAGGGATCGTTTATTGCTTCGAAAACTGAGATCCACAGAACACGATAAATTCGAGAATTACATTTTACCGCGAAAAAATGTTTGACTTAACTTTTTCTGCAACCGAATCTTAACAGAATCGTTATTTTTTATCTTTTCTTTTTTTACATAGTAGTCACCACTTATCAAGGCCCGGAGGCCACTCGAGGATAAGGGATAATGGGTATACAGTAGTCAATGGTATTACAGCGTAGTAATCGTAAGTAGTGAAAATTTTGTAAATTGTATTACTTAGGGGGCGGTTCATTAAGAACTTGTTTACATTGGACTTGAAAACAATCAAATTGTAGTCAGCTGGAAAGCAGATTAACGGAAGAGAGTTCCACAGTTGTGAAGCTTGGTTCATGGAATCTGCGTTTAGGTTTAGGCACAGATAAAGGCTGTGGGAAATTATTGATAGTGGTTTTAGCTAAACGAGTGTTTTTCGTGAAAGTTTGGCGAGGGGACCATAGATTGGAGTTCAGACGAGCAATTGCCATGAAAATAACGGTAAAGCGGAGAGGCCAGGCTCACAACCTCTTTTCTGTGAGAAAGAGGCTCCAGGGAAGAGAAAAAAGCATCCCTACTAAGCGATAAAATCTATTTTTAACTATGACAAGGCAGGATAAGCTATTTCTAGCAGCTCCTGCCCAGATGGGGCAACAGTACTCCATCATTGGCCGTACCTGACTTTTATATAGGTAGAGAATTGTATCAGGAGTGAAATATCTACTGGAGCGGTAGAAGGATCCTACTATTTTTCCAGCGACCTTGGCAACAGATTTGATGCATGTGTTCCATTTCAGATTGGAAATAAAGGTCAAGCCCAGAAGCTTTTCAAAACATGGAGCCTCCCCAAGACGAGAGCCATTCATTTCTATTGATGCCAGATGGGGATCAGAGCGTTGATGCTGTAAAGATAGGAGCTTGGTTTTAGACGCATTAAAAGTAACCAGCCACCGCTTTCCCCATTGTACCACGTGTTCAAGATCAGAGGAGAGAGTGTCAGGGAGAACTTGACCATTTACGGCCTTTGATGTGTTGCTATAGATTGTAGTGTCATCAGCATAAATGTCAACGAATGATCTTAGGATGTGATTTGGAAGATCATTTATGTAGATCGGGAAGAGAGTTAGGTCCAGGATGGGCCCCTGAGTTTAACATTGAATAGATCCTAATTATAAGGGAATTAGGATCTATTTAATGTTAAACTAAAACTATACTTAACTAAGTAACTAGTTCGTGAAATTTTTATTAATACTAGATTGTCGAATATTGAATTAGTAAAAGTATGTGAAATTTAAAAATATTACTTTCAAAATAATTTGTTATAATAATAATAATAATAATAATAATAATAATAATAATAATAATAATAATAATAAAGAATAATAAAGAATAATAAAAAGATAAATGAATAAATAAAAATTAAGGTAAATGAAAGAACTAATTAATTTATAATTAGATATTTAGCAGAAATGAATTATAACTTAATGACTTATGATTATCGATTAAAATAGTTTTAATACTTCCATTTTATATTGAACGTATTAGTGAATTAATTTATAATATACACTGAATTAATCATTGAATAATATTAAGTGAAAGACATTAGAAATGTATAAACATTACTTATTAGTGTGATACGGATAGAAATGGGTTATGTATGTTCAAAGAATGAATGTGAAATGAAAATAAGTTAATACATTGATGGATTTGTTCTAAGGGAGGTAAGTCTATTATACTTTAGATTAAATTAATTTGAAATTTTTACGCTTAAGGTAAACAATTGAGTATTCAGCAAAATTTTTAATCTCAACCAAACGTAATTGGAGGCTTAGAATTTACTAATACTAAGAATTGTAATTGAAATAGTTATAAACTTTATTATAACAGTTAAGTGAACTGAATTATGTATGGTTTCAATTCAAATAAATAAATAATTTAATATAAACGTAAACGGTAAACTATTTTTTAGTTTAGTTTAGTTTCGTATATGCAAACATGTATAATATTTTATAATTATTGATTTTATTTTCATAAGTATGCATACATTAATTAGAATAAATTCTATTTACTGAGCAGAATATTCCTAAATTAATAGAACATGTTAATACGAACGGTTGGATTTAGTGACTTTATTTCTAAAATTCAAAATAGCGTAATGGAAACATATTATAAGGTATTTACAGTTTCTCTTCCAATTTTCTGATTTTAATACTGTTAAAACGCAATTTATTTCCTTTGGGCAGATTGATCGTTGCTATTTCTTCTGATGAGTTAAAGGTATATTAGATTCACTGATTGATATAATAATTAAGTGATTGATTTTGCGCTACAAAACAGATAATGTCAATAATTGTAAATGTGAACTGAATTAAAGGAATAAATTATAAGAGTGTCAACATCATGAACTTTGGAATATAGTCTTTTGTCATTTATTCACTATATATATATATATATATATATATATATATATATATATATATAAATCTATGTGTGTGTGTGTGTGTGTGTGTGTGTGTGTGTGTGTGTGTGTGTGTGTGTGTGTGTGTGTGTGTGTGTGTGATGTTATTCGAAAGTAACTCCCTATTCTAAAATAACTATAATATATTTTTGAAGTAAAATTTCTCCAATTAATTAATTTGAGAAGAAAATATATTACAGGGACTTGTATTAAAATTTAATATGGGCACCACACCACCATACTTCACCAGTTTTTCAAGTCGATCATTAACCGCATCAACTAAAAAACGGATCATTCTTTTGTTGTAAAAAAGGGAAAACTTCATAACGGCGTTTCATTTGATTGTTGCTTAATTCATGAGGCACTCATTTATCACGTTTTTGCCTTTCCACTCTCTCTGAGGTGGTTGAAAATCTTCGTATACGTTACATCTAATTCAGAAACAAGTTCTTGGACAGTTGTGCTTCGATTGACTTCGACTAAGGTTCTTCATCGTTGTTGTCAACATCCTATGGCCAACCAATACGCACATCATCTTCCAGACTCTCGTTGCCGCTACAAATTTTCTTAAACCACCATTGTGATGTGCATTTAGTAGTGGTCCCTAGGCCAAACGCTTCGTTGATATCACGAGTTGTTTCAGCAGCTTTTCGGCCTATCTTGAATTGAAATAAGAAAAAACGTGCGAATTTGATTTTTCCATCTTGTTGTCAGTGTTCTGAAAAAAAGGCATAATTGGTTTAAAATGATTGTAATTTAAACAATTAGATAGAGCGAAAAACGCTTCTTAAAATGTTATATAAAGTAAAGGTATTATAACGAAAACGTATTTAAAAGTACATCATTTGGAATTAAAATTTAAAATCCAGCAAGAACTATCTTCTCAACCTATGTACTCAACGAATTTACATATACGTAAAATTAATGCAGAATTTTTATTTATTTATTATAAACAGAACTACGGTAGGTATCAAACGTAACGTTAAATTCCTTTTAAAAAAAGTGAAAAAAAAGACGGAAAAACTGAAACGCGGGCAGGTGAGTAATGTTTTTTGTTGTTGTTGTTTTTTTTTTGTTTTTTTTTGTTTTGTTTGCTTTTGTTTGTTTTTTTTTTTCTAAGCAGTTCACTTCTTGTAAGTAAAAAGAAAATACTCGAGCTGATATCGAAACCAAAACCTAAAAACTGTGAGTCAAGTACGATAACCATTACACCAGCTTGACATGACTTCAAAGGGTGTTTTCAAACAGTCTCATACTTAAAATAAAGAAGTTGTCATATTCCACGACCGCGCATGCACAGTTGTGAAACAATTAAAAAAATAAAAATCCGATGGTCTTCCACAGACCAATTTTTTCAATTTTGACTCCGTAGTAGCCCTTTTCTCCGGATGAAAATCGATTAAAAAGTTTTCCACGTGTCAGAATATCCTATACACCGAATTCAAGTCTGTAGATCAAAATATAATTGAGTATATAGGTTGAGAAGTGTACTCACACACACACACACACACACACACACTTTTATAGATATATAAGTATGTGTGTATTCATTTTAGTGTGTTTATTCATTTTATTTTATTATTTATTTATT
Organism: Euprymna scolopes; assembly: GCF_053919585.1. Taxonomy (NCBI): domain Eukaryota; kingdom Metazoa; phylum Mollusca; class Cephalopoda; order Sepiida; family Sepiolidae; genus Euprymna; species Euprymna scolopes. The sequence continues at coordinate 51,149,626 of NC_136493.1, read as the reverse complement.
TATTTATTTATATATATATATATACAGTAGTAGTAGTAGTAGTAGTAGTAGTAGTAGTAGTAGTAGTAGTAGTAGTAGTAGTGCATTCAATTTGCTCTAAGTGAATGAAACATAAATGTGTAGATAACAAAACGACAAACAGCTAGTAATCTCCTGTTTACTTGCTCCCACGGTGGAGAAGCTAGAAACAAGATTGTTTATTAATTTATTCATCTAATGTGGAAATCCAATCGCCACAAAAATGGAATAATCTGAGCGGAACAATTTTAATTCCACTTATAAGAACGATAACTCTGTTTTCGTTACTTTGTTAGAAGTAAGTTATTCCCCTTGAATTATTCATAATTTTGACGCGTGTCTTATTAATTTGAAAAGAAACATTTTTTTATTGTTAAACATTAAACTATATGAAGTACCATTAAAAGAAATAATTCATTTATTAATTTGTCCTTTATTTTTTCTTTTAATTAAAATTCAGCAAATATCTTATAGGAAAACGTAGTATGAATTAACTTTTTTTTTTATTTTAAACTCTGTAGTTATCCTTTTCTTTTCTGTTATGTTTAAAGTTGAAACATCATTTTCATCGGTCTGCCAGGCTTAAGATTTAAATAGCTTTTCTATTAGTCTGTAACATTTAAGTCTGACATAACATTTCCACTGTTAGATTAAACGGGCGCATATTTTTTTGTCGCCCGTGGAAATTAAACAAGGGGAGTAACTATGTGTACTATTCAGTTATTCCCCCTTGCTGCTAAATAAACCTCTGTTACTCTGAAAAATAATTTTATTGGCTTTATTTATTCAGGTTTTTATAACGTTGTTAGCATCATACTTTCAACAAACTTCATTCCAAGATTTTGTGGCCCGTCTTGATTTTTAAGACCCTACGCTAGTTTACTCAAAAAGCAAAATTAAATTTTACTTTTGGGGGAGATTACGTGTAAATACACTGAGAAACATCTACAAAATTTAAATCGAAACAAACCGACTTTTGCAGAACTAAATTTAAAAATTAAGTTAGTTTTGCTTTAAGATTAGTTTAATTTTTAGTTTAGAATTAGGAGGGAAAAAAAGCAGTTCGGCGCAAATACTATAGTGGGTTTGTATTACTGTACACATAGATTCGAAAAAGTTGTCAAAAAACAAATATATAACAAATAAATGTTATCAAAATCAAGATAAGTTACTTTTCTACCTAACTGGATATATTTTTCGTGTTTTTATTCAATGCAACATGTTTTATTCAGCTCGAAAAGCATACAGTGTTTACCGATGTATTGGAAAATTCAAAATGGCGCCCGACACTCTCTTTAACACGGTAAGTTCAGGAAAAGATATTATAAATAATAAACTAGACACAATACTGTTAGAAATTCGCTCATTATATGTTACCGTGACATAAGTTGACATATATTCGATGTTTTTTAAATAGTATTTTATCTAGTTTATTATTTATAACACCTTTTCCCAAACTTACCATGTTAAAGAGAGTGTCCGGCGCCATTTTGAATTTTCCAATACATCGGTAAACACTGCATGTTTTTCGAGCTGAATAAACATGTTACATTGAATAAAAACAAAAAATATATATCCAATTTGGTAGAAAAGTAACTTATCTTGCCTTTGATAACATTTATTTGTTATATATTTGTTTTTTGACAACTTTTTCGAATCTATGTGTACAGTAATACAGACCCACTATAGTTCTAAGTTGTCGATAAAAATTTTAAAATCTTTTAGATTTTATGGTGGTAATCCAACGTAAAATGATCACTCGCTTTCCGACAAAACGGTGTTCGAATGACATATTACAATACAATTTTCTGGCTTTAGTAACTAAATCTTAGATTTGTTTGTTTGTTTGTTTGTTGGCACTCGGACTTAATGTAAATAGGGAGGGGATAATAGGAGACATAATTTTATTTATTTATTTATTTTTTTTTACAACAAAGTTTTTAAGACATCGTAAATCGTTGTGATTTGTCAAGTATGACTAGTCAGCTGTTAGAAGACACGTTTAAATTGAAAGCCTGCAATTTATTTAATTGCTAAAAATATTTAAATTGAAAAGGTCTTTAAAAACGTTATGTCAATGTGAAATCCCTCCTTTCCCTATGCTAAGAATGGCTTTCTAAATAGAAACATTATAAACATGAGGTAGAGGTGAGGCTACGATTTAAATTAATAGTCTGTCAGTCTTCACTTGGACTGCTTACGTAATCTGCCGGAAGATGCCGATGCAAAGTTACAAGAAATTGGATCGTAAACTGAATCAGTACGTAGATTTCGACCACATAAATTTTGGTAGAATTTTTAATTATCTTAAATATTAAGTATTTTTTCAAAGCAAAACTATTCAAATTATATATTTTTTAAAATATAGTAAATAAACTATTAAAAAGATAATTGCAAAATAAAATATTTAATAGTATATTAAAACAAAAAAGACAATATTTAAATTATATAAAAATGTTTTATTTGCTTATTGGTAATAAAAATATTGAAAAAATTCCAATCATAAAAACTAATTTGATTTTCTTATAGTGTTAATATTTTTAATGGGGAAAACAAATTATTAATGACAGAAAAAAACAATTTGACCTAAAATATAATGGCCAACAGTTTTTGTTTGTTTTTTTGATTTTTTTCGTTGTTGTTGGTTTTTTTTTTTCGTTGTTGTTTTTTTTTTCGTTGTTGTTTTTTTTTTTTTTTTTTTTTGTTTTTTATATAAACACCGCTTGCCTATTTCCTATTTTTTTCTGTTTTACCGATTTACTTGTTAATATTATGCACATGGTAGAAATATCATGAAGTCAAGTGGCCTAGACACAAGTGTTCCACTTATTGTGCCAAGAGTTTGAAAGCGCTGAACAAGCGTAACACTTAGGTTCGGTGGTTATCCGGGTTCGGGTGGAGTGAGGGAACATGAATCAATGACGAAGAATCCCACCGAATTTTTTAGACCTGATAACAAGTCAGTCACTTTAGTTAACCACAAAAATTGTTTGAAAGCTACTGACTGCCAAAGCTGGACTCCCAAAGTCTTGAAGAATAAAACTTTCTATGAAACGAGCGGACAACAGAAGATATATTTGTTTAAAAGAAACAGCTGACTTTGTGGGCTTGTATTAAATTGAAAAGGTCTTTAAAAACGAAAGCATATTTGTTCGGCCGTTTTAGCTAGTGGACATATTCCATTTCTCCATCCAGACAATGTAGGGTCATCAGGAGAAGTGAGAGCACGTTATCTTAATTGCATTTCAATATCGACTTCATAAACTGTTCAATAAAATCGAAACAGCTAAATCTTTAATGGCTTCCATCCAAATTTAGTAACCGCCAAAAAAGCAGTGGTTATAAACGTCCACTAGAGGAGGGGGGTCCAAGTAAAGACTGAAATAAGATGGCAATTCAACATTTTAGTACACACAAAGTTTAGGGGGCTATATATATATATATATATATATATATATATATATATATATATATATATATATATATATATATATATATATATATATAGTGCAAAATTTTGTTGAAAATTCAAAGACTTTTGTTTTTTTATAACCTTCATTTATTTCCTGGGTTTTTCCATTACAGCTGTTTCATTAATCGGTTGGCAATTTTACGATTTATGTTTCCGTAAAAATATCCTGTCCCCACCAACTTCTTCAGATGTTTATCCATGAGATTTTTACAACAAATGGTATATTTTTAACATGCTGGACATCGTATAAACTTTTTAACGGTACAAAACTTTTAAAGCGCTTTGAAGATAATGCACGGAAAAACCCTAGGGGCCGCTTTTGTCAACAAACTCATTAGGAGTTAATCGTTGGTTTAACACAGAAATACACAAACGAGTTAAATTATTACGGAAGAGGAAATACTCAGGGATATGCGAGAAAAAGAATTAAAAATGAAATTTCTGTGAGACACCAACGATTAACTCCTGATGAGTTTGTTGGCGAAAGAGTTCGTATATTATTTTCAAAGCGATATATATATATATATATATATATATATATATATATACATATATATATATATATATATATATATATATATATATATATATATATATATATATATATATATATATATATATATATATATACTAGAAGGCAGCGCGGTCATAAAATACGCTTATATAGGATATTTGATATTTTAATTAATACAGATTTTGTATTAATTATAGAACTAATTCTTTATCGATTATGATATTGTACCCAATATATAGTTGTGATTCCTAAAAGTTTTAAACATGTGACATGGATGCGTTTTAGGTTCGAATCGAACCTAAAACGTTATGCTCTCCAGCCCACAATTATATAAAAACTCTACAAATTAATCGACTTAAACGTATAAATTTAAAGTTTTGCCTGCGTAGCGGAGCACTTAAAGTTGACCTACACTTGACAAATTCCAATTTTGTTCCCATTTTGACTCCTTTAGCAACTATTTTTACCAACCAAATCGCTGCTTCGGTTGTTCAAACTGACAGTGCTTAAACAGATTATTTAACCCGGAGCAGTTAAAGCAACTCAGCAAGTTCTCTGCGGGCTTGGGTAACGGCACTTTTTCTTTGAGTGATAGATCGACGGTGGCAGCAATTCTTTTATTGTTCACAATCGCCCTTGCTCGGCTGAGCGTGCTTTACATCTGGATGTGGGCAATGTTGGAAGATGCACGCAACAACTCCTGTGTATAAGCAGGCAGTCTGGCCATGAATGCATGGATGGGGACTCTTCAAACAGGCTGGAGAGTTATAAGTTTTTGTTTGTGTTTATAACGAAATAAGAAAAGCATCAAATAGAACTCCATTTAACACAAAACAAACTAATAAGCATTTAAGGTTTGAATAATTTTTATCATCAACAAAAGACTAGATTGAATGTGCTTGTTCAAAAAGGTTCATTTTAAGTGTGTTTAAAAAGGTTCACATTTATGTGTTTTCGAAAAGGCTCATTTTTTTTTATTTGTTTAAAAAGTCCATTTTTATGCCTATAGTCAAAAAGAGTCATTTTTATGTGTCTGTTCAAAAAGGTTTATTTTTATGTGTTTTCAAAAAGATTCTGCAAAAGTAGCCTTAGAATAAACAGAGAAAAAGAAAATGAATATTCGTAAGGTGTACTTGTTCCTTTTTGTTGATTTAGTAGCGGTCAGAAAGCGGAGTGTTTGCTGGCTTCAACATCGGAAGCGGGTTGACAGTATCTGTATGTTATTCCCTTGGTGTTTGTTTCCTTTCTCTCTCATTTGGAAAAATGCTGAGCTTTTTATCCATTTTTACCGGCTCCCACAGACACGTTGGTTGTCAAATTTATTTTTATTGAGCCCCTCTCCCATTGGCTAATTAATTTTTATTTATTTATTTATTTATTTTTATTATTTTATTTTATTTATTTATTTATTTATTTTGACCGGATGGCTACGCCGAGCCTATGCGTAGTGACGCGTTTACACACTTTGTCTGTGTCAGACGACGGGTAAACATCCGGTTGGGAGTTTATGAATCCCCAAAGAGTTTCGTCAATGCAGCATAGAACTCATCAACTTTAAAGGTCTTTAAAAACGAAAGCATATTTGTTCGGCCGTTTTAGCTAGTGGACATATTCCATTTTCTCCATCCAGACAATGTAGGGTCATCAGGAGAGGTGAGACCACGTTATCTTAATTGCATTTCAATATCGACTTCATAAACTGTTCAATAAAATCTCTTGCTCTTCTGCGCGTAAGATGCGTTTCGAAAACTGCTTGTATGTCTCACATGGGTCAAGTGCAAAGGCCTTGGCAACGCATCTTTTGACCCGTGTTACATTGGTCTTATCTGTATCCGGCAGTTACTAGTAAACGTCGAAGGCCTCTCTGGCGTGTCGCAAGGGTATTATTTGCACGGCTTTATCAACTCCCGAGAGTTTATCAATCGAGTCCACTCTTTCCAACCAGTTCACAATAGACGTTGCTCCGTCATATTCCGATACGAGTTTTAGGTCGAACTTTCCATCAGCCATGGCTTGCGTTTGAGTTTTTCGTTTTAGTCGTCTCCTACTTCTTCCCGCTCTCATACCTTTGAAATAAACGAGGCGCCTGAATCTGAAACAAATACTCCCACACAAGAAAATTCACCGTCTTTTATGCCTCCTGACGGTTACATGCATGCAAATGAGTACGAACCTCGCTTTCGGTATAGTTGCGCACGCGCAGTACATTTCTGGGTTATTTGGCATGACATTCATCTCATCACGCATTATTTCCTATTACTAACACCTAAAATAAAAATAAGACAAGTAACATTCCAAGCACACACATGTTAAAATAAAGTTACTTAAATTCCATATATTCACAGAAAAGAATGAGTTATTCCAAACATTCCATTCGAACACCTTACTTCTATTGCTTCCTGTCCCTTTGAGCCACGTGACGTCATATTCGCTGATAACTACAACACGCTGGCCCCATGACCTCGGTTTTCTCTGCACGCATTAATGTTAGACTACAAATAAAAATTATCGATATATACTACCGAACACACTCTTTACTGTGTAACAAAATAACTATGTAACACAATAGCTATGTAACAAAATAACTATAATCGAATTCAATGCAAATCTGAATTGTTTGAAATTTCAAACAGGAAAATGTGACCATATTATACTCTCTTCAAACCCTTTAAAATAATCATATGAAACTAAAATTTATACCCTCTTCAAACCCTTTAAAATAATCATATGAAACTAAAGTTTATACCCTCTTCAAACCCTTTAAAATAATCATATGAAACTAAAGTTTATACCCTCTTCAAACCCTTTAAAATAATCATATGAAACTAAAATTTATACCCTCTTCAACCCCTTTATAATAATCATATGAAACTAAAATTTATACCCTTTTCAAACCCTATAAAATAATCACATGAAACTAAAATTTATACCCTTTTCAAACCCTATAAAATAATCACATGAAACTAAAATTTATACCCTCTTCAAACCCTTTAAAATAATCATATGAAACTAAAATTTAAAGGATTGACATTTAATACCTATTGTTAAAATTTCAAAAAAAATTTATCGGATGTATCTGAAATTTGTCGAATGGATCCAACCTCTTCTTTCATTCATTTCGCATAAAACTAAATATAGTCCACATTATTCATCGTTACGCCTAGAATTTGTATTCCCAAATTTTTAATGATCAGTTAATTAGTTGATGAGTTTGTCTTGAACATATAAATATATTAAATAGATACACATACCTAACTTTAAATATAACTTTATATAGATACCGATTAAAATATTTTCTTCTTTTTTTTTTTCGTGTGTATGGGGGGTCCAGTTCGCCACAAAAAGATATTCTGTGTAGAAACAAAAATGAAAAAAATCCTAAGTCTAAAAGGAGTTCTTCACTGATCTGGGCTATAAAAGACATATCAGAACAGATACTACACTTTCCTCCTAGCTACATCCACCTCCACTCTACCATAGCCTTGAGCCCCTGAAGAGACATAGGCCATCCACAACTTTGTAGATGATTTTGTAGCGAAGAGTTTTTTTTTTTCGGGGTTAGGCTGCTGACCCCACGTCTAACCTTCCCAGAAGGTACATACAGCGCCTAACCTTCCAAAATGGTCATCCATCTGGTACTGGCCAGGCTCGACATTGCTTAATTTCGGTGATCTGGTGTGCCAACGTGATTGCTACATACTTGCGTCTATTTTTGGTTGTGACTTGTGTTATATTTTCTTTTTGATAATGCCCTATTTTTTTTTTTTTTTTAGATTTTCATGATAAAGCAGAAACATTCCTTTCACATCAATGAGTTGAACATCGTTCACCAAAAGAATGGATATTGTTTTAACGTGTCCAGGAAATTTACGTGAAATTGTATATTCAAAACATTATGTATTTTATTAGTAATAAAAGCCTTCAAATATAATAGAGTCCTTATTTTAAAAAATATGGGCAGAAGTTTTACTAAATTGAAGTATGGGCCATAATAATACACAAGATATGTTGATGCTTTTAAATTAAATTTCCGACAACATTTTAAGAAATGGGATGCAGAATAAAACTAAAAAAAAAAAAAAAGCTACACAGCATTGCTCAAACGTTTATTCCGCCATCTCTTCCTCGTATCGGAAGTAGATAACGATACGGAATTCAACTCAGGCAAAAAATTCTTTTTAAAAAAAACGGTGCTTAAAAACGTTATCGCGTTATTTTTTAAATATTTTCAAGTTAAATTCAATTTTGACTTTATTTATTAATTTGTTAGGTGAAATTACATGATCGTTACAAAACGCCCTCCCCCCCCCCTCTCTATGTAAAGAATGGCTTTCTAAATAATAACCTTATAATTTCAGGGCGGTAACATAGATGCACAAGTGCCAAGAAAACATGTATTCGTTTAGAATTTAGAATTTGGACGAGAAAATGACTGATAAACAAAAAATAACTTATCTTGTTCAGATCCGTTTTTTAACCGTTTTTATTATAAGACTAACAAAAAATACCTTTACACTTCATTGAAAACGTCAGTTACTTTGTTACATTCCCGCCTTACCCATGAGTGGGATTTCCTGTAGCAAATGTCTCCCTAGTTTTTACTTTCGCTTTTCTCGTTCACATGTCCTTATTCGAATTTGTTGCAGCGAGCCGACATTCAGTGGACGTTTTTTTTTTTTTTTTTTTTTGGGGGGGGGTTTTTTGGGGGTTTTTTTTTGGTTTTTTTACCAAAACGGCCATTAAAAATGTTTTTGTTTTTTTTTAATCTTACATATTTCAAATTGATATAAATTATTGCACAATAAAAATAACTAAATTAAAACAAAAATCGTTTTTCTTATTTCAAATTATTTAATCAAGTAAAAATTCCATTTTTTACTTGATTAAATAATCTGAAAAGCTTCTTTTTTATATTTTCAAGTTAAATTCTGTTTTTTACGATATTTTTGTTTATTAAATTGTTAGATAATTTGTTAGAATATATTTTTTTAATTTAATAAGCATGTAAAAAATGAAATTTCTACTTGATTACTAAATTTAAAAGTTATTCTAGCAAATTATTTAACAATTTAATAAACAAAAATATCGTAAAAACTGAATTTGATTTGAAAATATTTTTTTTTAATTTAGTAACCAAGTAAAAATTGGTATTTTTACTTGATTAAATAATTCGAAATAAAATGATTTTTTTTAATTCACTATTTGTATTGTGCAATCATTTATATCAGTTTAAAATATGTTAAACATTAAAAAAAACATTTTTAATGACTGAAAAAAAAATCAAGACCTCTTAATGTCGACTTGCCGCTGCGAATTCCTCGTAAGCGAGAAAATCGAAAGTAAAAATCAAGGAGATATCTGCTATAGGAGATCTCATAAGTGACAGTCAATCCTTAATACATATTTCATATCATGCATAAATGGTTACAAAAGTCAATATACGTGGGTCCTTCCAACATTAAAGTTCCTATATTTTTTAAATCAAAAAGTTGAAGAGCGATAGACTTGGGTGATACTATTAAAACGAGCGACCTTCTATGCTCCAGAATTTATTTTTCTACAGAGTCACCACCATTCTCAATACATTTTTTTGCCAGGAATTCAGTGATACATATCTGCTTTTGATGCACGCGTACTGACATCAACTGTTGAGCAGGAACAATAATGACGCATCTCTGCTTCTGGCGCACGTCCGTGACAGGAGGTTGCTTTTTTAGAGTCTCACACCGCCAATATCTGCAGCAGAGTGATGAAACTTTCAGTTCATGAATGCATAAGTTCAGTCATCATAACGATGAAATTTGTAATCATTTCTGATACATTCGGAGGGAATAAATAAAAAAGCGGCATTACTTTTGGAACGCCCTTGTAACTAAGATTATTTAAAGGTAATACAATGACCGAAACTTCGGATGACGACATTAAGGTTAAAAAATTATCGCGAGAAACGAATTATTTTAGCTTGAAATGGCAAACCATTCTTTTGCCATCTTGATAAACGTTTCTGAATTTTTTTAGATGAGGATTGGTTATTCGTATTATTTGGATTCATCGGGCCACTGTTCCCATCTTGAGTGTGATTTTCACAACGTTTCTGTGGATGTAACTTCCGACCTTCTTCAGGTGTATCTTGTTGAACTCGGGAATGTTTCTGTCGAACTCGGGAATTTGGACGGAATTTCGAGCGGAACCCTTTATTTCACGGGAGTAGCATGCGCTTGTTCCGTCAGCCATGACTGGATAAAAGTCCTAAGTAATTCGCAATTGTATTTTTCGGAAGCCCACACTGAGGATTGAACCTTCAACCTTCAGGAGAATATCACTTTTTATAATTGATTTTTTCCAAGTACTCTAACCATTGCACCGTGAGTCCTTGCTACCCCCGCGAAGTAAATAAAGAGTTCCGCTTGAAATTCTGTCTAAATTCCCAAGTTCGACAGAAACATTCCCGAGTTTGACAAGATACACCTGAAGAATTTCGGAGATTGCATCGACCGAAACGTTGTGAAAACCAAACTCAAGATGAGAATAGTGGCCCGATGAGTCCAAATAATACGAACTTGATAAATGTTCAATATAAACTTTCCTGTTCGCATGATAAAGTCAATTCATCTGATACAAGGTCCTTATCCATGAAATTCTTTATTTGGCCAATCAACACTGGTGTTCTGATTTCCTAACTCCTCCCACACCTCTCATCATCCCTCACAGACCCCCTTCCTTCCTTGAATATCTTATGCTACTCAAAAATTGATGATTGATCCATGCAAAATAGTCGAAAATCAGTTTGAAGCATTCCATACGTTTCTGTGGTATTTTTTCCAAGTTTAAAACAGAATTATATTGCATATCGTTCTTCTAAAGTGTCTTCACGTCCAGATTGCATTTTTGAAATTTACCAGCTCTGACAATCAGGCTTTAGTAGTTTACTGCATTTGAACCTGAAATCATAAAAATTGGTCAGCCATCTCATTAGATGTATCGCAATAACATACTGAATTTCCAAAAGTCTCTGGCAGGTTTTAACCACTGGGCCACCGCGAGATGCTAACGGAAACACCTTTTAATTTATTTAATTACTTGGATTTGACAGGTGCACGTTTTAATGACTTAATGAGGTCAACTTTTGACTGCGAGGTAGCATTTCATTTAGTGCGAGAATGCTTCCCCCCCCCCAAGACGTTTGGGGTAGGGGGAAAGATTATAGGAAAAGGCCTAACCTACATGCGGCGAGCGAAAACTGTTGAATATTTATCTTCCCGAAGTCGAGCAAATTAAATAGACAGGCGAGCTCCGTTGTTAAATCTGAGATATTACGATTTATATGTGATATAAAAAGTTTTTTAAGAAGTTGTGAACCGACCGACCGCTTCTCTGAACCATTTGAACCTGAAATCATAAAAATTGGTCAGCCATCTCATTAGATGTATCGCAATAACATACTGAATTTCCAAAAGTTTCTGACAGTTTTAAATTCCTGTACAAAGAAGTTCTGAAACTTATTAAAGGCACCTCGTATGTGTCCAATAATATCTAAATAATATGATAATTCAAAGAAATATAACGTAATTATTAAAGACGCATGACATTAGTATTATAGTATATCATCTCTATTAAAGAAGGGTAACATTAGAATAAAAAAAACATGATATCTTCATAAAATAAGCGTTACGTTAGTATTACAGAAGTATAACATAATTATTGAAGAAGCATGGCATTAGTATTGCAGAAATATAACATCTGCATTTAAGAAGTGTTACAAAAGTGTAACGTCTGTATTAAAGAAACATAACATTAGTGTTACACAATATAGCATGTGTATTAAAGAAACATTACATTAGTACACATGAATTATTCCTCCCTTCATTTCAAGAACTAAGTACGTCTTATTATATTCATAGTAGAAACCAAGTGAACACCTTTTAAAAAAGATTGACTACACTGGAGAGTCCAAGAAAGGGGACACTAATCAGAAATCATATTATTGCAGCTATAATTATGAACATGAAACAACGCCTATTTCACCGTCATCTAATATTAGTAATTGATTATCGAATCTTTGATTTGTCGGGTAAATATTGGTCGGCTCTTTAGGGTCTTTATACGTATCAATAAGAAGCCTATCGATATTTTTATATATTTTTACACAATCATTTCAGTTTTACATGATTGGAGTTTACGTCACACTCATTGATTGAATATCCATCTTCTTCCTCGTGGATTAACCAACATGTAACCCAGTCCCTGCTTCTTTAGAGATCGCGTGAGCTACCCTATATAACGCATAACACAGTAAGTTACCTCTTTTCAACTGTCACAGTATTTGCTTTCTTTCCACCGCAGGGATCTGTGGTACAAGGCCGAAAGCTGAAAGGAATCAAGCTAGCGCTCCTATAGAAGGGGCAATCTGACATCCGGCATTCGAAATTGGCGGGTGTTCATTTTATCTTCCTCCAAGCATGGGACTTGGGAGTTGACTGCATCTGTAAAGTTGGGTATACCAAAGAAATGTCGGTATTCTACTACAATTCTATTACAATGAATTGTAAGCTATGAAAAATACTTCTAGTCTCGATTCTTTAGTTTTGCTGCAACAACTTTTGCATTTTGGAGCAGTAAAGAATAGTGCGCAACGTAAACATTCAGTGGTTAATTTTGTGCCATTTCTTAACTGGTATGTTTTTACAACGGCTGAAAGTGTACGGTTCCTGAGTTTCCGATTTGACTGAAATACATTTTCTGTATCAAAATTCGATGCCTGTCCAGAATTCCTCATCAGAAAAACATATAAAAAAAAATCTCGATGATGTAAATATCCGTGACGGAAAGAAAATATCGTTTACCGAAAATAGCGTAAATTGATCGATTAGTTTTATTTTTATAAATAAAATCATTTTGAAACGAATCTGAGTTTTTCAAATACACTCGATCCTTTCCAAGTTAAGAATAACTTTCTAAAATCTTGCAAGTTTGAATTATTTAGCGCTATCGCCTTTGTTCCTTCAGCCTGTTTTCAAGATGGTGTCGAGAAATCGTCGCTCATCTTATAGGCAAGAAATTTAATTTTGTTATTTAAAAATATAACTACTTGATCAATTAACGTGATTTTTGGTGTATGATATTTATCACTCATATGTAGATCATACAGATTTCTCTTTACTTTTGTTTTTTTCAGGAGGTGAAATTCTGGACAAGCATCTAATATTGTTATCCAATGAAGAGTTGATAGTTTTTTGTTTGTTTGTTTGTTTTTAATTCTTTGCTGCTGATTGTATTTCTTGCAAAGCGAGTTTGGCTTTTGTAAAGAGTTCGCGGGCGGTTTTCTTCAGAACTAGCGAGGGGTACCCGGCGTTGCCCGGGTGGTTGGAGGTGTGTGTGGAAACTCCAGGGGGGGGGAAATAAAAAAAATGTTTTGATAAGTAAGTATGAGGATCGAACCCGAACCCTTGAGGCAAAGTTGTAAATTAAAGTGTGAAAAAAAAAGGGTGCGATGGTTTTAACCATTGGGCCACCGCGATATGCTAACGGAAACACGTTTGAATTTATTTAATTACTTGGATTTGGCAGGTGCACGTTTTAATGACTTAATGAGGTCAACTTTTGACTGCGAGGTAGCATTTCATTTTGTGCGGGAATGCTTTCCCCCCCCCCAAGACGTTTGGGGTCGGGGAAAGATTATAGGAAAAGGCCTAACCTACATGCGGCGAGCGAAAACTGTTGAATATTTATCTTCCCGAAGTCGAACAAATTAAATAGACAGGCGAGCTCCGTTGTTAAATCTGAGATATTACGATTTATATGTGATATAAAAAGTTTTTTAAGAAGTTGTGAACCGACCGACCGCTTCTCTGAAAAAGGCCTTTCTTGGACATACACAAAAAGCGAACATACATTTTCGCTTTTATATATATAGATTATATGGTCTGCATAAAGTTTGTCTCATTGGTGGCAGCTATTCATTTACTTGCGCCGAGCGCAGTAAGGTTGAGCAGTTGTATTCGAGATCAGGGAAAGTTTGATCGCGAACACACAAAGATCTGGCGCAGAAGGAATAGTACTACTTTCACTTTTGTCACTAACACGTTGCATGCAGAAGAATTCATGCAGAGAATTCATGCAGAGAATTCATGCAGAGACAGGACGATTAGATAGGATGGTGGATTCTGATGTTGATCTCTGGATTTCTTCAGAATTCTATTAATTGAATAACTCTGAGAGTATCATGCTGCTAATGTCCCTATTACTTTTTTTTTTCGTAATGATGTTACACTGTTTGATACTATTATGCGGTATAATGCTAAGTTTACATTATTTTATTAACCATGCTTCCTAAATAGAGATGAAATTAGTATTACAAAAGTATAACATGTGTTAAAGAAGCGTGGCATTTGCATTAAAAAGCATGATATAACGATTACAAAAGCATAACACATTTATTAAAGAATCAAGACATTAGTGTTGTAGAAATATAATATTTGTACCAAAGATGAATAACACTTGTATTTCAAAAGTATAACACATTTTTTAAAGAATCAAGACATTAGTGTTGTAGAAATATAATATCTGTACCAAAGACGAATAACACTTGTATTTCAAAAGTATAACACATTTTTTAAAGAATCAAGACATTAGTGTTGTAGAAATATAATATCTGTACCAAAGATGAATAACACTTGTATTTCAAAAGTATAACACATTTTTTAAAGAATCAAGACATTAGTGTTGTAGAAATATAATATCTGTATCAAAGATGAATAACACTTGTATTTCAAAAGTATAACACATTTTTTAAAGAATCAAGACATTAGTGTTGTAGAAATATAATATCTGTATCAAAGATGAATAACACTTGTATTTCAAAAGTATAACACATTTTTTAAAGAATCAAGACATTAGTGTTGTAGAAATATAATATCTGTATCAAAGATGAATAACACTTGTATTTCAAAAGTATAACACATTTTTTAAAGAATCAAGACATTAGTGTTGTAGAAATATAATATCTGTATCAAAGATGAATAACACTTGTATTTCAAAAGTATAACACATTTTTTAAAGAATCAAGACATTAGTGTTGTAGAAATATAATATCTGTATCAAAGATGAATAACACTTGTATTTCAAAAGTATAACACATTTTTTAAAGAATCAAGACATTAGTGTTGTAGAAATATAATATCTGTATCAAAGATGAATAACACTTGTATTTCAAAAGTATAACACATTTTTTAAAGAATCAAGACATTAGTGTTGTAGAAATATAATATCTGTATCAAAGATGAATAACACTTGTATTTCAAAAGTATAACACATTTTTTAAAGAATCGAGGCATTGGTATTGTAGAAGTATAAATATTAATAGCATTAGTATTACAGGTATAACATATTTATTAAAGACACATAACATTAGTATTACAGAAGTATAATTATATCATATTTGTTTAAGAAGCATGGCACTAGTATTACAGAAGTATAAGATATGTATTTTAAAAAGTATGACATTAGTATTAAAGATGTATAACATATGTATTAAAAAGTATGATATCAGTGTTATATAAATACTAGAAGATATACCTGGCGTTGTTTGGTATTAAATGTAACGTTAAATTTCTTTAAAAAAAAAATGAAGTAAAAACAGAAAGGAACTGAAACGTGTGTATGGGCTTGGAATATGTGTTTATATTAAAGATGGCTTTCCATGTGGTGGGGACATCTCCGCAGAAGATCCCAATTTGCCGTACATGTGCTTCAGAGTAGCACTTGTTCACAGTACAGCATTCATATTTGCTCTCTATTGATACCATAACAGCAGAGTTTCTATCATTGAACGTATCTCTGAAAAAATTGGCCATATTCTGTATACCCATCCCTCGGCTAACATTCACGTCTGCGGAGACTTTAATGTTCACAAAGTTGAATGGCTAGTCCACTCAAACAAGACGGATGATGAGGGGAGGTACTGCTATGATTTCTCAATTGCCTATGACCTTAGAAAATTGTTCACAAGCTCACCCGTATGCTCGATTCCGATAGACAGTATGCAAGTCTCTTTGACCTGTTTCTTCAACTTGCCCTGGCATATGCTCATCATCTGTTTTGTCTCCACTCAGTTGTCTCAGTTAAGATAAGAACAAAATGTAATAAGTTCTCTGATATACCTCTCGATCGTACTGCGTATCGCTACTTTATGACTGACTGGAATGACTTCCGAACATTTATATCAGATATACCTCTGCACTCCATGTTAAAAAAAATATGTCCTCTGTAGTATATAACCTGACTAAATGGTTAATTACGGGTATAGACCGCTTCATGCTCTCCAAAAAAAATTTCGCTAAAGCCCAACAGCCAGCCGTGGTTCACTCCAAAATGCTCCGCCGCCATTGCACATTGCGAAACTAAAGCCAGCTTTAGGACTGCCAGCAACTATTGTAAAAGAGTAATAAAAATGCAAAATATTCGTATAATCAGTACGTCAAGTTTAAAATAGCAGAGCAGCGGCTTGGTTTCCACTAGTTTTGACAGAATAACAAACAGTGTCCTGAACAGAAGCGTGTCTATTATTACCATCATCAATGGACCAGAGGTAATCTCGTTAGCATCTGATAAAGCCTATCCCGCATTCCCTACTGTGACTGAAATTACACTAAGTGAATTTATGTACGTAATGTCGCCAAGACTATCAAAAACCTTGATTCTAGTAAAGCAGTTGGCCCCGATGGTATTCCAGTCATAGTGTTCAAAAAGCTTCAACCGGAACTTGCTCCTATACTTACAAAGCTGTTTAAACGTTGTCTTAAAAAGAAATGCTTCCCAATACCTTGGAAAACTTCATCAATCTGCCCTGTATTTAAAAATTCCGGTGATCGAGCATTTCCCTCTCAGTGTGGACCAATCAGTCTCCTGTGCGTTATGAGTAAATTGTTGGAATCTGTGATAAACAGAGAAATGGCCAACCGCCTCGACAAAAATAACCTGCTCAGTGACATGCAGAATGGTTTCCGTTCTGCGAGATCTACAGCCGATGTACGAACTGTTATATCACACAGGATTAGCGAATCTCTCGATGGAGGCTTTGTCTCTAGAGCAATAGCTCTTGACACATCAAAAGCTTTTGATAGAGAAGATCGACAGAGGGATGGAATAGCTGGGAATGTCCACTCAGTTATAAAATCCTTTCTCTCTGATAAGCTTATAAGAGTAGCCGTTGATGGGCATAAATCAGAAACTCACTGTATTAACGTCGGTGTCAATCAGGGTTCAATTCTGGGTCCAACCCTCTTCCTGATCTTCATCAATGATCTCCCAAATATTAGTATCAATATTTATAAGATAATCCCAAACAGATAAAAAAAAAGCACTCAGCCAGAAATATTCTATTAAAAAAAAGAAAACGTAAATTAATTCTGGAATATACCAGTATTCATTGGATTTTACAACCGTCCGTGTATATTCATTGAATTTTAACTTAGTGTTCTTTTTCACGCCATACATTTCAATTAGAAGTTTCGATTTATGTGCTAATAAGCAAAATTATAAATTACCCACATCTATTTTGCTAATAACATTTCCTCTGATGAGATAAGACATTCATTGAAAATCTATGGATTAAGTAAAAAAAACTTTAATAATTTTATGTATTCTTTTGTCAAACAATAAATTTTGTTGTAATTCTACATAATTTAACGCAGAATTTCCATTTATATATATATGTTTATATATATATATAAATATATATATTTATATATATATATTTATATATATATTTATATATATTTATATATATACATATTTATATATATATATTTATATATATATATTTATATATATACATATTTATATATATATACATATTTATATATATACATATTTATATATATATATATATATATATATATATATATATATATATATATATATTCAAGCAAATATTATTAAATGCAACGGAAACACTTTGCTTTATAATTCTTTTTTTTTAATTTTTCGATTTTCCGTATAATCTTTTTTGTATCAAAATCAAAAATATTAATAAAAGTTCCATAGTTGTTGTTGTCACGAGCGCTTTCGATTCGTTGACTCTATATTTTAACTTATCGCCATTTACTGTGTATTTTAGTTTTCACTTTAAATTCTCATTTTTAACTTTTATTTTAACACTCGATGATGATCTGTGGACGAATCGAAAGCGCTCGTGACAGCAACAACTATGGAACTTTTAATTATATTTTTGATTTTGATACAAAATGATTATACGGAAAATCGAAAAATTAAAAAAAATCATAAAGCAAAGTGCTTCCGTTGCATTTAATATTTGCTTGAATGAAAAAATGCTACTTAAATGTACCGATTTCAAATATATATATATATATATATATATATATATATATATATATATATATATATATATATATATAAACCCTGTGTATCGCTTTATTGTAGGTCAATATTTTTTAATTTTAAAATTACTATGAAACAGAGAGAAGTGCTATTTGGAAGCTCTGATGAAAGTTTATGAAGGAGGTGTTCAATTATTGTCGAAGGATGGACTTTGGAGGAAGATTTTGGAAGTTTCCTATAGCATCACATCATTTCAAATCCGCCGATTGACATCATCAGCTTACAAGAAACTATTCCAAGTGATTTTGAAGCATCGAAGTTATGTTGATAAATAAATATTTCCTTAAGCAAAATAATGTGAAATTCGTTCTTGTTTTTGGTTAATATTGTTACTGGATATGTTCTTTATTTAATATAAATAGAAATATGAAGTTGGAATATTGTTTCATTGACGAAAATATATTTAGACACTTGTAATAAAGTGATAATGTGGTCTAGTAAATTTTTGTAAAACAGCAATAAACGACTATTACAATGAGGTAGTTCGTTCATTGGTTAAAAGAAACACATTTTATCGTTTTTTAAAAAGAAATTCATTTAATTTTGACATAATGGGTAGTCAATTTAGTTATATAGTAGACGGGCAACGCCTGGCAGTCTTGTTGGTACACTATAAAGAAGAAAAAGAAGTATAGAAAAGGAAAGAAAGAAAGTAACGAAGGAGCGGTTGGAGAATCTGGCTGATTCGGCCAAACTCCGGATGGAATGTTTATTGCTTGTTGAATGAAGGCAAACATCTGCTTCCTTTTCTGGTTTCTTCATTGCGATTCATTTAGATAGTCAGATATAAATATGTGTATATATATATATATGTATATATATATATATGTATATATATATATATATATATATATATATATATATACATGTGTGTGAGTGTGGGCGCGCGTGTACGTGCGTACTAGCAGAATACACACTCCAAGATGTGTATAAGCAATATGTATAATATTAGGTCTTAATTTTAGTTTGGGAGCGGAGGAATGGTATCACAGTTATATTCCCTAAATAGTATAGTTTTGAAAAAAGAACCCTTTTTAATTATTTTGAGAAATGTAACATTTCAGTAGACATATAACCTATAGTACTAACTCAGCTAATCATAATTACCTATGCAGGGTCACAGAAATACCTTATTTAGGACCCAGGTGCGAAGATAACCCTCTCTGTGCTGATGGGCCCGTAGATCTTTTCAGGTCATCTGTCTAGGAGAAGGAAAACTGAAGCTAAACCTATACTACTGACCTCATACGTCTTGGCACTATAAATAAAGGGGGGAAGCCACTTCCTTCCTGGTTGACTCTAACAAATTACCGCTTTTCAAACCTAAACTACTTAGAAGTAGGCTCTGCCTATCGCCCGGCTTTCATATCCTTCTTTAGCCAGGCGCGGAGGTGTGATCACGGGGACTCGACAGAAACTCCTTAAGTTTGACCTTGTTTCCTGACTAGGGCAATGACGCCATTCCCCACTCCCGCTATATTCCCATCCTTACAACCGAGTATTTTGGGAATGCTTGAGTGCCATATATGCCAATGCAATTGGATTGGGGGGGTACCGGTTTGACAGTTTGTCTGGCTTCTGTATTCCGACTGAGAGTACAGAAACCCTAACTCTTTGGTAGCAATTGGAGCGACTGCTCCATCATCAATTGTACAATATCGAGATGGATATAGTGATGTCGCACATGTAAACAGATCCTGCACCCATCTCCGGTTGGCTTTCCCGAGGTCACAATCCTGTAGATGAAGAGTCAGCTGCTGGTCTACTTGTGTTGCATGTTTGGTATTCTACACAACCACTTTGTACAGCACCTTTCACTCTTAACTGAAACTCTTACATTAAATAAAAAGAAAATTTAATCAAAAATTACGATTAAACTTCCTTAGATGCTCCTAACAAACTTCCCGGGTATCTTGGCACTAAGTGAAACTAACCTACACTCTCCGATCATCTCTAACCACTTTAACATGCCTGGTTATTTCCCACCTTGCCTTAAGGACTCAGACAGACATATGCACGGACTTGGAGTCTATATTCGAAACACCCTCCCCTTAACTAGAGAATCAAAACTAGAATCAAACGACCAGACCTTCATGTGCTTTAGACTTAACCAGCAAAATAGCGTTAGCTACTTATATTTTTTATACAGGTCTCCCTCGACCTAGGACTGTATCGTAATCCACCTAGCATAACAGTATAAATACATCCCTTGATACTAGCGCGCAATTACATGTATTTGATGACTTTAATGTCCACCACTGTAATTGGCTTTGTTTCTCTACTTACACAGACGAAGCTGGTAGCATAAAACATAGCTTCTCTGAATCTCATTCCCTATCACAGACAGTTATGTTTCCGACCCGTCTCCCAGATTGACAAGATCAACAACCCCCACTTTTAGATCTATATCTGACAAGACTTCCCTATGATTGTGTAACGAATGCCCATAGTCCACTCGGGAATGCTGATCACGCTGTGATAATGGTAGAAATTGCCCAAAACTCTCGACTCAAAGCTGAAGAGTCATTGCTCAAAACGACAAGGTACTATAAGAAAGCTGACTGGAAACTACCTCATGCCTCATTGGGAAATATCTTTTATCTTCATGCGGAAGAGTGCGCAAATGCTACCACAAAAGGTTCAAAGGGCAATTGAAGCATATGTTCCCACACGGAAATTCTATAGCAAATCCCACTGTCCTCAATTGTTTACTTCTACTTGCGCAACTGCTATTGCTCAAAAGCAAGATGAATACCGCAGATTTATCCGATATACGTCCAGTACAAGCAGACAAAAGTATATAGAAGCTAAGAGTAATTGTAAGAAAGAAATAGCGACAGGTAAGAGAGGATATACCGAAACCACCAGAAAACACATTGAAGCGCAGAAATTAGGAACTCGTGATTTCTGGAAAATCTACAACAGTGTAGTAAGTAATGGGAAATCAACAGTCACCCCCCTACCACCATAAGGTTGTTTGCACGGCAATCGAGAAGGCTAACATGCTTGCCAGTCGATTTATCTCAAACTCTACATTGAATCCAGCAAACTACTCCCTCCTTGATTTTTGTTTGCGAACAGAAACTATACTAGATTATCTGAAAATTACTCCTTCTCAAGTGCATATCATAAAAAACCTAGACACCTCAAAAGCATGTGGACCTGATCTCATTCCGGCTGTACTATTAAAAAAATGCTCCGCTGAGGTTGCCTTAGTTCTCTCCAAACTTTTCAACAAATGCCTTAACGAATCTTGCTTTCATGACTGCTGGAAAACTGCTTCTGTGGGACTAGTTTACAAGAATTTGACAAATCCTTTTGGTCCAAATCTCTTATATATCAATTTCAACTTTGTAGAGCAAATATTCAGAGAAGAGTTTGGTTGAGATTTTTCACGCACACACTAACAAGATCACACACACACACACACATACATATATATATATATATATATATCGTGTGCTAGAACGTTTTCACTTTAGATTCTACGCAAATATGCAGAATGTAGAAACTATGTAATTCAGCGTAATAGTGAAATGAAGCCAATCATCTAATAACCAACTATAAAAAATGAATAAGTAATTAATTAAGGCTCTTTTTTTTTCAAAGGAATGTGTAAACCTTCTTGTAGTCGCTCTCATATCGATGACTGTGTATATTAAGAAGTTCGTTTTAATAATGTTTAATTAGAAAAATAGGCTTTTAATATCAATGTTAGAGCGAAAAACTCAACTTCGTAAGTATATACATAACTGCTTTGCTCGTTAACGATACTTTTCTATTTTTCACTCGCAACCCAAATTTGGTGAATTTAGAACTTGCTAAGTGATGATCTATTCTAATTCATTCATGAATTTTTGTTTATTTTTATCATACGCCACTTTTTATGGAAATCGTTCCAAATAAGGTATTAAGCTAGTTTATATAAAGAGCTAAAAATTAAAAAAATGAATGATTATTGCAAAGACAAATGATACTTATTGACTTTAGTCTTGAAGGTCTTGCATATGACCTTAAACTCTATCCGATGGTGAGGCCCCAGCTTGCGAGCTTTAGGGAGTGTGGAGCCACCCTTTAATTGCCATTGCGCCCAGGTCCACTCTGACCCAGAATGGTAGTACCTGTTAAGGTCCCATCTATGGGTTGAATAGAAACCGACTTGAAAAAAACAAATTTATTCTATCAAAAAAATTTTCTTCAAAATAACTGGATTCGGCATTAAATAACCTGAAAAGGGTTGATATGCCGTAAATCAAAAACAATCAACAAATTTAGTCTTGAAATGACCAAAGTTAAAGTAGGGGGGAAACAGTCAGCAGGAAGAGAGTTCCACAAGCTTTGTTCTTGGAAAGCAGTATCAAAATGAAGCTGTGTTAAAATGAGGTATCAGAATAGAATTGATGAAGACCACAAAGTCAAGGAATCAAGAAATTTGGAACAAATAAATCAAAGAATACATCATACAATTTTGAAGAACATGCTATGATAGTATTTATAGAAAACACTGAGATAAGCAGCATTATGTCTGTGACATTGGAGGTTGGAGAGAGGGCTTATCAAATTGCAGATACGTTTCTGCATCCTATCAAGACATTTAAAATTATCAACGTTGATTTTGTTGTATTCTTTTGTTTTTACCGACTCTAAACAAGACATATTGTCACTGAAACGTGAGGTGCTGCTGTGATTTCGGGTCAGACTTATGGGGGACATCCTAAGTGAAGATTTGTGGAGCAAGATGTTTATTCATACTACATTTAAAATTCTGCATGTTCGTAAAATCGGGAAGACAAATAGCAGGGAGAGAATTCTAAAAGAAAAGCGGTTCGATAAAAGAAACTATTAAAGTAACAAAATTTCTGGAATCTGGGGAGCTTAATATTGAAGGGGTATGATTTTGCTGCTAGTTGGGTTGATATGAGGTATTTACGTTCAAGGGCTGCAAGTGTATTGTAAATGGCTGTAAAATAGATAGCGGCTTTGTTTTTTGTAACATATATTAACACCTTAAATTATCGATTCGCTGTGTCGTATATTAGATTTGAAATGGACGAAAAACTTAATCTAAATTTCAGGTAAAGTGATGCGAAGTTAAAAAAAAAACCGAGAACGTTCTGGAGAAAGATGAGTGTTTGTCCATAAGTAAGTTTCATTATTGGCGTATCCACATTTGGCCTTCAAAAGGGAATGTTCGTCAGCGATGTCACTTATCGGCTGTTGTTTATATCCTATTCAAGTCATGATATACGCTACAATCAGCCAATAATTTTAAACATCTCCAATGCTATGTTGCGTTTAGTCAATTCAGAAATGAGTTTTAATGTCTCCGTAGCAGACAAATCAATTCTACGTTCCATATTGGACGTACGTAATAATTTGACACGCCAACGTCTATTGTTCTTAAATTCAATAGTTACCAGATGTTTAAGCGTGTGCAGGGCGTAAAGTTATTTAGACTTTCTATGCATATAGATGTCAACATTCTGTGAAAATGTGGTTTACATTTGAATCGATATTATAATACATTTCATCATATATATATATATATATATATATATATATATATATATATATACTATAATAATTATTAAATACCTACAGACACTAGTGTTTCATCCTTTCGGGAATCACCAGTGCAGGGTGCAATGATAAACACCAGTCGAGAGATTCGAACCCAGCAACAGAAGTCATATCTGGCTTCATTAGCAAGGACCTAATCCATTCGGCTACCGTCAACCGCGAGAAATACAGTTGAGATTTAAACATTTATTCTTTTTAAATGCTTTTAACGCCAATAAGAATGATCTAATCACTCTAGTATATGACGATCTGTGCATATGAGCTAAGTGGACCAACTTATTTCAACTGAAAGTACTCAAGGATAAGAAACAAGTTTCTTAAAGGGGCTGACATGATTATTTACTATGATAATTATTAAATACCTACAGACACTAGTGTTTCATCCTTTTGGGAATCATCAGTGCGGGGTGTCACGATTAACAGCAGTCAATAGATTCGAACCTGGCAACAGAAGTCATGTCTGTCTTCATTAGCAAGGATCCGATCCATTCGGCTACCGTCAACCACGAGAAATATAGTTGAGATTTAAACATTTATTCTTTTAAATGTTATATATATAACACTGAACAACACCAACCCTACTTAACCTCGGAACCAACAACACTAGGAAACACCCAGAACCATAGTATAATATCTGTTCCAACACCTCGCTCCCTCCTCAGTCAGTGGAGGAGAAACCCCTCATGACTGAAACAACTATCATCCCTTCTATCATCCCCCTCCTATACCTATGCCCCCTCCAATGCCCCCCTCTGGGGAACAAAATATTCCCCACACTAGGAACCGATCCTGGGTCTGGCCATACCCACATGGGGAGACAAATAGATAGAAACATTAAAAAAAATCCCCTATTTTAAATACACCCCTCTTTCTAAACAAACACAATATAAGGAATACCCGAAAAGACTAAAACGAAAAATCACAATACTAAAATCCAAGAATCCAAAAAATGAATATCAAAATAGAATGAAAGCACCCCTACCCTTATTTCAGAAGAGCTAGTCCCCCCTCCCCACACATACACGTTAGTAACGACCTCGGACCACAGCCGCCTTCCTAAGCAAGCAAATAACCCCAAACTACTATAAAACAATATACACATTCCCAAACCAATAAAAGTAAACACACACACGCACACACACGCGCACGCACACACAAACACGCACACACACACACACACCCTACCCCACCCTAAAGGAAAAGAAAAAAACATTAGGAGAAAGAGATAGCGACTACAGCCAGGTTAACGGTCTCCCTCACAAGCCCAATAAAAGAGCAATAAAAATTGGGCATGCCAATGAATAATAAACACTTACAAGCCCCCACCCCTTGGAAAAATTTCAAATTAACTACGAAAATCGCCATTTTTACATCTCCAACACATTTCAAAACAATTTCTGACGAGGACGCATCACAGAACGTCTGAAACGCGCATAAAAACGATTTCAATGACTTAAAAGCATTATTACAATGATCCAAACATAATTCTCAATGAAAAACCAAGACACGGAATAATAAAATAATGTTAAAAAATACACATTGTTGGTGACTACTCCCTTATTTAAATATATATATATATATATATATATATATATATATATATATATATATATATATCATAAAGAAAGAGTGAAACGGAGAGATAAAGAGAGATAGAAAGATACATAAATAGATAGAGATACACAGAGAGAGACAGAGAGAGAGAGACAGAGAGAGAGAATCAATTAACCAATATTTAAAAAACATAATTGCGACTCTACGATTTCAAACACATTCTAATACCACAAAAAAAAATTCTGAAACTAATATTTAAATAAACTGAAAACTAACTTAACGAAACATTTTATTAGTCCGATTTGCTCTAATCTGTACGTGCATTAATTCCAAAACAGACGCCGTATTTGACTTAACCAGAAAAAAAAGCAACACATAATTGTCTCCCTTTTGTACCTCGGCAGTTAACACAAGAATTGTGAAAAATTAAGTGCTTATAAATGCCGATTCAACCGGCATACTCGGTAAATAGTCAGAGAGTATTCAACGACCAAAAGTCGGAATGTAACATGTGTGTGTGTGTGTGTGTGTGTGTGTGTGTGTGTGTGTGTGTGTGTGTGTGTGTGTGTGTGTGTGTCGTTTGGCTAATCAAGACTGTTTTCCTATGTTTAAATGTAAAGCGACATCTGCTATGTTGTGTATGTATCTGTTTGCTAAGCACCTGTCTCGATTTCGATCCGTTAACTTGACACTCTGTAATTCCGTTTGCATCTGGCTGTGTGTGTGTCTGCATGAAAGTGAGAGTGTGTGTTAGGAAAAATCGTTGGTTTGAAGAGAAGTATCTGTTCAGAAAACAATTAGAAAAAAAAATAGTTTGACAAAAAAGAAACGCCCAGCAAATATCATTATAAAAAATTAATCTATAACATAAATCTCACCTCTCTGTTTACATGTATGTATGTATGTATGTATGTATGTATGTATGTATGTATGTATGTGTGCCTAAAACTTTCAACAGAGGCGACGGGTTTTCACGAGATCGATATCGTTTATAAGCTCGACCCTTCGGACGACAAATATCGAAAAATTGGCTAAATACATTAATTTCTTTACCCTCAACTAAGCACTTTTCTACAGGGAGGGATCACTTTTTTCGCCGATATTTTCGAAAGTCATCCCGTCTTTTCGTTTGTCTAACCTTAATTTAAACCTAAGTCAATTCTGGTTTGGCGATGGGTGCAACAGCAAAGACGCCACGTCTCTTTCCACGTTCTTTTCCTCCTCCGCAGTACGGGTTCGAGTCTGCCTGCCTACTACCACTTTTTTTTTTTTTTTGCTCAACACACACCTCCAAACACCCGGGAAACGCCGAGCACCCAGGCTAGTATATATATAAAGGAAAAATCATTTTTTTTCCCTTGGAATCGAAACAGATTCAACTACTGGCAGCAGATCTTGCACACATAATGTGCACGATAACCTTTCAGGCAGAACTTTGCATATAACATTAAATAATTAAAAACTCCTTTCCATTATTTTCATTATAAAGGGCGCACATAGACAGTGCGAAAAAAGATTCACGGCCAGCTACTATAATATGACTCTGACATATAAAAAGTACAATTCTATCTAAATGTGTATTAGATAAAAAAGCAAAGCATTCTTACTAGCAAAAAATGAGAATCATAAAGGTAGCATCTGTTTGGAGCAAAAACAACTAAAACAGTCGATCTACTGAGGAAAATATAAATTAATATGCCCAAAACAAAAGTATAAATTACTCACAAAAGAAATGAATGCATAACGAAAAGTAAACATTTAAACAGATAATTCTTTTTCCATATGAAGCACAATCAAATTACAGAACATCAAACAAAAAACACATCGTCAGATATAAAAGTACAAAAAGGATTTGATAAGTGTGGCCAGATTTTGAAAATAAATAATTACAAAATTAAAAGAAACTGTTCTAATCAGAAACAGTGTACTACCACGCATAAACTTCGTATTTAACAAAAGTAAGAAATAGTTTGGGCTAGGAACAAAGTGCAGTATCTGTTCTAATGCTACACTTCGCCTTTTCTATCCTCGATCAGTGGAGGAGAAATCCTTCTAGACTTGTGAAATTTTTATTTTTGTTCATATCCAGAGTACCCCTCTCCGGGGAGCTGGATTTTCCCCACATTAAAAACCGGCCTTGTGCCTAACATTGCGCTCGTAGGGAGGCAAATAAATAAGAACAGTCATTCCTGCTTACCTTGCAAAATATAAAGAAAGAGACGTACCCTAATAAAAATACGTTATGATCGAAATAGTCTTTGTTTGTGATAACCAATAAAACATATAAAATATTATATATATATATATATATATATATATATATATAGCTACTTCATTTACTCACATAAAATTAATATACGAAAGTATAAATTCATGCGTAAACTTTAAAGCGCTCAATACGTAGGTAGAGCGGTTAGTAAGTTATAAAATATATATGGCGATTACGCTACACTAAATATTCCGCGTTTAATCCACTCTAGGACTCTTCAGGCTTAGAGTGGATGAAACGCGGAATATTCAGTGTAGCTTAATCGCCATATATATTTTATAACTTACTATATATATATATATATATATACATATATATATATATATATATATATATAAGAGCAAATAGGTAATAAAACATGTTAAAAAGCAGTTTGAAAAACAGTTAAAAACATATTTAATCTGAAAAGGAAACACTAGATAAGTGTATAGTCCTTAATCCGCAGAGTTTCGAAGAAATACTTTCCTTCTCATCAGAGGGTAGGAATTAGCAAAATGCGGGATCGGATTTTGCATACAAAAGTATTTGATGAAACTGCAAGTAAGTCAAAGATCTTACTTGATAACAAAAAGTGAATCAGAGGGAATATGGTGAAGAAAAAGGTGATTTCACGTGAATGGATAGTCTGGTAGAAGGTAAAGTATCCAATGACGGTAAAATCCAAAAATGTAAATCCAAGAAAGTTAATTAAATTTCCATTCGCACAAGTAAAATCCAAGGAAATCGCATGATTGGAAGATGGTCCAAAATAATCCAGAAGGCCGAAATCTGTGGAATAATTCACAAATATGTACAAGGAAAAGGGGGAAAATCCAATAATATTAATAAAAGAAAAATAAGATATGCGTTTAACATGGCTGCCGAGACCAAGTGTAATTAAGAAAAATCAGTGAAGAAGATGAAGAGGAAAAAGAGGGAAAAAAGATTAAATGGTGATAGAATTAAATATAAAATAGAAAAGCAAATGTCAAAATGATCCAGACAAGATGACGTTAAAGGAGCGAAAAATATAGGTCAAAAAAGAGGTCAACTGAAATGTACAGGTTATTACTTAAGAAAATGTCAGCAACAGTTATTAAAAGGCACTAAATGGAATAAATAAATTAATTAAAAATAAATAAAATAAATGAAAAATAACATATAAAATAAAAAATAAAAAATTTTAAGGGGAGAGGATGGCCGGTATCTGTATATTCCAGATAAAGAAAGTAAGTAAATGCATATAGTAAAATATAAGTAAATATACATACAGGATATGAATGTGTAGGTAGATTGATATATTTGATAGATAGGAATATTTAAAGACTAAAACGGAAACTGCAGATAAAAAAAATTAATTAAAAATATTTTTTTAAGTTATATATATATATATATATATATATATATATATATATATATATATATATATATATATATATAACACATGCAACCATATATATACGAAGGGCTTGCCATAAGTAATGCTCCTGGCCCACTTCCCATAGCAGTAGAGCAACGAACCTTGGCAGAGTTATTAGTCTTTCTCTACATAGGAACCACATAGAGTCATACATTTCTCCCATCGTTTGATGCAGCTCTGGAAACCGTTTTTGTAGAACACCCCAGGTTGGTCCTCCAACCACGACGTGACTTCAGAAATCAAGGCTGCATCATCTGGGAAACGCTTTCCTTTCAAAAACAACTTCATGGCTGGGAAGAGGTGAAAGTCAGAGGGTGAAAAGTCAGGAGAGTAGGGAGGATAGGGAAGGATTTCATAACCACACGGCCGTGCTTCTGATCTGGCGACATGCGAGTTGTAGACGGGAGCGTTGTCCTGCAGGAGAAGGGTACCTTTGCTGATCTTGCCCCGCCTCTTGATTTTGATAGCTTCCCTTAATTTCCTCAAAAGTGAAGTATAATAGGCTCCTGTAATTTGGTACCCTTTTCCAGGAAATCTGTCATCACTACTCCGTCCTGGTCCCAGAAGCATGACCTTGCCAGCGAAGGGCTGCACCCTGGCCTTCTTTTTAGGTGGTGAGTTCAAATGCTTTTACTGCATTGACTGGTCTCTAGTCTCTGGACCATAGTGATGGACCCAAATTTCATCCTGTGTAATCAGTCTTTTGAAAAACTTTGACATCTTCTTGGCACATCTCTAAATTAATCCTCAAGCACTCGACGCGTTCTCGCTTCTGGAATGGTGTGAGCAACCTGGAAATCAATCTGGCAGACACCTTATGCATATACAAATGGTCATGAATGATACTTTCCACAGACCCTGTACTAATCTTGACATTTTGGGCTATTTGGCGAATAGTAATGCGCCGATCTTCTAAAATATAATCTTATATATATATATATATATATATATATATATATATATATATATATATATATATATATAATCGTATATATATAAATATATATATGCATATATATATGCATCTATATGCACATATATACACATATATACACATATATATGCATATATATATATGTAAGAGAATGGATCGAGAGAGATAGAGATAGAGAGAGAGAGAAAGAGAGAGAGAGAGAGGAGATGTGTAAATTATTTTGAGACACGTTGACCAGAAGTCAAGATCAGCTGATCGGATTGCGTGTGTCACGTGATCAGGTTAGCTGAATCGTGGAAATTTGGTTTGGACGTAGAAGGCGACGGACAGCTTTAGGCGTCTCTTCCCCTTCACTTGGAGAGGGACACTGCCGTGTGTAGAAACGAGACCAAGAGAAACTACACAAGCCAGAGATTCACTTTCCATCCTCTGCGAGACATCTGGAAAGGGAAATAAAAACTATAAAGCAAATTCATCGTGTTGAAGTGAATGAACCTTCGTCCAAAACAGGTACCGTCTCCCCTCCAAGACACTAGATGTTTCCAGATGGACCAACATTCGAGACGCAGAAGGTATGTTGAAAAATACATGTAGCACACACACACACACACACACACAACGGCATATGCACCTATCATTTAATAGAAAGAACAGCTAGACGATCACACGATATTAACTCTAATTAGACGATCACACACACGATCCCCCTTATTAGAGATAACCACGCAATATATACACACACATACATATGTATATATATATAACACATGCAACCATATATATATATACATATATATAATCTTATATATAATCGTATATATACATATACATGCATATATACGCATATATACACATATATACGCATATGTACACATATATATATATACAACCATACATACATATATATACACACACATACACACACACACACACACACACACATATATATATATATATATATATATATATAAGATTTTATATGTTTTATTGATTATCTCAAAACAAAGACGTTGGTACATTTTAGTTCAAAGATAAAACATTCGATTATGCCAATACTGGATCTTTCATCTATCGACTCCTCTAAAACCATTGGGGTATTGAGATTTAGAAAAATCTTTTTATTCTGTTTTCAGTCAGAAATTAGGCTGTGAAGGGGTCAAAGTTCAACGATTTGACCTTTGAAAATTCTACCAAACTCCTCTGCCAATTTTGGGTCTAAACACTTAAAATTTTAGATATAGGTTACTTCGACAGAGTTCAAACTTTTTATTTTGATTTGAGCCCAAAGCAATGAATGTTAAAGGGTCAAAATTAGTGTCAAAGTTTTTAAAAATTTGATCTCTGCGGTATTTACCAAATTACTCAGCCAATTTTTGGTCTAAACAATTGAAATTTTACATAAAGTGTATTCAGACATAGGACAAGCTTTTTAATCGTTTTTTGGCCGCAAATTTGGCTGTCCAGGGGTCAAGGTTCAAACGATTTTATCTTTGCGATCTCTAGCAAACTATTCAGCCAATTTTGGGTCTAAACATTTGAAATTTTACGTTAAGGGTATTAAGACATGCAGTAAGTTTTTTAATCAGTTTTTGGGCGAAAATTTGGCTGCCAAGAAGCTAAAGTTGAAAGAGTTGACCTTTGTAGACTCTACTAAACTCCTCCACCACTTTTGGGTCCAAACACTTGAAATTTTAGATGTAGGTTACCTGGACATGAGTCAAACCTTTATATATATATATATATATATATATATATATATATATATATATATATATATATATATATATATGCACATAAAGTTATGAATAGTACATAGGGCCCGAGCAAAGCCAGACTGAACTGCTACTGTTATACTAAATGCAAGATAAGTTACTCTTCTATCTACATGGATAAGTTTTTAGTTTGTTTGTTTGTTTGTTTGTTTGTTTTTTCGTTCGTTCGTTTGGACATATTTTAACCGTTTAAAAAAAAAAGAAAAAGCATTTATCCACTCAGTTGATTTAAAAGGAAAATAAAATGCTAGTAGAACATTACATCATCATAATCGGTAACATTGAATATGCTTGTTTAATTTTCGATTTTTGAGCCATTATCAAGAGTCCTTGCTAATGCTTCCGGTAACCATATTGTTTCTTTTTCTTTGCTTGTTGTTTGTTTGTTTGTTTGTTTTTTTCTGACTGAACAGAATGGATACCAGATTTTTTTGAATAAAAAAAAAACGATTATTTATTTTACACCTTGTTCTTTTTTTAGTGGATTTGGTCGATTGTTAGAAATTAAAACGAAAACCTAAAATCAAAATATTGAATTACAATTAAAACTAATAGTATCTATTTAATTGTCATGTCGAAATTAGTACAACATCCAAAAATTACGAAAAATGATAAAGTAGAAAATTAATTAGTAACTAGCGGGGCCTGTGGAAATTCCACAGGGAACTCTTTCATATGTAATATATTGATGTTGGTATTCTGTAGATGTTCAGCGTAAATGGAAACGCTCTAATATTATTGTAGCTCTTTTTTTTTTTAACTGCAAAAGTATTTATCTAAGCTAGCACGGACGCCCAGCGTAGCCCGATCGTAACGCTTAAATAATATATTTTAATTCTTACAGATTTCGTATATATTATTACAGAGTTAATGTGCTATCGATTTTTATCTATTATAGAGTTGTGATCTCACAAATAAAAAAAATATTCATAAGACTTGGGGGCATCAGCTTGAATTGAAACCGAAACCAAAACTTATGAAGAATTCTTGATAAAATTATTTATTTAAAAAAATATATCTTACTGTGGTGCCATCAGCTATTATCGAAGCTGAAAACAAAACTTATGAAAAATTCTTGGTAAAACTATTTATTATAAGAAATGGAAGTCCATAACAATTAAACGACAGTCACTCGGATGTAAGCGTGACACACAAAATAAATAACGCACACGCTATCATATTAATGTATGGATGAAAATGGTTTTCCAAGAAATTGCAAGTTATACTTAAATAATATACAGATTCCAAAATAATAATTGCGGATCAATGGATCGTGAAAGTACATATTTTAGGCACTGCTGTTGAATAGCAGGGGTATATATTTAAAGATGACGGGAGTTCATATTAGGAAAAGACACATATGACGATAGTGATGAGGGAGACATTTATACAGACTGGGATGATTCTTGGAGGTTTCATATTAACACAGTCTGTGAGATGTATGCAACAACAGAGATACTTCACTTATGATGGAGGATGGGGACTCATAATACTTGGAAAGATTTACACAAGAGTTACAAGATGATAAAGCACACTTACGTTTTTGTTGGAAGGAATGACGAGACGATCAGTTACAAACATAAAGGGTGATTTCTTTATTTATCTGATCGGCCGGTCGATGACGTCAGGAATTAAAACTTGGATCTACATAGGCTAATCTTTTGACCTTCGCTTCTAGGGAGCTCTCCTCTTCAATTGACTATCTCTCATCAACTGTTGACTTTCAACTCTGTCTGATCAACTGACTGACAACTGACCCTAACTCCGAACCCTCAGATTCCTATATTGAGAAATCTTCTTTGTTTATGGCGTCAGAAGTGTGTTTTTCAAACGTGACTAATTTTCATGTGGCTTTACATATGTTTGTCCAACCACACTTTTGGCAAACAAAAGAATCCTCAATTCTAATTCTAACCTATTTTTAAACAATATATTTTTTAATTTGCATTGTCCATTCTTTAACTGGCATATTTAATATCTAGATTTCTAAAAGAATGGACAATCGACTCTTTTTCCGATATAAACACTATTTAACAATTTCTAATAGAATCAATAATAGACTGAATCTCTAACATTCCATTTTCCCATTATCTTTAACACTTGCCTACAGGGTTCGATTCTAACCTTATCCTAATATCATTTTCACTTATCTAGTATGTCTTACTTACATGATAAGGGGACAACCCTTTTATGTAACACTAATACAGCAATATATATCACTAAATGCGACATGACAATTAAGTAAATAACATTGGTTTTACTTTTTTTTTATTCCATT
Organism: Euprymna scolopes; assembly: GCF_053919585.1. Lineage (NCBI taxonomy): Eukaryota > Metazoa > Mollusca > Cephalopoda > Sepiida > Sepiolidae > Euprymna > Euprymna scolopes. The sequence continues at coordinate 51,115,439 of NC_136493.1, read as the reverse complement.
TTAACCCCAAACAAGGCACAGTGCCACTTTGATGTAGGGGACATAAGTTGCAGGGATACTATGTAGGGAGTTGTGCAGCGAGATATCTGTTTACATTACACTTGAACTTCTGAATGTCAGTACAGTTGGGAAAGCAGGAACTCAAAAGGGAGTTCCAAAGTCTAGTAGTTCTGAGGAAGAAACTCTTAGAGTAGAGGGCTTTCTTACATCCAGGGATCTCCACTGTGTAGGGGTGGGATTTTGCTGCTTGTCGGGTTTGTCGGGGTATTTTCGTCAAGGGGTTACAAGGGCTTGCAGCTCGTCGAAGCATTCACCATTAAAATACTTATAGAACAGGCAGAGAGATGCAACATTACGTCGATGGGACAGAGGCTGAAGCTTAGATGACAGTTCAGGACCTATCAGGTTGGCGACTCTCTTCTGAACCCTGTCCAAGAGCGAGAGATTAGTAGCAGATGCTGCACCAGCCCAAATGTGACAACAGTACTCCATTTGAAACTGACATAAAAAAAATTAAGTAGATAAGATTGGTTTTGAATGGAAATTCAATTTTACAGCTTTCGATTTTCGTTCTTATTCTGAACATGCACCTGGGGTTTTTTTTAAGAAAATAATGAGACTGATTGCGTTGCCTACTTAACCTGTGTAATAAGTTTGGGTTACTCGGTTGAGCGTGAATTTAAAAAGGCCGAATCTTTTTACACACGTTACAAATTATTAAAGTAAATTTTAAAAAATATAACATATATATATATATATATATATATATATATATATATATATATATATATATATATATATATATATATATATATATATATTAAGTATGGTTTCTTTTTGAACACACCTCGTCGATTGCTGCCCACCTTTACCACTATAAATCAGAAAATCTACGAATGTTTACTGCGATTGGGCTGGGATTGGGTATGTGTTAAATAAGTACGAACAGCTGGTTGTCTTTTTTCTCTCGTCTTATTCTTCTTCCATTGTTTGCCCTATTGTCCATCCATACAATAAATAATCTGCAAAAAAAAAAAAAAAAAAAAAAGCGATCTTTGGCGTTTGTTTTATTTGCGGACTCTCGGAGCTATTATTGTCAGGAAAAAAACGGAAAAGAAAAAAGGAAAGAGAACAGAGAAAGAAAATAAAAGAGGGTGAAAAACAAACAAAGAAAAGCAGAAAGAAAGAAAGAATAAAGAAAATAAAGAAATAAACAGAAATAAATGAAATGTCAGTTACGATATAGCAGCCAGCTTGACTCCATACAATTTTCTTTTCTTCTTTTTTTATTGTTACTTAACTTTCAACAGAACGGATAGACGAATTGACGTCACGGATAATAAACACGATACTGGATTCTGCGAAGGCTTCTTTTTTCCTTGCACAAAAAAAAAAGAAGTTTTATTTTACAAAGATAATCCCCCTCCATTTATTAGGATTTTTATTTTTATTTTAACCTATGTTATTTATTGATTGATTTGTTATCGTTTAATATACAATCCCCCTTTTTTTATTCTTTTTTTTTTGTTTGTTTTTTGTTTGTTTGTTTTTTGTTTTTTGTTTTGTTTTTTTTTTTCAACAGTTGCCGGATTATTGACACGCGAGCGTTTTCATTTATTCATAATTTTGTATATATAAAATAGAGAGAGCGTACGACGATACCTTCCGTCAACTACAATTACCGGTGATAACACTGTTTTCGGCTTTCGAGCCAAGATCATAGTGAAGTATCTGTTCTGGTGCTACACCTAACCTTTTCTGTCCTTGGTCAGTGGAGGAGAAATCCTTCATGACTGAGACAATTTTCATTTTTGTTCCTATTCAGAGTGCCCCTTTTTTGTGAGCTCGATTTTCCCCACATCAAAAAACCGACTCTCGTGGGGAGGCAAGTAAATAGGAACACTGTTTAGTGTTTCGGTAGGTAAAACGGTACTACCACCCCTTTCCGCCACCAGCAGCTTTTGCCACCGGACAGAGTATAAAAACTATATATCTCTAAATATATATATATATATATATATATATATATATATATATATATATATATATATATATATATATATAGAGAGAGAGAGAGAGAGAGAGAGAGAGAGAGAGAGAGAGAGAGAGAGAGATTGGATTTTATAATTTCCCTTATTTTCATGGGGGAGGTAAACAGCGTACTAGTAAGCTCAGTGATTACTGTATAAAGATCGGATATCGATTATCGGTTTGAGACAACCGATATATATATATATATATATATATATATATATATATATATATATATATATATATATATATATATATATATATATATACACACACACACACACGCACGCATGGTCTGTTATTGGGGGAAAGGCACTATATTTTCAATTGCAAAGATGCGCCTGCGTCAGAGGATCTTCAGCTTAATGTAAACGGACACTTACCTGGAGCTACTTTTTCTAAATTTTCCTCTTTGCTTTTTATTTTGTTTTTTGTTTTTCCTTTTTTCTTTTTTCTAAGTTCGCAAACAATCTCTCTCTCTCTCTCGCTCGCTCTCTCTCTCTCTCTCTCTCTCTCTCTCTCTCTCTCTCTCTCTCTCTCTCTCTCTCTCTCTCTCTCTCTCTCCAATCATGACATGATTGATTTTTTTTCACACATATAGATATTTAGGCTGAAAACATTTATTAATAATATTTTTATGATCCGGTGACCTTCATTTTTACGTTTTTAGAAGTGACTTTTTAAAAAAAGAAATAAAATCAAACCATGCGCCGAATTGAAAGAATGGAAGAAATAAAAAAGATAGAAGAAAAAAGCTCAAAGAAAACCTAATCTGTATTTCAGCTCGGATTAAAAAAAAAAAGTGTTTTAAATTTTTTTTACCTGGATGTCTTTACCAAGCAACTCGGATAGAAAGTGAAAAACGTGGTAATTACTTTTTTTTTATTTTTCTCTTTTCAATCTTTGCGTATGTTTTCCTTTTTGTTGTTGTTGTTGTTGTTGTTGTTGTTGTTGTTTGTTTAGTTTTGTTTTGTTTGTTCTTTTGCTGATTATCGGTATCGTGCTAATTTTGCTACTACTACTATTACTACTACTACACAAGTCTACACACCTGTATTAACTGATATTTTCTTTGACATGTATAAATATACGAGATCTCCCGTTTCAGGCTGACCCATGTCAGCGGTAAAAATATACGTCCCACGCTGTAGTTGGTATAAAAAAAAAGTTTCGTTAAATTGCCAAGTAGGAAAAATAATTTGCATTATTTTGATTATTCGGACCATCCTAATCTCTAAGGCCTGAACATATCAATACCTATTAATACATATTAATAAAAATTCTGAAATTTGAAATTATAGATTTTATTGGATCAAGAATCATAAACAAAAAAATGAATTCATTTAAAAACTTGAAAGTTATGAAATGTGCCATATCAGTTCCCTTGAGCTCTAATCTTCCTGATTAGGATCGTGTCATGTATGGCACGAGCGGCCCTAGAGGGTTAATATGTATCTTATCGAACTCAGGAATCTTTTAGCCAAGATCGGGAATCGCCATGGAATTTCGAATGAAACCCTTTTTTTAATTCACGGAGGTAGCTTGCTCTCGTTCCGTCAGCCATAATCGGATAAAAGTCTAAACCAATTCGCAATTGTATTCTTAGCGTCACCCCTGAAGATTGAATCTTCAACCTTCAGAAGACTGTCATTTAGAACTGAATGTACATCCTTGGCGTAATGGATAAAGTACTAAGGGAAATGAAGTTGTAAGCGACACTCTTCTGGGGGTTGAAGGTTCAATCCTCACAACGGGCGATACGAAAAATACAATTACTTAATACTTCGACCTGACGGAACGAAAACATGCTATTCCCGTGAATAGTGGATTCCGTGCGAAATTCTGTGCAAAGTTCGGCAGAATGATTCCCGAGTTCAACCAGATATAGTAGTCTGAATAATCCAAATAATGCAAATTATCGAACCTCATCGCAAACATGTTGAAACTTAATAGAAAAGGCGGATCTCGATAATTACTTATGTTTTTTTAATTTTTATTTATTTTTGTTATTACTTTTACCAAGCCAGCCATGTTGCTACTGAATCGTAATGGACTACCGTGATTGTGATAAGGGCCAGATTTATAAGTGATATGAACCTGGATGGGTGTGAAGCAGGAAGAGGTTTGTTCACATTACATGTTAATTTCCACATAGTCGTACAGTCGGTAAGCAATCCGAGAAAAGAACGTATACGAGTAAAAAATCTTCCGTCATCTAGGGGTCTCAACAGTGAAGAGGTGGGATTTTGCTGTAAGTCGTGTGGGTCGGATATTTTCGTTACAAATGCATCGGAACACATTCTGTGCATTCCGTATTGTTTGCGTATGAAGATATAGTTCAACCAAACTGAGAAATTAAATACATTAATTTTAAATCAAGTGAAATAGCTTCATCAGATTGATAAATAGATAAAAACGGTAAATTAAAAAAATATAATTTTTAGCGTAAAAATTTATAACAAAGCTCCGTCAGATTGATACATATAAGTTTGTGTAAAACAATAGAGCTCTATTGAATTTATAATGCCTGGACATCTGGGCTGGTGCTCCAACCACTAGTCTCTCCCTCTTAGTCATGATCTAAAAATGAGCCTCTATTCTAATAGTCCCCGCACTCCCTCAGTCCCAGTCCTTGTTGCATCACCGTAATGTTGCATCCCTACGCTTGTTTTACAAGCACTCCAATGGCATGTGCTCCGACGAACTTGCTGCACAACGTAAATATATCCGACCAACCCAACAATCAGCAAAATCTCACCTCTTCACTCTATAAGTTCCCAAATGCCAGAAAGCTTTCTAATCTAATCGTTTATTCCCCCTGATCAGCTTGCATTTGGAATTCACTTTCTATTCCCTCTTTTTCCAGAATATGCCAACATGGAGAAATTTAAATATAATATGAACAAATAAATCGCTGCGCAAATCCCCACTTAGGATAAGCCTATAAATTTGGCGCCTAATTCTCGGTAACCCCTCACATCTCAGTGGCAATCTGCCTTGTTTTGGAGTGAATAAAATTAAATAACAATAATATAGTTCTATCAGAACGATAATGTGAATAGAATAATACTTTTAAACGTATATAATTTCGTCAGAGAACTTAATATAAAGACAAAATATGTTTGCATAAAAAAATTTGAGCTCAATAGGAGTTCTATTAAACTGAATTAAAAAAAATAATAAAATAAAAAATAAAAACTTTACGGAAAACAAAGAGCCCATCGTAGAGATAGATGAGGTAAATTTTCAAAAAAAAAGTACTTTTCTTAAAAGACGTAACTCCACTAGATTTATAAATAAGCAAAATTAAAAATAATAATAATAAATATAAGATATGTTTCTGATTTTTTTAGATGATGATTGATAATTTGGATTATTTAGATAATTCGGACTATTGTTCTCATCTTGAGTGTTATTTTCATAACGTTTCTGGCGATATAACCGTTTCAGGTGTATTTTGTAGAAATCGGGAATCCTTTTGCGAGCTCGAGAATCTTTTTGTCGAACTCGGGAATCGGTACGGAATTTCGAACGAACCCCTTTTTATTTAAACACGAGTGTAGGATGCTCTCGTTTCGTCAGCCATAACTGGGTAGACATCTTTAGTAATTCGGAATTGTATACAATTCTCAGTGCAGACGATACTAAGGATACAATGTACGTAAGGACCTGGGTGTGACGGATAAAGTACTGAGTAATAATCCGTTTTAAGAAACACTCTTTTGGAAAGTATTTATATATATATATATATATATATATATATATATATATATGTGTGTGTGTGTGTGTGTGTGCGTGTGTGTGTGTGTGTGTGTGTAAATACACTTTTTGTATGTGTGTTCGTTTCTTATAGACTCCGAAACAGCTGGGCCGATATTTTCATTTTTTTTTTTTTTTGCAATTTTATACAAAAAGAACTTTATATATCTAGGGGTGTTCTTGGACAGCTTTTGTATCGAAATTTCTTCAATAAGCATTAAAAATCGATAATCGAAAAAATACGATTAAAGTCCGATTTAAATTGAAATCCATGGAATAATTCCCAAATAGGTACAAGGAAATGGGAAAGAATTCCAATATATTATTAAAAGAAAGATAAAATGTGCGTAAAAAAGAAATGGAACAAATATACAGCTCGATTGTCGAGGCAAGATTGAATTAAAGATATATATATATATATATATATATATATATATATATATATATATATATATATATATACTTAATTTACTCACATAAAATTAATATACGAAAGTATAGATTTATGCGTAAACTTTAAGTATTTACTTCAAAAGTGCTCAATACGTAGGTAGAGCTAGTTAGTAATTTATATATATATTTTATAAATTACTATATATATATATATATATATATATATATATATATATATATATATACTAGTACATTTGATTATAGTATATATATATATATATATATATATATATACACTACTGTATTCGATTATCGATTTTTGATGCTTATCGAAGGAGTTTCGATACATTTTCGATAGATACCATACGTATCGTTATTTTAGACATATAGTGTATCCCGTTTTTGTTCTTCTTTTTCGTTTTTTTTTTAATACACTCTATCGCTATCTTTTTTTAAACTTATCGTTTTCCATTTCACTTTTTTTAATTAAAAAAAAAGAAATTCCTCTATCCAACTTACGAAAAGTGAGGGCGAAACCGATCAGCTGGCCTCCTCCATTAATTTTTATTTTCATTTCTCACTTTAAATTATGAACATCGAAACAAGTCTTCCTGTCATGATTGCAATAATGAAATTTTGCACCTCGCATAAAATTATTATATATATATATATATATATATATATATATATATATATATATATATATATATATATATATATATATATAAAGCTGAATTTGTGTGGGTGTGTGGTCACGAATAGGCTCCTATATGGTTGACTATTTTAAAAAACTGATTTCATATAATGATAGAAGATGTATCGAGACACAGGAATGGGTATGTTTGATCTGGCAGAATGGTGGTTCATTAAAATTGTACGCGCCTGGTCCACAAAGTATGGAAATAAAAAAAATTTAAATTTTAAAAAACGTTTACAAGTGTTTTTGATATAGATGTACATAAGAATACTTGGATAAGTATGTTTTAACTTAAATAGGGATGGTATAATAAAATTGTGGGGTCTGCGTTCGCGCCTGGCCTCCATAGAATGGAAATGGGCACAAACTTTAATTAAGACTTTTCATATCTATCTGCGTAAGTAGACTTTGATAATTATGCTTCAGTTTGAAGAAATATGGTATAATAAAATTATGGGGTGTTCGTTCGCACCTGACCTCCATTGAATGGAAATATGTCACAAAGTTTAACAAGGTTTTTTAATATAGATCCACAAAATATTGTGATAAGTGTTTCAGTGTGAACAGATATGGTATAATAAATTATGGGTTTTATCTATTTTATTTTTACTTTCATCATATTTTGCTTCGGTTTTTATACCCGCAAATTCAACCCAAATTTACAACCCTTCCTTTCCATAATCTATTATACTTACATAAATCAGAGTCCATTTTCTGTAGGTTGTTTTTTAACCCAGTCAACGACGGGTACTTTCGCTAGTATATATATATAACTGGAAAATCAAAAGACTTACTTAAAATGCAAATGGACAAGTAGTTAACCAAACCTTTAAAAAAATCGGTGAAGTCAAATCTATAACATTCTGTATACTCAAAAATACTGCAGGAATTAAAGTAGCTCAATATAAGAACTATCGGGTCAAACAGGGCTATTGTAGAGTAAATATTTTCATGAGAACATTTTAAGAATGAATAATGTTGATGTTTTGTAAGACTTTTAGTTGTAATGTTATTGGATCAGTATTGATGAAGAGACATATTAGAATGAATAAAAAATGATTTCGTTTTAGAAATGATCGTATACCAGGTTATTTTGCAGATATTGAAGTTCTGCAAGTTATATAAATAATATGCTATAAATATACTTATTTACATTTATTCTCTCTCTCTCTCTCTCTCTCTCTCTCTCTATCTATCTATCTATCTATCTATCTATCTATCTATCTATCTATCTATTTATCTATCTATCCATATATATATATATATATATATATATATATATATATATATATATATATTCTCCACACTGACTCCTCAAAAGAATTAGAACACATTAACTTGAAAAAGAAAATTAAAAAATAGAGGCACGATCACATAAATCCGGAAAAAAAAAACGAAGAGTAGTTGTAATTATGTTTTATGATATTTACGCCATCTTTGATTTTTAAAAATCAAAGATGGCGTATATATCATTAAACACAATTGCAACTACTCTTTGAATTTTTTCGGATTTATCTAGTCATTGGTAATAAACGCTAATAACGGCATGTAACCGCTTGAAAAGAGCAGTAACTGACTCCAAAGCAGTGTCCACCTGTACCCGCCAGTGCTCGTCCGTCATAAAGTGACAGAACCATTGCCCGCCTCTGTTAAGAAGTGACAGTAACTATCTTTAAAAAACAATAATTACAGTTACCATCAATTATTGTCGTAACCGTCAGTGACCAACAGTGCCCGCCACTGTGTGACTGTGTCCGCAACTAGATGATAGTGCCCGTCACTGGAAGACAATACTCGACAATTAAAGACAGACGATTTCATTTCATAGCAGTCCAATAAGTAATGATCAACAGTGACCGAAAATGACCAATAGTTGCAGAAAAAGTCAGTGCTCGTTAATAAACGCAAGTAACTGCCTCAAACGCCAATGCCTATCAGTGTTCGCCATTGCAAACAAACAATTTCATTTTGAAGTAGTCTAATGGAGACTGATACTAGCCATGGTCATCAATGGCCGACAGTGAATGCCGGGAATCGATAGTGACCGTTGTAAAGCCAGTCAGTGCCCACCAGTAAACACAAGTAACCACCTCAGAACAGCCAGTAACCATCAGTGCCTACCACCGGCATCTAGTGACAACCAGTGGATGTTAGTTAATGCCAGTGTCTAACAATGCCCGAGAGTTGAATACAGACGAGTTCAGTTTGGAGCAATCAAATAGATGTCGACATTGGTCATGGCTGCTAGTGACTATAAGTGCCCACAGGTAAACACCGGTACTCGCAAGTAATCGCCTCAAACCAACACTAATCACAAATAACCACCACTACTGACAATAACTGCCAATGGCTTCCACTAGATGTGTCATATTTCCACCGGCCATCGTGGTACACGAGTCCTGCTAGTTATAAATATTTTATAAATAATGACTCTTAAGATTTTTTTTTTAATTTGAACTCAAATACCATTTTTTTTAAATACTATAGCATTTTTCAATAATCAAGTATGGCGGCAGAGGGAGATTTTTTTTAATTGAATTCGCTTTTCTATGTGGTAAGTGAACAATGCGATAAGTATTTTCTATTCTATGGTTATGCGAACTTTAATTATTTTCATTTCCTATTATCAATATATATATATTTTTTTTTTTTTTTTTTTTTTTTTCTTTTGCTAAATCATTTTCTTCCAACGAAAAAACAACTTTCCAACTGGTTTCTAAGGAATATACATATGGCTCTGATTAGTTGGTTAGTGGATTTCCGCTATTCAACGAAGTGCGTGTAAGACGTACTTCATAAAAATTAGAATAAAATAGTATGAGTTTGAATTAAATATGTGTTCTGGTTTTGGGATGTTGACTAACGATATATATATATATATATATATATATATATATATATATATATATATATATATATATATATATATATATATATATATATATATAAATGTAACTCTTGGTTCGTTCGCAATTAAAAGTCTAAAAAACCACTGGACGGATGGCTTCCAAGTTTTGGTATAACATGTTTATGTTTTATTTTGTTTAAACAAAAAATACCTTTACTAAAGTTATGGTTTTCAGTAGTAAATAAAAAACGCAAGCATTTATTTTTGCTTTTTTATATAAATAAAGCATCGTAATTTGTAAGAATAAAAAATAATTTTTACAGTAACATTACGAAAAAATCCCCTAAAGTCCATATTAATGAATTCGATATAACTCGAAGAAAAATGAATTCTCGCATACTATTCAGGAAATTAAAGATTCAATTAGATTCCTATTTCAGTCACCTAAATTATTTAAGGTGAAATGAGTTTAGGAATTTATAGCCAAACCTAAATTTTTTTTTGTTGTTGTTTTTTTGCTTAAAAAAAAGCATTAATACAGTAAGTTAGGTAAAATTTGGGTAAATATCCAGATCCGCTACTACAGAACACCGACCACTCTAATTTGTTTTTTATAGGTAATTGAGGTCGCTGACAACTATCTGATAGTCAAACTTGGGGCAAATTTACCGTTTGCATGGTATTTACCCCTGAACCCACGAACTACTTTCCCCCATTTTGCAGCTTCCGTTTACACTACGCGCATGCACGTTGTAGCATAAACGACGGCTTCACCAAGCAAACTACGTTGGGGGGGGGGTGATTTTTTTTTTCCAGGACATAGAATTTTCTAATTTTCAAAAATACATTATAGCACTTTTTGGGTGGAAAATTTAAAATTAGCTGAAAAAGAAATAAAACAAGAAAAGGAAAGCACTCCAAGTTGGAGTAGGGGGGGGGGTAATTTATCTGGGTTTTTTTTACCTGGAACATAGAATTTTCAAATTTTCAAAAAGTAACGCACCGACATTTACCAATTAGAACACCATTTAACATTTTCCGAAGATTTTACTGTTTACATTGGGGGCGCGAGCGAGGGGGGCGGATGTGATGTTGGGGCGCGTGATCTTCGGAAAATGTTAAATGGTGTTCTAATTGGTAAATGTCGGTGCGTTACTTACGGAAAAACGTTTAACTAAACTGCAAAAGCACCTATTAAGTCACATAAGTTCTATAATTGAATCCCCCTCCCGCAAAAAAAGAATGAAAAACATAAAGATGTTTGGTGCTTATGTTTTTGTAAACCACATTTAAAACTACGTGAGACAAAAAAAAAGTCCCCCAATTTGTTGTACTTTTCTTTAACTGTAAATCATTAAAAAAAATGTCAGTCCGTAATTTTTTGATTGGTACACCATGTGAGAAGGCAGTTTGCTAGGTGAAGCAAGCCGTCGTTCATGCTGCAGCGCACGCGCGTAGCGTAAACGGAAGCTGCAAAATGGTGGAAAGTTATTCGTGGGTTCGGGGGTTAATACCATGCAAACGGTAAATTTGACCCAAGTTTGATTATCAGATTCGTTGTCAGCGACCTCAATTACCTATAAAAAAAACAAATTAGAATGGTCGGTGTTCTGTAGTAGCGGATCTGGATATTTTGCATAGAATGCTCTGCTTTACGGTTGTAAAAATGGAACGGAAATTTGAATTTCGTTCCCTTTTAAATTCGGTACATTTTTACATTACGTCCAACTCATCGTTCACATTCGACACGTCAACTTTTATAGCTTTTCAGGTATTCTGGCAAGGTTAGGGGTGTCTATTCCGAAAGCCGTTCTTAACATGGGTAGATTAGTAGGTGTGTCAGAAATTTCATGAAAAATAGTGAATAAGTCCACCCCGTCCTTCCAAGCTTATAACTCCTCGAAAAATGTAACTCAAGCCCTAATTTTTTTCCAATTAAAAGGAGCAAGGACCAAGGTATCATTAAAAAAAAAAAAAAAAAAACGACATGTTTTTAAAAAAAAAAAGGTTTTAACTTCAGACTTTACAGGTAAATTTCTAAAAAACACTACTTTTTTGTTTTAAATTTGAATATATTATTTATTGACCTTTTCTCTTCAATTTGTGATATATAACACTTTGGTGAATAAATTATTTACTTCTTAATAGACATTTCAAAATGGGAGGCGTGAATTATTCTACCCCCTGTCTTTCCAAGCTTATAACTACTCGAAAAATGTAATTGAAGCCCTAATTTTTTTTTCAATTAAAGGAGCAAGGACCAAGGTTTCATAAAAAAAAACAAATAACGTGGTTTTAAAAAAAAAGGTTTTAAACTTCGAACTTTACAGGTAAATTTCTAAAAAAAAACACTACTTTTTTTGTTTTAAATTTGAATATATTACTTATTGACCTTTTCTCTTCAATTTGTGATATATAAAACTTTGGTGAGTAAATTAATTATTTACTTTTTAATAGACACTTGAAAATGGGGGGCGTGGATTTAAAAAAAAACGTTTGTCTAAAATATTATATTCGGTTTATTCGAAAGAGCATAAAATTTCACATTGACCCTGAAAATATCGTAAAAATAGAATCAATAGAAAAATTTTGATAGATATTTAAAGTTTAAAAATTGGAAAATATTGAGTTCGTAAAATTCATTACTGTTTTTTTTTTAAATAAAAAAAATATTTCTATTACTTTTAAAACAACTTTAATAGTTTATTTTGGAAGTATAATCCATAAAGAAAATAAACAACCCACTTTTAAAAGAAAATTACGAGATTTTTATATTTTATTCGTAGTTTCGTGATAGGGGTGTAAAAAATTCCTAGAAAAATTCTGATACATCTACTAGATTGGAGTGTTTATTCGTTGTAAACATACCCGACAACCTATAAATGTCGACATTTCCAATGTGAATGGTAAGCTGGACTTATGTAAAAAATAACAAAAAGATATACCAAACTGACTTTTTCGTTTAAAAATGGAATTATTTCCCTTTCGTTATTAACTTTTGTTTTTTAATTTTTTTCTTTTTTAATAAATATTTTGTGTTTTATATACACAAAGTACAATTGTTGAATGTTACTGTTTTGATTATATTCGTTTAGGGGGGCACAATTAAAAAATTAAGAAAGATTAAAACGAAGCGAAATTTATGTTTTCGTTCCATTTTTGCAACAACCGTAAAACAGCGCATACTCAGCAAGTTTTATCGTAATTTATAAGCATAATATTGAAACACTAAATAAACATTTTATTTATTTTTTTGCATAATTAATGATGGAAGTATTTTTCTGTTTATTTTCTTAACATCTGTTAAAAAAAAATAATTTGTACATTCTCTTCAAAAAAAGAATCAAACTTTTCTCTACTTTCACATGTGTTCCATTTTAACAAACTGAGCCACAGCAACGCGTGGCCGGGTACAGCTAGTATATATATATATATATATATATATATATATATATATATATATATATATATGTGTGTGTGTGTGTGTGTGTGTGTGTGTGTGTGTGTGTGTGTGTGTGTGTGTGTGTGTGTTATACGCGTAGATCATCATTTAATGGCTAGATAACTCTGACTGACATTAAAAACATTTAATGAAATAAATGTTTAAAAGTCAACAACATCTCTCCCGGTTAATGCTCGCTGAATGGATATGGTCCTTGCTAATGGAGTTTGAGATGGCTTCTATCGCTGGGTTCAAATCTATCGACTGGTGTTAATCGTGACATCCTGTACTGAAATTCCAGAAAGGATGAACCACTAGTGTTTGTAGGTATTTAATAATTATTATAGTAAATAATTATGTCAGCCCCATTAGGAAACTCGTTTCTTATCGTTGAGCACTTTCAGTGGAATTAAAAGTCGGTCAAATTAGCGCTTACGCGCAGATCGTCATATAATGACTAGATCACGCTGACTTACGCTAAAAGCATTTAATGAAATAAATGTTTAAAATTCAACAGCATCTCTTCCGGTTAATGGTAGCCGAATGGATATGGTCCTTGCTAATGGAGCCGGAGATGGCTCTGTCGTCGGGTTCAAATCTATTGAGTAGTGTTAATCGTGACATTCTGCACTGAAGATTGCCAAAAGGATGAAACACTAGTGTCTGTAGGTATTTAATAATTATTATAGTAAATAATTATATATATATATATATATATATATATATAGAGAGAGAGAGAGAGAGAGAGAGAGAGAGAGAGAGAGAGAGAGCGAGGGGATAAAAGATCGATAATTGTGAAATTATAAATCAGCTTCAAAAGGAGAAACAAAACAAAATCAGTGTAAGTTTCGGAAACGATATCCATTTATTTATGTAATATTAACAACTAAAATATTTTGGATACTGTTTCATCATCAGCACAAAAGAGGAAGGAGACAAAACATCAAAATTAAACTATTGGAGTGTGTATGGCGGGTGAACCACTATAGAAAAGCGGTCACAGTGTGGTTTCTTTATAGTCGGTAAGTAGATTTATATTCCATGTTAATTTTATCTTTGAGTACAAAAGTTCAAAGACATATAATTTACAAGGAATATTCCTTGTTGTTAACGACGATAAGCCTTTGAAATATATATATATATATATATATATATATATATATATATATATATATATATATATATATATATATATATATATACTAGCATGGGTGCCCGGCGTTGCTCGGGTGTTTGGAGGTATATGCTGAGCAAAAAAAAACGGTCAATTTTTTTTTAACTTATGACCCATTAAAATTATTTGTTTGGGGCTCAAATCAAGTTATTAAGTTAGATCCATGTCCAATGAATATATGTCTAAAATTTCAAGTGTTTAGACCCAAAATTGTCGGAGGGGTTTAGTAGAGTTCTCAAAAGTTAAATCGTTGAACTTTGACCCCTTAACAGCCAAATTTCCGGCCGAAAACCGATCACATAGATCTTCCCAAATTTCTGTACCCTGTATATCAAATTTCGAGTCTGTAGAGTAAAAATTGGCAGAGTTCTTTAGTAGGGAAATGTACACACAGACACACACACACACACATTCACTTTTACAGATATACGTTACGTTGCCCGGGTATTTAGAGGTGTATGTTGAGCAAAAAAAAAAAAAAAAATGAGCGGTCAATTTTTTAAAACTTTGACCCCTATTATGACCCCTTAAAATTTATTGTTTGGGCTCAACTCAAGTTATTAAGTTAGATCAATGTCCAAGGAACCTATATCTGAATTTTCAAGTGTGTAGACCCAAAATTGTCGGAGGAGTTTGATAGAGTTCTCAAAAGTCAAATCGTTGAACTTTGACCCCTTAATCGCCAAATTTCTGGCCAAAATCCGGTCACATCGATTTTCCCAAATCTCAGTACGCTGTATATCAAATTTCGAGTCTGTAGACTAAAAATTGACAGAGCTATTGCGTAGGAAAATATACACAGACACACACAATGCTCACACGCACTCACACACACAGACAGACACTTTCACTTTTATAGATATATAGATAGACTAGCATGGGTGCCCGGCGTTGCCCGGGTGTTTGGAGATATATGCTGAGCAAAAAAAAAAACGGTCAATTTTTTTTACTTTGACCCTATTATGACCCCTTCACATTTATTTTTTTGGGGGCTTAAATCAAGTTATTAAGTTAGATCCATGTCCAAGGAACCTTTAACTAAAACTTCAAGTTTGTAGACCCAAAATTGTCAGAGGAGTTTCGTAGAGTTCTCAAAGGTCGAATCGTTGAACTTTGACCCCTTAATCGCCAAATTTCTGGCCGAAATCCGGTCACATAGATTTTCCCAAATGTATATAAAATTTCGAGTCTGTAGACTGAAAATTGACAGAGTTATTGCGTAGGGAAATGTATACAGACACAGATACACGGATACACAGATACACTTTCAATTATATATATATATATATATATATATATATATATACTAGCATTTCAGCCCGGCATTCCCCCGGGTGTTTGAATGTGTATGTTGAGCAAAAAAAAACTGGTAGTAGGAAGGCAGGCTCGAACCCGTACCGCAAAGGAGGAAAAGAACGGGGTAAAACCTAACGTTTATGCTGTCATGACCACCGCCAAACCGGAATCGCCGTTTTTTAAAAGTAAGGCTAGGCAATCTAAAGGAGAGGATAACTTTAAAAAACATCGGCGAAAAAAGTGAACCCCCCCTTGTAGAAAAGTGCCCAGTTGAAGGGGAAGATCTTAATGTTTTTAGCCAAGTTTTCGATATTTGTCGTATGAAAGGTCGAATTTAAAACGATACTTATATTGGTAAAATCCGTCACCTCTATTGAAAGTTTAAGGCAGACATGCAAACAGACATACATACATACATACATTTATATATTGGTAACTAAATATTTTCGACCCAAACTGATGAAAAAGTTTGCCCTATCTCGGAATACCCTTTATGTAAAATTTCAAATATTTAGACCAGAAATTGTCTGAGTAATTTCAAAGAGACCGCAGAGATCAATTTTTTTTTAACTTTGACCTCTATTATGACCCTTAAAATTTATTGTTTTGGGCTGAAATCAAGTTAAGTTAGATCCATGTCCAAGGAACCTATATATAAAATATTCAAGTGCGTAGACCCAAAATTGTCGGAGGAGTTTGGTAGAGTTCTTAAAGGTTAAATCGTTGAACTTTGACCACTTAATCGCCAAATTTATTGCCAAAAACCGATCACATCGATTTTCCCAAATCTCAGTACCCTGTATATCAAATTTCGAGTCTTTAGACTAAAAATTGACAGAGTTATTGCGTAGAGAAATGTACACAGACACATAGACACACAGATACACAGATACGTTCACTTTTATAGATAGATAGATAGATAGATAGATAGATAGATAGATAGATAGATAGATAGATAGATAGATAGACAAAAATATATACGTATAGATAAATATATATATATGGAAGCAATTTTGTGTTTACTGCACACTTTTTACGCAAATATTATGCAAGTATAAATCATGTATAATATCTGCATGAATATAATTACATGTAATAGTTAACTAAAGATGACCATTCCATAAGAAAACCGAAAAAACTAATAGGGAATTAATTAAAATGAATGTTTAAAAGAATATGCAAATTAGCTAGATCTTTTGCTAGTGAATGCAATTCTACGACCAATATATAAGAACATTCTATTTTCTTTTTAAGTAAATAGAAAAGAGGGTTTTTAATATGAATATCAATACACACAAAAGAAAAACGAATATATAGGAGTAAAGCTAGAAGAATAGATAGATAGATATCACATAAATGAGTGCAGAGTTATCTTCTTATATATATGTAGGCAATTAATTAAGTCACGGATAATATTTACATATTACTGCGTGTCATATATCAAGCAAGACAGGATTATATATTTTTCAGTTACGTCTATTATTTAAATGCTATTTCACAGTTGATATGCTTCGTTTAACTACCACATAGTCTGCTCGGTGTATTATATTCGAGTTCTGTTTAATCTATTACCCCATTTCCACTGTAGTTGTTTGCAACCTCTGCGTGGTCTCTCTTGTGGGTATATGATTCTAAAAATAAAAATAAATAAATAAACGAATCGTGAAAATTGATGCCAACACCGAAATTGGCAAGGGAAAACAAAAGTGCAATGGAATGCTTATTTTATGAACATAATAATGTACAGAATTTGTATAGCGATGTGATACTGGTTAGATGATGTTATCTTTAGAATAATACGTTATCTATAGAATAATACGTTATCTATATAGTAATACGTTAAAGTAATATCAAGTGCGAACGTTATTCATTCCGTTTTTGTTTGTTTGTTTGTTTGTTTGTTTGTTTGTTTGTTTTTTGAAGACAGGGTGCTGAAAAATGCAACGCAAGAAATGTTTTAATTTCATCTGATGGTGCTGTTGAGTCGATTGTGAAACTCAAATTAAAATAAACTTTCTTAGTTTTCGGGCTAGGATCAAAGTTTAGTACTTGTTCTGTTCAAAAATAATGCACTAATATTGTAAGGTCTACGTTCGCGTCGATCGTTTATAGAATGGAAATGTGTGACAAACTCTTATAAAGATTTAAGGGACAGACCCCTATAATTATGTATATTCTTAAGCTACATCAACAGAATTACTTAGATAAGTATGTCTTGTTTGAATAAAGTTGGTGCAATAATATCGTGGGGTCTACATACGCGCCGGACATTTATAGATTGGAAATGTGTAATAAAATATTAGAAAGCTTATGGCGATAGACCCTCATAATCATATATATTCTAAAACTAGATTAATCAGAGTGCTTAGGTAATAATGTTTCAGTTACAATGATATCGTGGCGCCCTCGTTCGCGCCGGAATGGAAGCACGGCAGCAATATACAACAGACGAATGAAACAACTGTGGAATTTCCGCAGGTCTCGATAATTTATATACTATGCTAAGGCGTTTAAGTTTTGTGCACATTATCAAGATGATTAATGTGTAGTCAGCAGGGTGAAAAATTTCGACTTTACCCATTTTAAAATGAATTATTTAAAATTATGCCCGGTTGACTAACACAGTACAATTTTGAATAAATACATTTCAAAAAGTGACGTTTGTTTTATTGATTTGTGTATGTGTGTACATTTCCCCACGCAATAACTTTGTTAATTTTAAGTCTAAAAACTCGAAATTTGATATACAGGGTACTGAGATTTGGGAAAATCTTTGTGGTCGGTTTTCGGCCAGAAATTAGGCTGTTACTGGGTCAAAGTTCAACAATTTGACTTTTGAGAACTCTCCCAAACTCCTCCAACAATTTTGGGTCTAAACACTTGAAATTTTAGATATAGGTTCATTGGACATTTAAAAAATTTGATCTCTGCGGTCTCTACCAAATTACTCAGACAATTTCTGGTCTAAACATTTGAAATTTTGCATAAAGGTTATTCAGAGATAGGGCAAGCTTTTTAATCGGTTTGGGTCGAAAATTTGAGCTACCAATATATAAATGTATGTATGTATGTATGTATGTTTGCATGTCTGCCTAAAACTTTCGACAGAGGCGACGAATTTCACAAGATCAGTATTGTTTTGAAGCTCGACCATCCAGATGACAAATACCGAAAAATTGCCTAGAAACATTAATTTCTTCACCCTCAACTCTGCACTTTTCTACAGGGAGGGATCGCTTTTTTCGCCGATATTTTCGAAAATCATCCCCTCTTTTCGATTGTCTAGTCTTAATTTAAACCTACGCCAGTTCCAGTTTCACGATAGTCGTAAGAGCAAAGACGTCAGGTTTTTTTCCCCCGTCCTTTTCCTCCTTCGCGGTTCGGGTTCGAGCCTGCCTTTCTACTACCATTTTTTTTTCTCAACATACACCTCGCAACACCCGGGCAACGCCGGGCTGAAATGCTAGTATCTATAATAGTGAAAATGTCTGTCTATCTGTTTGTGTATATTCCCTAAAAAATAAACCTGTCAATTTTCGGTCTACAAACTCGAGATTTAACATTATATTGAGATTAGGGCAAATCTTTTTAATCAGTTTTCGGCCAGAAATTTGGCTGACAAGGGGTCAAAGTTTAACGATTTGACCTTTGAGAACTCTACCAAACTCCTCCGCCAATTTTGGGTCTAAATACTTGAAATTTTAGATATAAATTACTTGGGCATGGATCCAACTTTATAATTTGATTTGAGCCCAAAATGATAACTGTTAAGGGGTCATAATTAGGGTCAAAGTTTTAAAAAAATTGACTCCTGCCGTCTCTACCAAATTACTAAGCCAATTTTTTATCTAAACATTTGAAATTTTACATAAATTGTATTCAGACATAGGGAAGATTTTTAATCGGTTTTTGCTGAGAATTTGTCTTCCAAGGGGTCAAATTTTAAAAGATTTGACCTTTGCGGTCTCTAGCAAACTATTCAGCCAATTTTGAGTCTAAACATTTGAAATTTTACATAAAGGGTATTCAGACATGCAGCAAGCTTTTTGACTAGTTTTTGAACAAAAAATTGGCTGACAAGAGTTGAAAGAGTTGA
Organism: Euprymna scolopes; assembly: GCF_053919585.1. Taxonomy (NCBI): domain Eukaryota; kingdom Metazoa; phylum Mollusca; class Cephalopoda; order Sepiida; family Sepiolidae; genus Euprymna; species Euprymna scolopes. Next base: position 51,095,703 of record NC_136493.1, on the reverse strand, counting down.
CCCTTGCACACTCTACCAAACTCCTCCGCCAATTTTGGGTCTAACACTTGAAATTTTAGATGTAGGTTACCTGGACATGAATCAAACTTTTTGATAAGTATATACATATACACATAAAGCTATGAACAGTACATAGGGCCCGAGCAAAGCCAGGTTGAACTTCTAGTATATATATATATATATATATATATATATATATATATATATATATATATATATATATATATAATACAAACATTATTGGTTACATATGTGCATACATGATTCGGTGAAATCTTAATTTAGAGAGATCCACTTCATCAGACCGAATAAAAAGAGCGACACTGAAACGAAAATCAAGGTTCATTCATTTTGTATATATGTTATGATGAGGTGGGTATCTCTAAATTGAGATTCCACCGAAACATGTATGCACATATGTAGCCAATAATGCTTGTATAATAAACATACTATATACCAGTTCTATCCTCCATTGAGCACTTTTTAATAATCACAGTGCAGTTGCAGTAAGTTTAACTTTGACCTCTTAACAGCAAAATTTCTTGGTGAAAACGGATTACAAATATTTTCCCAAATCTCAGTGCACTGTATATCAAATTGCGAGTCTGTAGACTGAAAATTGACAGAGTTATGAGAAATGTACACTCACAGACACATAGACAGACAGATAGACAGACAGACAGACATTTTTATTTTTATAAAAAAACACAAATTTAAGCTAATTTTCATTTTCATTTTTCAAAAATTTTCATTTTTATTTTTCAAAAATTTTCATTTTTTATTTTTCAAAAAATTTTTCATTTTTCATTTTTCATTTTTCAAAAATTTTCATTTTCATTTTTCAAAAATGTTCATTTTCATTTTTCAAAAACGACAAATTTAAGCTAAATTGAATGTTACTGTTTAAATGAACTATGCCTCATTTTGATTCGCCTTAAATTCCTCTATAATTTTACCTGTTTATATTTGACTTTTAATTGAAGTACCCTCGTGGTCACGTCAATTAAAAAAAAAAATTAGCTTCCGCAACAACAAATGAACTTCAAACCAGATTAAAATATCCACCTTTTAGCATTTCTAATCGTAAAATATCTACCCTTTAGCATCTATAATCATAATTGTTGTTGTTCCTAGGTTATACGTAACATTTAGTCCTTATACCTCGAGTCTCTCTTAGTGATCGTCAGGAGCTCATTAATCTTCACCTTTTTTGCTTATCCAATCGAGAAATCTGCCGCAGATTGAAATGTGATGAAAAAACAGTACGAATGACTGTGCAAAAACACCAAAACACCGGCAGTATTCGTGATGCCACTAAATCTGGTTGTTCTAGAGTTACTTCTAGAGACAATGCTATCAAGATCCGAAGCCTAAGAAACAGATTTGAAACGGCTTGTTAAAAAGTTTCTTTCTACAGTTAGGAACATACTGAAGGAATTTAATTTGTGAAGCTGTGTTCCAAGACGCAAGTCAATGATTTCTGTAAAGAACAGAAAACGCCGTCTGGACTTCGTCACATGCATTGAAAATCATGACTCTTCATATTGGTCGAAAGTGACTTTTAACAACAAAAGCAAATTCAATAGGCTAGGCAGTAATAGTAGACATTACGTCCGTTGAAGGAAGGACGAAAAATTTAATCCCAGGTGTTTCAACGCTGCAATATGGTAGAGGTTCAGTTTTGGTGTGGGGCGTTAATAGGGCCAATGGTTCAGGGCATATAGGTTGCTTGCAAGGTCGAATGGATTCGACCAAGTACGTTAATATATTGACTGAGCATTTTTGACCCTACTTTAGCCGGAATTTGGATGATGATCCCATCTTCATGCAGGATAATGCTCCAATTTACACAGCTGGCAATGTCAAGATGTTCCTTGAAGAGCATGATATTCCGTGTTTGGATTGGCCTGCATAATCTCCGGACCTCAATCTTAACGAAAACGTATGGCATTACATCAAACAATAATTACTCAACGCTAAAATTTCAAATCTGGAAGTACATTGGACAAAAATTAAAGAGAATTGGGATGACCTTTCACCGGAGTATTGCCGCAGACTAATTCAAGAGAATGCCCCAAAATGTGCAGGCTGTCAAATTGCAGAAGGGCCATGCTACTTAAATAATAAGTTCAGTGTGTTCCTGCTGTATTTTTGTTGCAATAATGTTCTGAAGTTACATTTAAATAACAATTTTCCATTGTTCGGACTTTCTTTTTTGCCTTCTCGATTTGGAGTTTGTTTTTTGTTTTTTTTAATTGACGTGAACGCTAGGATACTTTAATTAAAAGTCAAATATGAACAAGTAAAATTATAGAGGAATAAAAAGCGAATCATCTGAGGTAAATTTAAGCAGTTACATTCAATTTAGCTTAAATTTGTGTTTTTAGAAAAAAAAAATGATAAGTGCGGATTTTTTATTTTATTTTATTTTTTTTTTTGTTTTTATTTTATTTTTTCGCAGCACTGTATACATCATACCCCTTCACTGTGAACAGAAACTCATTTTTAAGCTTATTCAAAAAAAGCTCCAGATTATTTACTAGACAAGCCTACAATAGTTTCGACCCTAACTGATATTTCCATATACAGTTCTTTGTATATATGTTGTTTTTTTTTTATTATTATTAAATAAGTAGGGCATTCATCAACGCTAAAAATATACATAAAGCTAAACGAAAAAATGTCACATTGACCTAGAGAGAACTCTAATAGTGAGTTTAATTTGTAAGTTTTTTTTTTTTATTTACATGCTCATCATATGTTACGCGCCACCTATATAATACAAAATTATCGGTACAAATGGTTTATAAATTTTACAGTACAATTATATATAATAGCAATTATAAACAAGACAAAGCTATATATTAGTTTACATAGATTTATTTGTCGATGTAATAAGGAAAAACCAATAATTGTGTGGGGTGTTATATGCTTATAATGCCTCCTCCCAATCATTGGTTTTTACTTATTACATCGACAAATACATCTATGTGAACCAATATATAGCTTTGTCTTGTTTTATAATCGATATTATTATATTTAAGCTCCACCATACCTGTTGAACTTTACATATCTTGATAGGTCCACTTTTGAAGCAGCTTTCAATACTTCTTTAACCCTTTTCTATTATATATATATATATATATATATATATATATATATATATATATATATATAGGATGTCCCAAAAAGATGTATATACACTCCTAAACAGTCTTTGCACTTCAACGGCGTTTTCATGCATCCAGTAGCATTTTAGAATGAATAATTTACTTCAAAGGTTAGCCTGGCTGCCATCATAAGGATCGATGAGTTTAATCTGTGAAGAGAAAACATCTGGTTATAAATTATTTAAAGTGTGTATAGATCTTTTCGTGGCACCCTGTATATATATATATATATATATATATATATATATATATATATATATATATATATATAGTAATTTATAAAATATATATGGCGATTAAGCTACACTGAATATTCTGCGTTTCATCCAACTATAGGATTCGTCAGGCTTATGCGCGAATTCTGTCGTTGCTTCTTGTTTTTATATATGTTGAGGATTTCTAGTTGAGCAATCAGCTTTCTAGTCTCCACCGCGCCCCTTCCTATCAGCCAATGGGCATGCATTTTATCAAACAAAGGATCTGTTTTAGAACTAGGTTAGTGGTTTTAGGTGGCCGTTCTCCTTTTTATATATATATACATATAAATATACCTATGTGTACACAATAATGCACATATATATATACATATATACATATATATATATATATATATATATATACATATATGTGTGTGATCGTTTATGTATATTCATGTTATTTAATTTATTTATTTGTTTGTTTTCTATTGTTATTGTTAGTTTTAGAGCTATTTTGTATCGCTATCCTAGAGTAAGTTTTATTTTGTGAACACAGTTGTTTGCTATTTCCCGCATACAGTTTAATAGATTTTGAGGTTCTTTAAAGTACATGATAGAAAATTTTTCATGGGGGCATAATTTACATGGGTCGTCTAAATGTCTGCATGTGGTAGCTTGTCTTATTATTTTCCATTCGACTACCGGCGAATGTCCGCTTTCTTTGAGTTCCCAGTATTTATTCGCTAGTGTTGTTTTTATACGGTGTTTTTTTATTTTTGAATGTGCTTTTGTGGTCATAGTATCGGGTTTTGAAATCTAAGGAAGTCATGCCTATGTAATATTTCTTGTTATTCGGGTTTTCTTTTGCAAATATTGTTGCTTGACAAACTACGCTTTTTGTTAGGCATTTATTTTGGACTGGGCAAAGTGTGCGGTGTCTACAATTGCATTTATCTTGTTCATTATTAGTATTTTTATTTATGGTATGGTTGTTCTTGTCCGGGGTTGGTTTGTTATTATTATTATTATTATTATTATTATTATTATTATTATTATTATTATTATTATTTCTGCTAGTGTTGGTTTTATTTCTGTCATGGTGTCTACTTTTTTATTGTTTATTTTGTTGTTGTTTACATTGTTTTCATTTAGTATTTTGTTATTATGTGCCTTAATTATCATCTCTAAATTTTCGCAACAACTGTAAGATAACTTCAAGGTATTTTTATTGAAGATTTTGTGTAAGGGGTTGGTTGCGGGAAAGTGTTTTTCGATAAGATCTAGAAATTTCTTGCCAAGTTTTGTTTTTAACATTTGATTGAATGGGGCCGTATACCAAATTATAGTTCTTTTTCTTCTGTTTTTAATTTTATTATAGTTGTTGGTGTTTTGTTGCTTATATTTGATATCGATATTTTTGTATCCACTATTTTTAGGGCTGTTTCGTAAATATTGGATGACCTGTTAAATGCATTTTCATCGCTTGAGTTATTACTGAGTCTACTTACGATCGAGTTAGGAATATGTTTTATAATTGATGGTGGGTGGTTGGACTTAGGGTTTACGTAAATTGGAGTAGCGTTATCTTTTAAGTATGGTTCATATGTGTTTTTATCTAAGTTTAACGTGACGTCCAGGAAGTTTGTTATTTTTATGTTAGCTGATATGTCCGCTTTTAGGCCTAATTTTTTCATTTCTTTGTGTATGATTTCTTAAAATTTTCTCCCTTGACTTTGTTGGAGTTTTTTATTATAGCTAGTCCGTCATCTCTATATAGGCCGATATCCGTAGTATCGAATATGCTTGTGAGGGTATATAGAATGAATAATCCCACAAGATCTGATGCCTCTGCAGAGTCTCTGGCACCCATCGCCAAATCGAATGAATTTTTCATTTTAGTTTTTATCCATTGGTTATTGTTATTTATTAGAACTGATTTTCTACATTTTTTAATTATGTTGATTTCTTCTGAGGGTATATCAGTGTATACCTCGGCAAATTCTAGGGCAATGTTAAACAGTTCTTCGGATATCGAGGGATAAAAGTCTATGATGTCAAACTGTATGAACGTACATTTATCTTTGTTTTCTATATTTTTAAACCAGGTGATTGCTTCGGTAGTATTTGCCCACTGGTTTAGTTCTAAGTCCTGTTTGATTTGTTTGTTTACTCTAGAAAGTGTAGTTTTGCTAATTCTACCTATTTCTGGTTTAGTTGGGTTTATCAGGCGGGTGCTGGGATTATTATTAAAGTCCCATTTGTGGTCTTTAAGCAGAATGTATGACTCTCTAGGTTTCAATTTGCCAACTTTATCGCTAATTTTTAGTTTATCGGTAATTTGTTTACTTTCAGTATTTATTATATCTATGTAATCGCATTTGTTTGTGTCTAGTTTTTTGTAGTTTTTTGTAATGTTTTCTGTGATTAGTTTGTTATATTCTTGCTTATCTATTTTATAAAAGTTTCTTGTTTTATCTGCTTTTACAAAGATTTTATTAGAGTTGTTTATGTTTCTAACTATTTTGTGTAGTTTCCGTTGAAAATTGTTAGGTTGATTGTGGAATTCTAGGTTTTTAATTACGTTTAAAAGGTCATTTTCAAAGTTTATCAAAAGGTCTACTGTTTTCGCATTTTTAAGGGTTTTAAAACCATAGGATTCTTTTTTGTTTACATTTTCATTTTTAAGGAAGAAATTTGCTCGCCATCGCATTCGGCGAATTAGTTCATCTGTTTTTTTGATTAATTTAATAATATAGCTATGCTTGCTGGGTGTGGGGATGTTTTTTTAGCGATGTTTCGAAATTAACTCTTTCCATATCTATTTTTAATATGGTGAAATAAATTCTTTTGAAAGTGCTCGACTGTTTTAGGAGCTAAGTATAACTACATTTATTCACATAAATTTAATATACGAAAGTATAGATTTATGCGTAAACTTTAAGTATTTACTTCAAAAGTGCTCAATACGTAGGTAGAGCTAGTTAGTAATGTATAAAATACATATGGCGATAAAGCTACACTGAATATTCTGCGTTTCATCCAACTATAGGATTCGTCAGGCTTATGCGCGAATTCTGTCGTTGCTTCTTGTTTTTATATATGTTGAGGATTTCTAGTTGGCCAATCATCCACTCTAGGACGGTAGTCGAATGGAAAATAATGAGACAAGCTACCACATGCAGACATTTAGACGACCCATGTAAATTATGCCTCCATGAAAAATTTTCTATCCTGTACTTTAAAGAACCTCAAAATCTATTAAACTGTAGGCGGGAAATAGCAAACAATTGTGTTCACAAAATAAAACTTACTCTAGGATAGCGATACAAAATAGCTCTAAAACTAACAATAACAATAGAAAACAAACAAATAAATAAATTAAATTAACATGAATATACATAAACGATCACACACATATATGTATATATATATGTATATATGTATATATATGTGCATTATTGTGTACACATAGGTATATTTATATGTATAAAAAAAATGGAGAACGGCCACCTAAAACCACTAACCTAGTTCTAAAACAGATCCTTTGTTTGATAAAATGCATGCCCATTGGCTGATAGGAAGAGGCGCGGTGGAGACTAGAGTGGATGATTGGCCAACTAGAAATCCTCAACATATATAAAAACAAGAAGCAACGACAGAATTCGCGCATAAGCCTGACGAATCCTATAGTTGGATGACACGCAGAATATTCAGTGTAGCTTAACCGCCATATATATTTTATAAATTACTAACTAGCTCTACCTACGTATTGAGCACTTTTGAAGTAAATACTTAAAGTTTACGCATAAATCTATACTTTCGTATATTAAATTTGTGTGAATAAATGAAGTAGTTATATAAGTATATATATATATATATATATATATATATATATATAGTAATTTATAAAATATATATGGCGATTAAGCTACACTGAATATTCCGCGTTTCATCCACTCTAGGACTCTTCAGGCTTATGCGCATAAGCCTGAAGAGTCCTAGAGTGGATGAAACGCGGAATATTCAGTGTAGCTTAATCGCCATATATATTTTATAAATTACTATATATATATAGAATTTGTTTCAATTAAAATTCAATATACAACACATTGTTTTGTTTTGTTTTTTGTGAATATATTTTAATAAATTATAAAGGATCACGTGTCAATTCACTTGCACGTTTTTTTTTAATTTTTAAAAGAAACTGTAATCAAAAAATACTTTGAGTCTCCTCGCAATATGATTTTTTAATCTATATATAAAAATTCGTATTCCTGTCTGTTTGTTTATTTGTTTGTTTGTTCACAATTTGATTAACATATACAAAAGGTCCATTACTTTAATACTTCATTCATTCCTATATATAGTATTATTCTTGCAAAATATACGATTAAGAGATTACCTCATTTGCACATCACATTAAGGGAAATCGATTTATTAAATAGCGATGTGTTAGTTATTGTTTATAGTGAGAGGATTGTTTTAAGTGTTCTATTTAAGTTTATTATTTAAATTTGATTTATATTGAGAACATATTTAATTTAATTTATTTTTACCAACATCGACTTTTTTATAAACCGATTTTAGTTATTTGAGTTTGGAGTTATTTCCCTTGGACGCTAACTTTCTTCTTTTTGTTTTTGTTTTCTTCTTCGGCGGATAATCAAACTAAAAATAATTCACACAAACTTTCAAGCATTATTTTTGGAATCAGTTCAAATAAAATAATTTCCGTGATTTCGCAATCCAGTGGATATTTATTTTAAAATAAGCAAACAATCCAATTCAACTACGATTCTTTATTTAAAACAAAAACAAATCTTTCATTTACGTTTTTTTTTTACCAGTTTTTTCTTCACATTTTTTGACATCGTAACTGCTATTTTTTTTTCTTTTAATAACACATTATGTCAAAACTCATCATTTTATAGCATAAAAAACGTGTATTTCGGTTAACACAAATTCTATTTTGGTATTTTTGAAACTGAATTATATACAGTTTGTTTTCGTTGCAACAAACCGTAATAACAATTTTTTCTAGACTGAGGTAGCATAAAAGAATTTCGCTTAAACTGGAATATAGTCATAAAAAGGTGCTCAGTATGCGGAGAATAGCTTCTCTTCGTATCCCTTCTGCCGAAATATCTGGTGGAGAGTTTGTCACGTACTTCTTTTTTCGGGGGGGGGGGTACATTTTCGTATTTTCATTCGTTCTTTTATTTTTTTAATTTTTGTTGAGGTAACGATGGAGTTGACATATAATAATGAAAAACTGGTCAATATTCTTAGCATAGCAGGTGTGGCGAAACCGAACTTCATTTCGACCCTGGCAATGCTGGGTATCCATGCTAGTTATGAAATAAAATAATAAATAATAAATAATAATTTGAAATCGTAAACAGGTAGCCATGTTTTTTTCTTTTTGAAAATTTTTAGAAAGGAAATGGTTTTAAAGATTTTTAACTAATAAATGACTATAAATGGAGGTACTTCGTTTCTCATTTTTTTAATTTTTGTTGAGGTAACGATGGAGTTGACATATAATAATGAAAAACTGGTCAATATTCTTAGCATAGCAGGTGTGGCGAAACCGAACTTCATTTCGACCCTGGCAATGCTGGGTATCCATGCTAGTTATGAAATAAAATAATAAATAATAAATAATAATTTGAAATCGTAAACAGGTAGCCATGTTTTTTTCTTTTTGAAAATTTTTAGAAAGGAAATGGTTTTAAAGATTTTTAACTAATAAATGACTATAAATGGAGGTACTTCGTTTCTCATTAATTAATGTTTGTGATGATGATGTTTTTGTGACACTGGACGTACGGACAAGTAAAATAATATTTATATCATTAAATGAATAACCCAGTAATTAACAATTTTATTGTAGGAAGGTGTAGTTGCGTATATTGAGAATGGATCATAGTCATATTAGTTAATACTAGCAGGACCTGTGGAAATTCAACGGAATTAGAAATTTATTTAATTAACAAATGCTTGTATAAAATTGATATATTTTTCTGGATAGTGCAAAAATACTTTTGGGGGCATAAAAATAAAAAGCACGCAGCAAATATGAATTTATTAACATTTTTATGAAAATCATGTCCATCGTATTTTAAATATAGAACTAACCCAAAATGAGATAAATTAATGTGTTCTAATAAATGCCCAGAAAGTAATATTATGTTAGATAGTTCAATACAAATAATGAAACCACATTGTAAGAGACAATCTTTAATTTATTCCAGCACCTCTTGGCAGACAATGTTTTCCCCTGTTTCTTTCGAATGTCCCTTTTTACGTAACGTTTCGCTGACTTTTTTTCTATACGTCGAAATTACAATGAGTTTCTTTCTCGCGCTATTACAACAGTGATCATGTATTATCATCTCAATGATATTCGAAAACGAGGCTGTATCAAAGAGGTGTTACTCTCATACTCTAGTCCAGGGCCCTGTCGGTGGGGCATTAGAATACGCCGACTGACCCCCCCCCCCCCTTCAGAGGGTAAAAGTCCCTCAATGGGGGTCCTGAATATGACCTTAAACTATATCCAGTGGTGAGGACCCAGCTTGTGGGTTTTGGGGAGTGTGGAGCCACCCTTTAATTACCATTGCTCCCAGGTCCACTCTGACCCGGAGTGGTAGTACCTGTTACGGTCCCAACTATGGGTTGAATAGAAACCGACGTGAAAACAACAAATATATTCTATTAAAAAAAAATTCTTCAAAATCTTTGGATTCGGCATTAAATAACCCGAAAAGGGTTGATATGCCGTAAAACAAAAACAACCAACCAACCAACATACTCTTGTCCAAACTTGCCAGATTGGCCATTTTTAAAGCAGTTGGGCCTTCAAAAATTGTATTAGGTCTTTTGCAAAGTGTAACGTACGGACTAACCCAGAAAGGAGCAAACAGAATATTATGTAGATTAACTTATTTGGAGATTATTTGATATATTTTTTTAATGAAAATAGTGTGCATGGTATTCTTTTTTTAATTCAAATTTACTTGGCAAAAAAAAATATAAAACTACAACTTCTTTGGAAAAAAAAATACACTAACGTAAAACAAGCCATGTAAAGGGATAGGTAGGACTATTTACATCAACACAAAGTCTGAATGTTTGTTCAAAAATACTTTAAACGTGGATATAGTTGCTATCGTCACGACTGCCTCTAGCAGACCGTTCCATAGAGCAGAAACACGAATAGAGAATGCAGGCTTTCTTCAGAGCGATGATAGTATCAGGTTGACAAGAAAGTTATTGCGTTTTTTAACCTTTAACTTTAGATGAACTCAAACAACTCGGTTCAAATAAAGCATTATTGATCGATTTAAGCACCATCAGATTCAACACAATCTTGCCAACACAAAACAAGTGTATACTTGCTAGTAATGTAAAAATATTGCGTTCTGCTGGCGATGAAGTCGTTAAAGGCGTTTTTGATATCGATTAGGTTTTTGAAGCATTTCTCACGCAGAAAATTATTGAGATGTTTGAAAAGTGGTAGTCAGTAGGTGAGAGGTCTGAAGAGTATGGCGGATGGGGTAGAGTTTCGTAGCCTAATTCGTTCAATTTCTGCAGGGGCGGTTTAACAACGTGCGATCGGGCATTGTTGTAGAGAAGAATTTTTTTTCTGTTGAATATTCTGTGTGATCTTGTTGATGTTTGATGTCTTTCATCCATTCGTTGACAGCACTTCTCCACCGTAATTGTTTCGCCTGGATTCAAAAAACTGCAATGGATGAAACCGGTCGCAGACCATCAAACATTCAGCATGACCTTCTTTTGGTACACCTCTGGATTTTTGGAGCTACATCGGTGTCTAACCACTGAGCTTAGCATCGCCGGTTGTCGTAAAGAAACCACTTTTCATTGCAAGTTACAACCCGGTCGAGAAACGGGTTGTTTCTGTTGCGTAAATAAAGGAAAGAAGACACTTCATAACAGCATTTCTTTTGGTTATCGTTCATTTATCAAGTTTTTGTCTTTCCAATGTCTCTCAAATGGTTGGAAATAATCGTGTATGTTACGTCAAATTCAGAAGAAAGTTCTCGCGTGGATTAGCTTCAACTAAGGTTCTTAATTAATTGTTGTTGACATCCAATGGCCGATCACTACGCTAATCATCTTCAAGACTCTTGTCGCCGCCATGAAATTTCTTAAACCACCATTGTGCTGTGCGTTCAGTAGTGTCTTTCCTTGGCCAAACGCTTCGTTGATATCGCGAGCTGTTTCAGCAGCTTTTCGGCATATCTTTAATTTTTTAATCAAAAAAAGAAAAATGTGCGAATTTTCATTTTTTTTTTCGGCTTGTATTTAATGTTCTGAAAAGAATTCATAATTGTAATTTAAACGATTAGGTAGAACGAAAAACGTTATTTAAAATGATATATAGAGTGCTTGTATTATAACGAAAGCTTATTTGAAAATGCATCGTTTGAAACCACAATTACAAATTCCGCAACGAACCGGTTTGGCGGTGATCGTAACAGCAAAGGCGTCACGTTTTCCCCCCGTTCTTTTCCTCCTTCGCGGTACGGGTTCGAATCTGCCTTTCTACTACCACTTTTTTTTTTTTTTTTGCTCAACACATACCTCCAAACACCCGGGCAACGCCGGGCTGAAATGCTAGTATATATATATATATATATATATATATATATATATATATATATATATATATATATATATTACGCTCTTATTTTGATTTTTCTTGATTGAGTACGCTGTTGCTCTTTTCTACTGACCTTGTAGAACACACACACATACATACATACATGCATACATGCATATATACAGATATATATATATATATATATATATATATATATATATATATATATCAATAAAAAACGGCAATAGCACCAGCAAAAACTGAAAATTAAAGAGAACCATTGTATTCGTAATGCGATACATCGAGTAAACAAACATATGTTCGGTCAGGTCCAAAGCTTAATTTATTATCAAGAGCATTAATTTCACTCATTAATAATGGAATCTATAGGCTTTCACCGGCTGACTTGACGTGGACAGACCTTTTTGTCGATTAGCGCAGCCTTTTAGTATTCAAAGCATCAGAAAAGACACGTAACCATATCTGCTTTGGATGGACAGAGTGACGATGGCGTAATAGTGACAGACATCAACTGCGAAATCAGTACTTTGAGTTCAAATTCATGTGCTGCATATTATGTTCATTTAATTAAGGAATCATCTCTTACTGTGCGCTAAAAATATAAATACAAAAGCCAACCTTTTTACAACATTGACGCGCGTGCAAAACGCTTGCTTTCTAAAATAAGCATACTATTTGGATTTGGGCCTTTAAATTTCGATAAGTGTTGTGACCCGGAAAGGTCACTAAGAAACACTCGGACGCAGATATAGTTTCGAAAAGGTATTTGTATTTACAAGACAGAATACACGAAAAACGAGATTTGTAGCACTTACATGTAGCATATATGGCGTAATACGAGCGACTCTCTAGAGTGGTATATCTCGATATATTTATGTCATTAGGAGAATTCATATATTGTGTATATGGGCGATTCCCACAACACCCCCTCCCAAGCCTTTTTGCATCGTAAAAAGCTATTAATATATTTTCCGCTTCGGTCAATAGTTAGTAGTAGGTCGCTAAATTTTCTCTTTTTTTCGCCCGGCTATCGCTGTTCTGGTGTTTGTTGTGATGGGTCGAAATCTAATGTCTCAAAAATTGCATCGATCGGCTCTTTTTCTACAGGTAATATCTCTTGTCGATCGTATCTAATTCCCAAATTTAAGTATTGTTTTTAAAACTTAACAAAAACTTTCTCTTCATGATTAAAATGTATTTTGTGTACGTACGCGGTCTTACGCAATTTTTATTGTTTCGGACGGATTTCATCACAAACCGATCTCGCCTTCCATGCGAACATGGCTTCAGCAGGTGAGACTGCTGTCGGAATGTTTGAATTCGGCATAATTTTATACACTTGTCAAAACTGTTGTAAGGCTTCGTTCGTTAGTGTATCTTGTGCTCTTTTAAAAATGCCCATAAATCTCTCGGCTTGTCCGTTTGACCTAGAGTGATACTTATTAGTTGTGATATGCTTAATTTGGAAAATACTGCAAAACTCCTTGAAGTCTGCAGATGTGAACTGAGTTCTGTTATCACTAGGACTGTGACAATAGCATATTCTTTTCATTGTTTTGGCTCTCGAGTGTGTATCCGTTGATCTCTTATATGTTTTTATATAGAGTGATGTGGTTCTCGGTTGATTGACTGTGTTTAACTATGTCGGATATATACTCGAGAGTCAAATCAATGAAAAGAATATGCTGTTGTCACAGCCCTAGTTATCATTCAACATACAGTCTAACACGTCGAAATGAGCGAATAGTTTATGTAAAAGACTGATTGTTGTGCCTGTAGTAGGTTTTCTACGCCTTAGTACCTTAGGTCACTTGGTGTAGCTATCAACTACGATTTAGTAGTAATGATCTTCGAGAGGACCCACAAAGTCGATGTGGATTCTTGATCTCGGTTGGTCAGTTTTTAACCAGGGTTTGAATACGGTAGGCGATACTTTTGCCACGAGAGCGCAACTTTTGCCAAGGTCAATTATCTCCGAGATATTTTTATCCATGTTATGTCAGTCCACATAGCTTCTCATTAAGCTTTCCATTCGATTTTTCCCAGGTTTTGTGTGAAAATTCGGCAGAATCATTTCATGAAGGCTTTTACGAATCAAGACCCTTTCATTCTATAACAGAACATCGTCCCATGATGAGAACACCTGTAAAATATTTCTGTCCTCCGCAACGATCTTATTTTTAATATCGCAAATAAAATCATCGTTTTACACTTCTCTTTTGATTTCTTGCAATGTTATCTTCAACGGTGTTCGATATCATTGTTTTAATTTCGCAGGCGGTGCAAACTGCAACTATTATAGAATCCTGGAAATGTCAACTTTCCTTAGGTGTTAATCTTCATGGTTCATCTGCGTGGTTAATTTGTTTCGATGAGAGGTATTCCAATTTAAAGTTGTAATTTATAAGAATGGTATCTGTTATCTGAAATGCTACCGAAGCTACCAGAGCTACATAAGTTGCTCTTCTGTGATTAAAATCTTTTTAACAATTAGTACAAACCTGTTTGTGTGCAGTCTTCGTGAAGACAAAACAGAATGAAGCAAAAAAAATAAAAAATAGCCGCCTTTTCTGTTTATATGCTTGTGATATCGTCATCCTTATATGCAAATGAGATGCTTCTGGTTGGATATAAAAAGTCTGATTTTTCAGAAACTGGGGATATTTTGGAATTGCATATGAGAGCAGCAAATGTCAACAGTGTGTTGTGCTCCAGAGCTGAGTTAGTGTCGTTGAGTTAAGTTTTGGCAGCAGAATGCCGAGATTTGGAGTGGCGATTTGGGGGCAGCAGTGTGTCAAATTTAACACTTAATTGTGTTGATTGATTTAACACTTGATTGTGATTGTGTTAACCAGAGTATCCTATCTTAGTAATTTGTGTACACCAGTAATCATTTCATTGATCCAAAAATCCTCAGTAAAGGCTTATGGTCGGTTTGTAGCGTGAGTGGTCAGCTATGTATATACGTATGAAATTTAGTTATAGCGAAAATAATACCTAAAGCTTCTTTTTCAATTTGTGAATATTGTCTCTTGGTGGATAACACCGTTATTGAAGCATGTGCGATCGGCTTTGTCGTGCCATAGAGCACGGACAATTATATGCAATATATATGCTCCAATGTCGTATGAGCTAACGTCGCTCGCTATGATTATATCCAACTTTGGATGAGTGTCAGAAAAAGATCTGATGTTAGTGTATCTTTGATCTGGCAATCAGGAGTTCAGTCACAGGCTTTTTTTTTCTTTAGTAATTCCTTGATCTTAAATCCGTATTCTTAGATTCTTAAAAAAAAAACTCTGCGTATGTTTCCGGTGTTGTTCTGAGGATTTACTGGTTATTATGATGTCGTCCAAGTAGGCCGTTGCAAAATCAATCCGTCCAACATGGTGTTCATAATTTATTGGAAAATGTCGGGCGCGACTTTCTTTCCGAACGCAAGCCTTTCGAATTCATATAAACCCGTGTATGTTTGAGCTTTCGTCTTCAGCTTCTGTAAAGAATGGATTTGTAAATACGCATCGCTTAAGTAAACTTGTGAGAATATTTTTTATCCGTTCAGCTTTGTAAATACCTGTTCCGAGGCGTTAATCTCTTGATGCTGCATTTAACCATGTAGAAAAATGACACTGTTTCGTTTGATTTTTCCTGTGCATAGACAGTTGGCGCTTTTTATTTGCTACTAAACTCAAACATCAACTAGATGCCCGTATTTTCTAATCTGTTTAATTCTGTGATTATTTTGTCCAATGTCGTGAATTAAACGTTTCTCTCTTTTTTCTTCTTTTTTTCTTTTTTTTTCTTTTCAAAATAGGTCGTGCGTTTTCTTTTGCGTCGAATTTGACTATCATTTTAGTGCATCGCGTAATCTAGCGGAAAAATACTTCAGGAAAGTTTTGCTTTAATTCAGCTTTTAAATCCTCAACATCCAATGTCACATTCTTGACTTTCTGCCAGACAGTATTTGTTGAATAATACCAAAAGTTAAAGCTGTTCATTCATTCCAACCCAAGTACATTCTCGTAAACTTTTAATTCTACCGTTCAAGTTCAGTGGTAAAAATAATTATGTTACATATATGTCTTGCTGGTGATCATCTCGCTATTAAAATGGACAGTTATTTTATTCATCAATGAATACGAGACCCTTTGTTTATAAAAAAAGACTTTGTTTATTTTACGATATATTTAATATACACACTTCAACACAATGACGGCGGTGAGGGTTAGGACAGAGGTGGGTCGCAAACTGTGTCAATTTGTGTCTCGCTTCTGTTAGTCTCTCTGGCTGTCTGCCTGTTGCTTTGTTTCTCTCCTCTTTCTATTGATATCTCTTCGACCTGTTAACCTATTTCCGTGCCAGCTTGTTAATACACTTTTGTTGGTTTTCGGTCTGACCCATGACCGATTGACGTCATGGATACAAGTCGCTACAAATCCCGGGATTCCATTGTTTATTTTCGTTTGCCTGGATGTAGATTAGGTCACATTTTCATGGGACCGATCGTTCCTTTGATCGCCTGGAATTTCCATTGTTTATTTTCCTGCTTGCCTGGACACAGTTCGCCCGCATCCCTCCTTAACACTTTTGCCCTTGCCATCAAAAATATTTTATATATACATATAATAATTTTTTTCTAATAATTCTAGAATTTATGTATGTTTCTTTTTCTTTTTAATTTATATATTATTATTTTTTCAAAGACGTTTTCCGTTCAACAATAAGTCATTTTGACTTTTTTCTTTCTTGTCCACTACTGTCAATGCATTTTAGTTATTTATTTTTCTATTTTTTTTTTCTATTTTTTTTCCCCCGTGAACATAATTTAACATTAACACAAATCCATTATCTCACACATGTTTTTTTTTTCCATTTCTTTTTCTCGGGGTATCTCTTAATGTATGTTTTTGTTTCTTTCTCAAATAACATCGGTGGTATTTTCACCTGAATTTTAAAATTGACATTGAGGCAGCCGACGTCCGATAGACTATACTTGCTGCTTAAGTTACTTAATTTTTTACTTTACCATTCCGATGACTTTGTTGAAACGGAAAGCAGCTCTATCTTTTACTAAGACGTCAATTGCTTGAACCATGGAGATAATGGATCTTTTATTTTCTCTTATTGAATAGGACGGTGTTCGCAGTTTACTTAATTTGCGTAAATACAGAGTATTTTTCTCACCCATCCTAAACAATTCCCTCTCTCCTGTTCTTCCTCCCGCTACAAAACCTCGTACTAACTCTATTTATGATAGGTTGGTTCCTATTCCTACTCTCGTGCACTGCATACGACGTAAACGGGCGGCTGATTTCGTCTATATTGGTTGCACGTTCCGCCGTCATGCTCCATTTCACGATTTTTCATTCTATCAACGGTACGTCAGATTCCTCATCCGACCCCTCCCGTTGATGACGACTCCTCTGTATTGGATAATCAGCTTCGTCTGTAGCTGATTCGCTGTCTGAATCACTAGATTCCTTTGGAACAGACAATGTAGCTTTTCTTAATGGCCTCTCTGTAGTGGAAATCTCCCACTCCTCGATAGACGCTGCCCTGAGATATTCTGCATGCGCCTTCGTTACATAGCCCGTTAATTGATCCTTAATTCTATATATGAGTCTTTTCTATCACTACGTAGTACGGTTTCCATCGTACGTCTAGTTTTCCTCGCTTTTGGTGGTTTTTATAATACACCAAATCACCATCCTTAAATTTGACGGCTTTTGTTTTCTTCTTTGATCTTTCTATCATTTTTTCCTAGCATTCTTTACATTATTCCTTACTAAAGTGAAGGTTCGATGCATTTCCTATAGAGAGATTTCGTGATTCTCATCCCCATAGTATACTCTACTAGGTCTTAGAATATTGTCCAACGGCAGGACAACATCTCTATTGCAGAGTAAATAATAGGGTGAAAATTTCGTCGTTTCGCTTACATGGAACCTGACAGCCACTAACATTTGATTCATGTATATGTCTCACGACTGTTCATTGTCCCCTATTTTCTTCGCAAGGACGTCATGCATCGTTCTTTCGACTTTGCCGTTACTCTGTGGGTGATAGAACGATGTGGTCACATGATGCACGTTGAGGTCCTCTAATGCCTTTTTCATTATTTTGTTTATGTTCTCAGGCCCATTATCCGTTAAAAGCTGCAGTGGTTCCCCGAATCTGGGAAAAATCTCATCAATCAACAGATGCACTACTGTTTCTGCCTTCTTATTTGGAACCGCAAAAGCCTCTGGCCAATCACTGTACATATTTATAAAATTCGCTATGTATTGGTTGCCTGATAGAGTTTTTGGGTAAAGCCCGGAAACATCTAACGCTAGTTTAGCGAAAGGAAAAGGAGACAAATCGCTCTCCTGCATTTGAGGTTGCTGTTTCCTCAAATTTCTGGTTTGGCACGGAATACATTTACCTGTGTATTCGTTTACTTTTTTAAATAAAACCAGACCAGAAATATTTTTGCTTAATAGCGTGAAACGTTTTTTCCACGCCCATGTGACCATTATCATCGTGGTATTGAACTAACACCCTTTTTCTTAGATGCCACGGAATATATAGCCTAATTATTGGTTCGTCATCGGGTTGTGACAAGTAATATACTATATCGTCCATTACTATGTACTTCTTCTGTTCCATCTTGGACGCTTTACAGTTTTTCATTTGCATCTTTAATTCTACAATCTCCCTATCTGCTTCCTGTTCCTTACATACATCTAAACCCGATGATGTAGGACGCTCGTGTTCTACTGATGAGTCTTCAGCATCCTTATGTGATGCAAACTCTTTTGGCTCAAAATGATTTCAGTTTATTGCACTCACCGTGTAATTCCTACTGTCTATTTCTACTGGGGGATCATCATTGTCCACAGCGTGACAAGAGATTCGCACAGACGTTGTCTTTCCCCTTTAGCTACTGTATGGTGCAATTATAACCAACCATACCTAAAACCCACGTCTGTAATTTCCTATTTTGTATTGGCGAGTTTAGTAAGTATTCCAATGGTCTATGATCTGTATAGATGGTGAACGTTGCACTATGCAAATAGTGATTTAATTTATTCAGTGTATCGCATATGCATCTTTCTCTATCGTTGGCCATTTGGTTTGAGTATTTCTCAACTTATTACTCAACTTAAGTATTACTCAACTTAAGTATTACTCAACTTCAGTAAATAGGTTTTTCTACTTCTTTACCTTCCCTTGGGTCATAGACCATTTGTGACAGACATGCCTAAATCGAATGATCAGGGGCATCTGTATACAGTTGGTAATCCTTATTCGGATCGGGATAAGCCAGTGTTATTATATCTGCAAGCTTCGCTTTTTAGGCTAACAAAGGCGGCTTGACACGCATCGTCCCAATAAAATCGTGTATGCTTCCTCGTTAATCGGACTAACGGCTCGGAAAATTTTTTATATAATTTTTTATAAATCGCCGATAGTACGATGTCTTACCAATGAAAGCTTTTACTTGCTTTACAGTGGTTGGAGTCGAAATCATTTTTATAGACTTGACTTTATCCATGTCTGGCTGTATTCCCTTCTCACTAACTTTGAACCCCAGATACTGTATTTCTTTACTAAAAAAAACTCACACTTCGTTGTCTTTAACCTAAGATTGTGCTTGCGCAAACGACCTAAGACCTTATCTATGTGTTTTATATGGTCTTCCTTTTTATTGGAGAATATTAGAATGTCATCCAAATATGGTACAGCGAATTCTTCCTGTCCTTGTAAAACTACGGACATCAATTCCTGGAAGACCCTGGGGGCGTTTGCAAGTCCGAACGGCATTACATTAAAATGGAACAACCCCTTGTGGCAGGTGAACGCAGTTTTTTCCTTATCGTTCTCATTCAATTAAACCTGCCAGGATGCTGACATCAAATCTAACTTTGAGAAGCATTTTCCCGACCCCAGCAAGGCTAAAATATCATCAATAACTGATAACGCTCGGGCATACTTCTTCGTTATTTTATTTAACGCTCTAAAATCTACACAGAACCTTTTAGTTCCGTCTTTCTTCTCTACTAAAACTATCGGAAAACTCTACGGGCTGTTTGATCCTTCGATTACTCCAGCCTACATCATTTCCCCTATTGCAGACTCTACTTCTTTTCTTTGCTTAAGCGGTGTCTGGTACGGGCATTTTCACATGGGCTCATGCGTTCCAGTATCAATACGCATCTCTACGTTATAGGTACTGCCCATGTTTTTATCTTTCGTAACGAACAAGTCCTTGTTGCGATTTAGCACCTTATTGATCTCTAACTTGAATTCATCGGGCCCTTTTATGCCTTTCAAGTTTTCTTCAGAGATCTTATCATTATGTTTCTTTTGCATGGTAATCTCCATTATCTTGCCAGTTACCCTACACCTAGCTATTTTACAACCTCTTCTTAAGGTAACCGTCTGATTGGTGCTGTTCATAAATAAAAGCGGGAAACTTTTTGATCCTTTAATTTTTAGTACGATATTTGCTACTGAAATACCATTAAGATCATTAAGAAATCCTCTATTTGCTCTACCTCATACTCCAGTCCTTGACCGTTTTTAATATCCGCACTATCCGTTCACGTATGCAGGTGCTGGGGTTTTAATAGTCTTACTATTGCTGTGATATGAGCATCTTCTTCTAATGCTATGTATTCATCGCCTATTTTTATCGCCCCTTAGTCGAAGTACACCCTCATCCCATTTTGCCGAAGCCCAGGTGAGTTGAACTTATGTAAAAAAAAAAAAAAATACCAAAATTAAATTATTTCGTTTTTTTTTAATAAATTTTATTAAAAAAATCTTTCGTTTATATATATATATATATATATATATATATATATATATATATATATGTGTATAATGTACGATTGTTAAATGATATTCTTTCGATTACTTTCGATTTTTTGGCGCATGCGCAATTACAAAAAGAATTTAAACGGAAAAAAAATTTAATTTCCGTTCCATTTTTAAAACAACCGTAAAACAGAGTGTTCTCCGCAAGTTTTACTTCCTTTTCTTTTTTCTTTCCTTTTTTTTTCTTTTTATTCGGAAATGAGTTTGTTGGTGGTGGTAATGCTATGTTGTAGGTATCCTTTTTATGAATTCGAATTCCTCATCCCCAGATTTGTTGTAGTTCGGAAAGGCCACTAAGAAAGAATCGAACAGCTATTTGTATTTACAAGAAAGAATACATAGAGAACGAGCGACTTTCTAGAGCGATATTTACATTTATACCGTTAGGAGAGTTCATATATTGTGTACGGATAAGTCCCCACATCAATAAAATATAGATCATGTTCTGATCAACAATTTTTATCAGCAGAAGCAAATTCAGTTCTTGAACTACTTGAAGGTAAACGTTGAAAGTAAAATTGGGAGCGACAGCTTAGGAACAACAACAGTGTATATTAATTGAACCATTTTAAGTAATAAAGAATGTTGTACAAAACAATAAAGGATGAATATACAAGAAGAGAATTTGCGAACTCGTAAATCGTGAAAGATATCTCTTTTGAAGACATGATAAAAGAAAAACACTGTACTTGATGACGACTTCCGGTTTTAAATTCGGAAATAGACGAGCGGTTTTTCTCAGATGGTAGTCTTCATAGTTAGGTTTTATGCTCATAGATAAACAGGTGATAATAGTGAGTGATCTCTTGGCATAGTTTAAATAATATTTAGATATATTCCAACCGCGGGAATCAGTTAGGGGTTTAGCTGTTCTCAGAGCTTGATGGTTGGACTTGAGTTCTCCTTTTTGTTGCCGAGAAATATTTAGCTAAGAAATTAGTGTCTATTTAAGAAATGAGTTGAAGTAGTAATGTATTTTTTGGATACAAGGTTCCATAATGTTGTAACGTCGCAGAAACAAATAAAAGAAACATTAGAAAATATAAAAACCCAGGTCGGCATTTTCCTTTCTATCACAATACATTTATACAAACAATGCTTGTTTCTTGTTTTTTCTTACCGTTCATTTCGTCTGCCATGAGATTAACAAAACACCGCCGTCTCAACACCGGCTTAAAAGTCTCTCGCCTCCACTACGGTGCCACACGTCCATCTTACCCGATTTTTCTTTCTCTTCTCGACCACATGCCGACCGTAGCCAGCAATTTCTCATCTTCGACTTTACACATTCATATTTTCCGGGGCGGACGTTGCTTCTCCCCACCATGTGGTTCATTTTTCTCCTTTTTTTTCTTTTTCTTCTGACACAAGCCCGCACAAACTTGCTAATTTGCATACGCGCTCAAAACTGCTGCTAATATTTTCGCAAGCCAGCTATCCTACAGCACCTGATAATATTTTCACACGTGGCCACATGCGCTTAGTTACAATGTGACTGCCAGCCACTTCAGTCTTATAAAAATTAATGTCCCTCGAGATACGGGCATCCTGGGCAGTAAGCTTTTATGTCCATAAAATAAAATAATATGTTCAGTCCAGTCTTTTAAAATGAGCTGACTACCATTGTCATTTCTTGAAATAAAATATTGTTACTTTGTATTTTTTGTTAGGAATGAGAAAGTTTTTACTACAACAGTGACGGGGGATAAGATTAATGTTGAAATCACGCATTGAATTCGGACAAGTACAACAAGTAGGCAACCACGGCAACAAGTAGGGTGAACGTATGCAGACATAAGTTCACAAAGTGATAAATTCCTAATAAAGATGGCGAGTATTTAAAATATTCGACACTTTGGCTTTTCGGTTTGTCTCTCTTTCCACAAAGTGTACAGTGTATTTTTCAATGACCTTTTTGCTAAAGCGACATTTTCCGACCAAAACGTTCCTTATTTATATATTTCATCTGAGAATAAGTGAACCGAAAGTATAGTCACCCCCTCCAGTTCTGCCGTCATTCGAACTTCACGAAACGTTCACAAAACATAAAAGATATGTTTTTAATTTAAATTGACTCGATTTAAAGTAACTTTTTTATTCATTATAAAATTCGAAAATAACTTTTAATTACTCCTTAGAACAAATAAATAGCTAATATCAGTTTGTGTTCGCTTGGAAATTGAAAGAGAAAAGAAAGAGAATCATAGTAGGAATAGCAAAAAGGGAAGGAAGAAAAGAATGAACTGAGACGAAAATAAAGAAAGAGCAAATGAAAAAGGTTAATATGAGAGAAGGAAAGGAGAAAAGGGGAGATGGAAATGAAAAGAAAGAAAAAAGGAAAGGAAATAAATTGAAAACAAAAAGAAAATGTAAGAAGGAATAGAAAAATAAAGAAAAAATAAAGAACATAAAAACAAACAAAAAAGAAATGAAACGGGAGAAAAGGAAAGAAAACAGAAAAAAAGAAAGAAAAGAAAGGGGAGATAAATAAAACTGAACAGAAATTAAAGGAATTAAATTGAAGTAAAAAAAAAGAAAATTAATTTAAAAAATGTAAAAAGAAAGAAAAAAGAAAAAACTGATAAAAGAAAAAAAAGAAAATAAGAAAAAGAAAGAATTTTTATTTCAAAGAGTTTGTTCTTTTTTTTTTTCTCTCGGTGTTGAACGCATGCAGTTTTCAAGGACGTCTTTTCCTGGTTAAATTGTTTGCAGAAAATGAACTGCAAACATTTCTGAAAACAACACCAACAAAAAAGATGTCGAAAAATAAAAGAGGAAGCCACGTGCTAATGGCGGAACTCGGCAACAAAAGCCACGCACCACTGTACATCGAAACGACGCGTGTCTTTTACGTATTTCGTTTGCGCATTCGCTGAGTTTTTATACCAAAATAGCGATACGTCATCCACAATCGGCCGACAGGACCATTGTGGAGAATCTTCTTTGTTTTGTTGAAATGAGGAATGGTTTTATTCAGGACGTTCACATTCCCAGACTTTAACATATTTCTGAAAAGACTATTAGCAATAAACTATTGCAAATAGTCTGGGGCGCCTTTACCGGGAGAGCTGACGGGGCTGCTAGGGATTTTTGTTGGTCAGAGTGAACTAATTCTAGGGCGCTGACTTTTTGAACCCATATATGACCTTGGAATGGTAAATCAATTTGCAAGTCTATCAGTAATTGTTGAAATACGGTTCGTTATCGTGGAAGTAATAAGTGATGTGTCTGATAATACGACAATGATTAAAGTGTAGTATAGGCAATAAAACATAAAGCAATCCTATAATATAGTTAACAAACCATAAATCACAGAAAATATGCAACAAATAAATGTTAATAAGATTTACTTTTCTACTGGCCTGCAAGTTCAAATATATCCATAAAATGAATTTAAAACCAATATTTTTTCAAAAGAGCTCAATACTAGGTAGAGCTTTATGAACATTTATTGCATAAGCATTTAGTTTGATTTAGGTAACTGCGATCGCGTTTCAGCGATTACGCTTCATAATAGATATATGTATAAGTTCACAACTTGGAATACTTGAAACATGAATAAAAACAATATACATTAGCGGGACCTGTGGAAATTCCACAGGGGACTCATTCATATGTAATATATTGGTGTTAGCATTCTGGAGATGTTTAGCGTAAATGGAGACGCTCTGATATTATTGTAGCTCTTTTGTTAAAACTGCAAAAGTACTTATCTAAGCTAACGGGGACGCCCGGCGTAGTCCGGTCGTAAAGTGCGCTTAAATATGATATTTTAATTCTTGCAGATTTCGTATATATTATTATAGAGTTAATGTTCTATCGACTTTTATGTATCATAAAGTTGTGATTTCAAAATTTCAAAAATATATTCATATGACTTGGGTGCATCAGATTCAATCGAAACCGAAACTAAAACTTATGAAGAATTCTTGATAAAATTATTTATTAAAAAAAAAATAGATTACCGAAGTGCCATTAGCTATAAGCGAAATCGAAACCAAAACTTATAAAGAATTCTTGGTAAAATTATTTATTACAAGAAATGGAAGTCCATAACAATAAATCAAAAGCCACTAAATAAATAACTCCCACGTTATCCTATTAATATATAGATTTAATTCATAACTTTGTTGCAAACGTGAAACAAAATCTTTTTTCATTTGTTTATGCAGATAAACATTAGCATTTTGGTCATTTCGATACAAATCTCTCTTTTAAATGTGAACGTAAAGAAAAGAAAGAATTTAATTTGTCATTCAACTTGCAATTTAGAAATAGATTGCTACTTATTAAAAACCCGTTACGGGTTAAGCCTTGGATTCTTGAATACAATTCTGGTATGAATTTTAGGAGTCAGATTTCTGAGTTCGACAGAAAGCTACACCTAAAGAAGGTCGACCGAAACGTTGTGCGAATAAACCTCAAGAAGAGAACAATAGTCCGAACAAATTATCAATCGTCATCTCAAAAAATTCAGAAACACATAACTTGTTACTTCCGCGATAACAATTCATATTAATACAATTAATCTCGGAAACACACAAACCAGGCACACCATTATGTCTTATCATGAGTAGCATTGGCAGATTCTATCAAAACATCATCAAGACTACTAACCTCCTATTAATCCCATGATATTAATATGCAACGTACATAAAAAAAAATCCAAGACTTTTTCCATAAATTACAAAATATCAATTTACAAAATTACACCCTGAATAGTCTCGACATTACCTTCCTATATACGAGGGTCGTTCCAAAAGTAAAACCTCCTATTTTTTAACTCAAGAAATTAAAGCGTCGAAGAGCTACGAAGACGGAAGTGGTAATATTAAAATGTGCGACCTTTTGTGCTCCAGAATTCATTAGTCACTATCATTCTCAATTATTTGCCAGCCTCTTTTGGTGCCTTTTTTATGCCTCTTGTGATGCCTCGGTTGTAAAAGTCCGAAGCGTGCTTCGTCACTCGCATCTGTGTCACCACTCTGAAATCAACGAACCCATCTTCTTACTGTGTAGACATCTACTGCATCGATTTCGTAAACTTCAACAGGCGCCCGTGACTGTTGATCAGCTCATTTTTTATCCTGCGTGGGGGAATTCAATGACGTATGGGTCTTAAACAATATTTGGGTGATGCGGTACAAGAAACCATTGTTGTGTTAGAAAGAAGGGTGGTAGGGTTTATGGTGGGGAGAGATACTGTTTGTAGGTGCTATTTCTGACGGATGTCCATTAGAGGGGTTACTTTTTTAGAGTCTCACACCGTCAATATCTGCAACAGTTAATAAAAAGTTCAGGTCATAACAATGTAATTTGCTATCCTATTCTTATTCACTAGGGCGGAATTTTAAAAAAATAGGAAGCATTACTTTTGGAACATCCCTCGTATTTATATACAAGTTTTAAATGTCTTAAACTTTTTGCAAAGCACCAAACTAAAGCAAAATTAAGCTTTCTTCTTCCCTTATTACTAAAACCATTACCAGTATCGGCAAAAATATTATTTTACTTATTCTTTTTTCAAATTTAGCAATTGTTACAAAAAAAAACTGCCTGCTCATGGGAAATTCCTTAAACTGTGTACTAGGTTGCCTATTTTTAGAATCGCTCGAAACAGGGCTTTTTAAATCTAGAATCCCTACAAACAATGTAATCTTCAGATATATAAGTGCCATCCTGATTTTCCATTCCCAAACAAACGAAAATACAAAAGTTACGTCAAATAATAAGGTGGAACTCAAAATAAAAATTAACATTAAAAACTGACTGTAACCATTCTATAGCAAACATAGACTTTCTCATCGACAAAAACAATAACACTATTCTACGAAGTATACAAAAAAAACGGTATTTTTTTTTAGATTAGATCCACCTCCACAATTTTCTTTTAAATAACAACTTTAAAGGTTTTACGAAAATTGCATTGACATTTTGCAGAAATAATTAGTTATCGAGATATAAAAAGTTGTATTATGCATTGTATTTTTTGGCGGCCATCTTTTTTACGCGCGTGCAGTGTCAGTCATAAATGAGTAGGTTTGTTTATGGCGCACGCGCGTAAAAAATGGCCGACAAAGAATACAATGCATAATACAACTTTTTATATCTCGATAACTACTTATTTTTGCAAAATTTCATTGCGATTTTCGTATTCAACATAGCCGAAAACCTTTAAAAGTTGTCATTTAAAAGAAAATTGTTGAGGTGGACCTAATCTGAAAATTTACCCAAAAAACCTACATACATTACAAATGATATTCTTCCAGGTGTTAGAGGTTCAACCCTGGGCGATACTATTAATAAAAGTACGAATTTTTTAGACTTCTGCACGGTCGTTGAACGAGAGTAAACTATCTAAATGGATTAAATAACTGGTTTCGTTTAACAGAAAGATTTCCGAGCTCGACAAAAGGTTATGGAGTTCAATGCGAAGGTCGGAGATTACATCGGTTGAAACGTTATGAAAATAACATCTAGGATTAAAACAATAATCCAAATAATACAAACGCGACTACGTAGAGTACAATTTACACTACTCCAGCACGATCAAAACAGGCTCCATACTAGGTCTATATGTTGATTCAAGTAAATAACTGTTTAATAACATTTTTTTTTATTTATAGGCACCACCGAATGACATTCTATTACTTCAAAGTCTATATTTACACTCAAATTGATGGAGTTTTTTTTATAGGTTCGGATCCTCTATCGACTTTTTGCAAATACTCTACGAGTGGTCTTGGAAATTTGTAAAACTCTCTATTTACGTTTTATTAGAGCCAACAATAATGAGAAAATACGCAAACTTCAAGCCCTTATTTATTTTATTTTTTTTTTCAAAATAACTTTCGTTAATTTCGCCGTAAAACCAAAACGTAACTAATAAAATCCCATTCCTTGATATTCTTATCTCAACTTTCAATATGTGTAATCCTTTTAGTTATGAAAAAAAACAGCTAAAATTGTTGTTTTATAAATTTCAAGGGAGAATGCCTTCTTAGAATAGTTAGAATGTGTAGCTCTCAGTATCTAACAAACAAATACTACATAGTAGAATAAATCCTAATATCTTTCTAATAGACATTCTTAATGCAAGAATAAAAGACAATCTGCATCTTTCGCAACACAAAAAATAGCACTTACAAACAGTATTTCTCCCCACCATAAACCCTACCACCCTTCTTTTGAACACAACAACAGTTTCTTGTACCGCATCATCCAAATATTGTTTCAGGCCCATACATACCACCTCACTTACAATCAAAAATATGTTTAACAAGCATAAAAAAAAAACACTGGCACCATTCCAACGACACAAGCCGGTATTTACACAATCCTACATGAATCGGTAAAACTCAGCATCTCGTCAAGAAATTAATTTATGAACAAGCAGAGACATAAAATTTGGCAATACTAAGAATGAACTTGTCTCTTTTGTGACCCCCAATTAAAAAAAATATAGATAGATAGATAGATAGATAGATAGATAGATAGATAGATAGATATCATTCCATTGATTTGCCATTACGCGCCTGATACATATTTGCTTGTCGCATTCAGGGGCAGAGATGACCAGACTACGACGGCTCCTAATGGAGGTTTCTGGATTTTCACGAGAGGCCCGTTAACTGTGTAGCCTTGACACTATCACAGCAAGAAAAAGTTGGAATGAGTAGTAGTAGTAGTAGTAGTAGGAGGAGGAGGAGGAGGAGGAGGAGTGGGGAGGAGGAAGAGGAAGATTGATTTTATTCATATTATTTAGTTGTACAAATTTTAAAAATTAAACATAAAAACAGGTTATATTAGAGATGTAACTTTCGCGTTTCATGTTGGTCGGGTTTTTTTAAATAAATGGTTACGTTAGAGATTTTATACTTCTGCCAACATAACTCATATAGACACAAATGTTTCAGATTGCTTTCTACGGAAAATACCGGAAATTACCGGACAGTCAGTTAGTACGGACAACATATGAAACAACTTTTCTTTTTAATTTTTCCCCTTGACTTAATCCTAGCAATTACACTCTCTCCGCACACCCTGTATTAAAAATGGGTTTAATAATTTTCTTGCAAATCAGTAAGTGAATCAACTTTATTTATTTTTATTTTATTTTATTTTAATTTTTTGTGGATAATAATGTTTTAACCATAACTGTAACTCTTTTGGTTTTATATTTATTCCGTGCTGTCTGCCTTTTTACATTTCCTGTCGCGGCTTTCAAATAGTAAGCTTCATCAGCCGTTTCCGGTCTGTTTCGTAATCGTAATTGGTAACAATCGTGTTGATATGCGTCCTGTTATGTAGAAGCATTAAGCTTTTCTGTTTTGGTTATTTTTATGCACACGCACACATTTTGTTAAGGTATAAATTAAGAGGCGATCAGTGTTCAGGGTTTCGATCCCGATCCTAGCATTCGTTATTGTCACCCCAGACTTAGGGTTAGTGTTAGAGTTAATGAAGGACACATTTTCGTAATTTGTTGCATTTATTTTTACATTTGTTTTGCTAGTTATGAGTAGATATATGCGCACTCATTGCGGGTAAGTTATTCTTTATTGACTTGTCTCCCCACGAGGGCACAGGTAGATATAAATCGATTTTTAACTGGTTGAAATTCAGGTCCCCAAATAGGGGTAATCTAGATTTGAGCCATTTTTTATCCCTTAGTTTAAGACAATTTATTATCTGATTGAGAACACGAAAGATACTACACTTTGATCCTCCTCCAAGGGCAACAGTTTTTAAACAAACGGTTGTTCACCAAAAAAATATTTCTTACAGTAAACAATTTCTTAAATTTACAGTTGTCGAGACAGCTTAATTCGTTTTTGTACTGTGTCGCGTTTTATCGTCTGCATTGTTTCCATTTTCTTATCGTTTCTTTTCGACCTTCTTCATTCATCCAATTTTCTAATCGTCTCTTCACGACGCTTTCAGTAGAATGTTTGTGGAAAGTGTTGACTTGCTATAATTCTTTAACTGTATTACCATCAAAACATGACATGTTCGTTACGTAAGAGTATTTATATTAGTGATGAGACGATTCCAGTATTTTTCCCAATTCCGATACAATTACTGATTCTGATTCTTTATAAATTTCTAAATATTTAACTAGGAAGTAGTTATTTTTCTCAATTATTGTAAAAAAAACACATGTGCAGATATTTTCTTACAGGTAAAAAAAATACATTTGTGAGTGATAATTTAATTTAAAAAAGACAATTAAAATAATCGGAAAATAGAAACTAATTTTCCGATTCCGATACCCCTAAATTTCTCATTTTTCAGATTCCGATTAATTGTCCCTGCACTAATTTATATATATATATATATATATATATATATATATATATATATATATATATATATATATATATATATTCAGAAAAGTATTGTTAAATAGCACAGAGTTTGTTTTGTTTTTTGTTTTTTGCTTAATGAGCTTTTTTGTAATTTTTCGAATTGTCGTTCATATTTCTCGGTCATGTATGTGCAAGAAAGTTTCTTTTTTATAAGTACTTTAAATTGCCCACTCAATAATGATTGCATCCATAAAGATGTCATATATTCTTGCACTATTACTGAGGTCCCACGCAATCCTCCCATAACAGACACTAATATTTCGTCTTCAA
The DNA here is from genome assembly GCF_053919585.1 of Euprymna scolopes. Taxonomy (NCBI): domain Eukaryota; kingdom Metazoa; phylum Mollusca; class Cephalopoda; order Sepiida; family Sepiolidae; genus Euprymna; species Euprymna scolopes. The sequence continues at coordinate 51,065,186 of NC_136493.1, read as the reverse complement.
GTTATTCTTCTTCCCATCCTCCATCTGATATAGTTACTAATACAATACACCACTCGAGCAGCCCCTCCATCTACAAACATACAACTAGTAATAAAAATAATAATAATAATAATAATAATAATAATGAGAATAATAATATTTCTCCTAACAGCCATCCTAACACTAACAACACTCATTATCTCCCTCCAAAATAGTCCTCATACAGACATTGTCCGACCATTTGTTGAACACTATGAACAAAATTCAAACCATTTAACTAATACAAATCAGCAAATTAATATTAATACCAGATTTTGAGATTTTAATAAAGTACATACATATATCAGCGTTAAGTCTTATACTCCAGGCTCTAAGTCATGTCGCCTCTGCACAACCGAAGCTATAACTATAATTACTTCCCCTCAAAGTAACAATATAATAAGTTTTAAAAATGAACTGATCTTTTTCTGTAAACATAAGTCCAAATTTAATTATGGCAATTTTGAAATTACATAGTTATTACTTTTACCCTTTATATAGATATATAAAAAATTTTCTTTAACTTTATCGTTTTTTCTACACACTTCTTAATACTTTATAATTTAATAATCCTTTATTTTAATTCTTTATTTCTTCTTTGCATGGCCGGTTTTTTATCTGCATTTTCTGCTTTATTCTTTAAACTTTCCTATTTATCTTGCATATATATTTACTAATATTTTACTATATGCATTTACTTACTATTTTTCTTGCTTTTTCCTGAATTTGCAGATACCGACCATCCTCCCCCTTAAATAATTTTTATTTTTTATTTTATATATATATATATATATATATATGCATATATATTTTTTAATTTATTTATTGTTTATTTATTATTTATTCTCTATTTATTTATTACTTTATTTATTTATTTTTCATTTAGTGTCTTCTAACAATTCTTGCTGACATTTTTTAAGTGATGACCTGTACATTTCAGTTGACCTATATTATTTTGCCCTATACATTTTTTCGCGCCTTTAACATTTCCTGTCTGGGTCATTTTTACATTTGTTTCTCTATTTTATATTTAACTCTATCACCATTTAATTTTTTTCTCCTCTTTTTCTTCCCTGATCTTTCTTATTTATATTTATGTCTCAGCAGTAGAGTGAAAAGAATATCTTATTTTTCTTTCATTAATATTATTGGAATTATTTCCTTTTTCCCCCTTGTACACATTTTTGTGAATTATTTCATGGATTTCTGCCTTTGGATTATTTTGGACCATCTTCCAATTACGGGATTTCCTTGGATTTTACTTGTGCAAATGGAAATTCAATTAACTTTCTTGAAGTTATATATTTGGATTTTACCGTCACTGGATTATTTATCTTCCACCAGACTATCCATTCACGGGTAATCACCTTTTCCTCACCATATTCTCTCTGCTTCACTTTTTTTGTTATCAAGTAAGATCTTTGACTTACTTGTTGTTTCATCAAATGCTTTTGCATGCAAAATCCGATCCCGCATTTTGATAATTCCTACCCTCTGATGAGAAGGAAAGTATTTCTTCGAAACTCTTCGACTATCCACTTATCTGGTGTTTCCTTTTAAGATTAAATATGTTTTTAACTCATTTCCAAGTGTTTTTTAACATGTTTTATTAACTGTTTGCTCGTATGTATATATATATATATATATATATATATATATACACATGTGTATGTGTGCGTACACACACACACACACACACACACATATATATATATATATATATATATATATATATATATATATATATATATATATATTGGATTGTTACGTACCCAGGCACTTTAAAATGTTATTACTATTTTTTAAATTTACATTTACAGGGCTTCCAGTATTTTTCGTCTTTCTACGTTTTAATCCATATGGATGGTTTTTGTGTTTTAAACTAGGATTTTTCTAAATTGGGAATGCGGACAGCCATGTTGGTTTAGGTGTTGGCAAACCGAGCTAGTATATGAAAGGTGTAAGGTCAATCGTCTCGCCAATGTATTGGTCGTGTGTCCAATGTAGCTACTGGTATTTCTATTGTTGGAGATGAATTCTTCAAAGAGGGCATTTTAATTTGTAGACTACATTGGTTTCATCAACTGATTTGTTGTCCGGGAAATGTTGTTTTTAATTATAAGGTTAGCAGTTGTTAATTTCTTGTAGTAGATAATAAATCTGATCTGATTATTATTGACTGGATATATATATATATGGATGTATTATATTCCTTGGTATATTTTCATCATACTAAGGAATATATATTTTTTCTTTTCTTCTGCGAAATATGTGTGTGTGTGCGCGCGTGTGTCCGTGTGTGGGCGTGTGCGCGCGCGTGTACGCGTGTGCGCGTGTGAGTGCGTCTGCGTGCGTGTGAGTGTATGTGTTAACCGAGAAACCGGGGTAATGCAGACTTAGTGAAATCTTTGAAGTTGAGCGCTTTAATGGGTTGATAAGTCGTAAAGCAGTTAATTTGAATCTTCATAAGAAAATATAAACGTCATTTAAACCTGTTCTCTTAAGAATCTTTAAGATTAAGCCTTAATTTTTACATACTTGCTAGAATCAAAATCGTGTAGTCTATTGTGATCCACAATCGGTGTTCTACTCATAATAACAATAATATATCACCACATCGATTTTAATCGTTGTAAAGGGACATAAAAGTGGTGCAAACTTATTTTGTTTGAGAAATTGATTTTATCGTCCAAGGCGGGTAGTTTTCTAGTTATTTAGAAATATGAACTTAAAACACAGTTATTTAAAAATATGAACTTAAAAACATAGTTATTTAGAAATATGAAATTAAAACATAGTTATTTAGAAATATAAACGTAAAACATAGTTATTTAGAAATATGAAATTAAAACATAGTTATTTAGAAATATGAACTTAAAACCATAGTTATTTAGAAATATGAACTTAAAAACATAGTTATTTAGAAATATGAACTTAAAAACATAGTTATTTAGAAATATGAACTTAAAAACATAGTTATTTAGAAATATGAAATTAAAACATAGTTATTTAGAAATATGAACTTAAAACCATAGTTATTTAGAAATATGAACTTAAAACCATAGTTATTTAGAAATATGAACTTAAAAACATAGTTATTTAGAAATATGAACTTAAAAACATAGTTATTTAGAAATATGAAATTAAAACATAGTTATTTAGAAATATAAACTTAAAACATAGTTATTTAAAAATATGAAATTAAAACATAGTTATTTAGAAATATGAACTTAAAAACATAGTTATTTAGAAATATGAACTTAAAACCATAGTTATTTAGAAATATGAACTTAAGACATAGTTATTTAGAAATATGAACTAAAAATATAGTTATTTAGAAATATGAACTAAAAATATAGTTATTTAGAAATATGAACTTAAAAACATAGTTATTTAGAAATATGAACTTAAAAACATAGTTATTTAGAAATATGAACTTAAGACATAGTTATTTAGAAATATGAACTAAAAATATAGTTATTTAGAAATATGAACTTAAAAACATAGTTATTTAGAAATATGAACTTAAAAACATAGTTATTTAGAAATATGAACTTAAAACATAGTTATTTAGAAATATGAAATTAAAACCATAGTTATTTAGAAATATGAACTTAAAACATAGTTATTTAGAAATATAAATTTAAAACATAGTTATTTAGAAATATGAACTTAAAACATAGTTATTTAGAAATATGAACTTTAAAACATAGTTATTTAGAAATATGAACTTAAAAACATAGTTATTTAGAAATATTAACTTAAAACATAGTTATTTAGAAATATGAACTTTAAAACATAGTTATTTAGAAATATGAACTTAAAAACATAGTTATTTAGAAATATGAACTTAAAACATAGTTATTTAGAAATATGAACTTAAAAATATAGTTATTTAGAAATAATGACTTCAAAACATAGTTATTTAGAAATATGAACTTGAAAACAAAGAAATAGTTATGCGATTTAAAACAGAACAAAAACGAAACAAAAATAAATGGTCTAATGAGTCCTGAGCAACATCAAGTATGTAAAAGTAGTTTATTACTTTTTTCATGGCAAAGCGGTTTAATGGGAAAGAATATCCTCTTTTTCTTCGCGAATTAAACATATTAAACCTAAAATGCATGACGATGTAAAAATCTTAAAAAATGATGCTTGCCTCAGATGCTGTACAGTTTTTATGCTCCACTCGATAATAAAGGGCAATGTGTATTTATATTGGATATCATATTTAGATATTCTTTAGGTGCATCTTGCCGAACTTTGGAATCTTTCTGTCGAACTCGGGAAGCTAGAACGTTTAACGTAATAGATATAAGTTCTAAGTAATCGGTAACAATTTTGGTGAGCTTGAATGCTCCATCTTCAGTGCAGACGATACTAAGAATACAATTACGAATTACTTAAAATTTCTATTTGGTCATGGCTGATGAAACGAAAGCAAGCTACCCTCGTAGATAAAATAAAAGATCCCGTTCGATATTCTGTACAGATTTCGAGTACGACAAGATGCATATAAATAATGTCGAAATTACATTAATATTTTGCATTGTTTAATTCCTTTGCGTACATTTGCTTAATTTAATGTCTTGATTTAATATTTTACAGATTATCTCCCTTGGACGTGAAGTGAACGAGCAGCAGATGAACTTGATGTTTTGTTTTCTCTGCGTCTATTAATATACTTCCATTAGTTTAATTGGGTGCTTTTGGCAGTATCACCGGTAACATTTGAATTTTAACCAGAATGTATTGTTTTGTTTTTTTTAATTATTCCGTGAATCACACACCTGTCAGTCGAAGTCGAACATTACGTACATTTTAAAACAAAAGAAAAAAAAAGATGACCACGAGCAAGAAGTTGTAAGTAAATGACATCTGATAGAAAACAAAGGAAATGGAAATAATTTAAATTTACGGATTTTGTTTGTAGTAGAAAGGTAAATCGGGGCAAAAGGCTTAATAAATAATAGTAACTGTGGATCATTTAATAAAAATAAAATCTTCTATAAACACAATGGACCCAGTAGCAGGAACCAAAATGCATTAGGAACTACTTCTCTTTTTTTACGTTTTGTTTCTGTCATCTCTTTCTTTTTTCTTTCTTTCTCTCTTTCTCTCTCTTTCTCACACACTCACACACACACACACACACTCACTCACTAACTCTCTCTCTCTCTCTCTCTCTCTCTCTCTCTCTCTCTCTCTCTCTCTCTCTCGATAATTATACTTTGAATTTTGTTCTTCATTATCAATCAAAAAACATTTTAATACTATTTTAAGATTCATTATTATTCACTCTCTTCTCTCCTTCCATTGCATAAAAGGCTGGCAATTTCCCCTTCCGCGCATTCGTCACATAATCAGTACTCTTGATCTCTCCTCCTCCTTCTCACTCTTTCTCTAATTCTCTCTTCCCCTCTCTCTCTCTCTCTCTCTCTCTCTCTCTCTATATATATATATATATATATATATATATATATATATATATATATATATATATATTGATTAATCTAAAAGTTGTGCTTTTTTTAATCGAAAGTATTTACTCGATTTAAAAAGAAAAACAAAAGCGAAACAAAAACGAAATTTAGAAAATAAAACTCCCGGATTACGCCGGGTATGTATAGCCAGTAAATCACAAAGTTGGATTCTATATATCCCTTTCCTCTTCTCTCTCTTTCTCTCTCTCTCTCTCTCTTTCTTTCTTTCTTTCTCTCTCTCTCCCTCTCTTATCGATCTATCTATCTATTTATCTATCTACAGCCTTTTTTTTTCTACATTTCTATATTTATGAATCAGCCTCATGTCAAAGACAATTTATTAAACATTTCTAATCTTTGTTCGTTCCATACGGTTCACCTCTATCTCGAGTTATCAGAAAGGCATTTTTAAAACATCAACCATAATTTCGCTTCACTACGCTTCATCTTTTATGTCGTGAATCAGTGTCGTCAATCCTTCTAAACTGAGCCAATCAAGAGTTGTCCTTTTAGCAGAACTGAATTTTCACGAATACTAAAAACCGACATTGTGAGGAGACAAGTAAATAGAGGCGCCATTTTGTGACGGAACTCCTTAACATTGGACATCCAATCACGTTCTTAACCACTTGAAGCATTACGGTTTGAACATTGCATACATATACTGCAACCAACCTACCTTTATATTGCCGGAAATCTTATCCGCTTCTTGCTTCCCACATTATCTTCGGTAACGGCCAATCACCATGCAGATGATCTACAGCGGAGGTTCGTCAACGCCGTGTCCCTCGCCGCGGAACCTCCGCAAGGATATGCACACCAGCGGCTACATCAGGCCGATTATGCCAGCCTATATCATGCACAGTCTACCGCCACCGTCATTCGCCAAATGTCAGTCCAGGGTGAAGCCATCGAGCAACAAGGACATGAACTTGAGGAACTTTATTCCGGCCATGTCAAAGCCAGTGGCCGTCACGTGTCTTATATGCAACATTGTTCTCCCGGGACTCGGTAAGTAATTAAACAGTTAACCTTCTCTTTTGCTGTTGTTTTTGCTATCATGACGAAGCCTTAACCAGGTCAGGATATAACAGTGAAATAAATTATGTTAGGAATGAACCTAATGAACTAATGGGAGGGGGCGGAAGAGTTAGAATAAGGAAACCATCCCATATTATCTTATATAATATGGCTATAGGCAGTCAGAGACATAAAAATTCTAAAAACAATATAATAAGAGCAAAAAGTTTTCAGATCGGAATAAAATAAGAATCCCACACAAACATTTCGGAACTAGAAATAATAAGATAAACAAGCGTAGAAATTGTATATGGTTCAATCCGCTTTACATTCTAAATAGCATGCCAAAGGAATTTTACTAGATTCTTGATAAGAGCTTCCCTCAAGGTAGTAGCATAGGTAAATTCATTAAAAAAACACAGGGGATTTATCCTTCTCGACATCTATTAATTAAGCTAAAACTATATGTTCAAATGATGCAAAAATAGGTAAAGTAATTTAGAAAGGTAAGGGAAATATCAGCCAGAATACTGATGAAGAATTACTTTGTAACCGTAGAAACACTAATGAATGATCTTAGAAGATTAATGTCTTATTTCAGCCATTGTATATAAATGCGAAATCAATGAAAAATAGAAGTAGAACATACTGCTGCAAGTTCAAGAAAAATTTGTGCAACTATACAAAGAAGAAACGGACAAGAAATTAATATCTCTAGCTAAGTGTGCAAGAGAATTACGTAGAAGTAATTCCGAGTATAAGTTGAAATGGTCAATATTAGAAGTGCAAGAAAATATACATCAAGTAAACCTAGTCGATACAACCATTGCACCGTATATTATAGTTATTAAATAAAAGGCAGGAAGTGGGCCAATATTGTTTGCATAGAATAAAATATGTATTCCCCCGTCTAAAATCAGATTAGTTAGTTCAAAGTAAATTAATAATTTATACACACTAATTGTTTATTTAAAAAAAGGGGTGAATTTAAAAGTACAAGGCATAAATATATGCAAATATTATAATTATAATAATAAAGGTCCACGAACGTTTTAGTACCTTAGTAGAATAGATAATTTAATAGCATAGTATATAAAAAATAATATATATATATATATATATATATATATATATAAACAGTATATCCGTTATATTATGACTAGTAAACCTGGTTAAAATATTTTATAATTAAAATATTCTATAAGTACAGTATAGATATGTGATAAAAAAAAGATACTTCTTATATTGACAACTTAATGAATAAAAATGGATTGACTTAATATTTTAATTGCAGACTAAATGGCTGAATAAATGGACGGTGAGTAATTAATATAATGATTCTGATATGAATTAACTTAAGCAGTCCTAACTTAATTATAATAGACAATATGTATTTATGGAATATGATAAAATTATATTTTGAAACCTTGTAACCAATACTCAACAATTTAAGATTATACGAATAATAAACGATACGATAGCGTCCTTTATAAAACAAAGATAGCTGCACCTAAATACGAAATAAATATTTTTTTTACACATTGATCACCACTTATCAAGGCCCGGAAGCCACTCAGTGATAAGGGTTATTGCAAGTACATTACCTTAGTGTGGAGATTTGATGAAGTGTTTACTTAAGGGGGCGGTTCATTAGGAATTTGTTTATGTTGGACTTGAAGACATCCAAGTTGTAGTCCGGAGGGAAGCAGGCAGACGGAACAGAGTTCCACAGGCGTGCAGTTCTAAGAAAGAAGCTTTGTTCATGGAATCCGCGTTTTGATTTAGGCACAGATATAGAGTGGGGGAAATTTTTCACAGTGGATTCAGCTAGACGGGTGCTTTTAGTGAAAGATTGGCGAGGGGGGACCAGAGGTTGGAGTTCAGACGAGCATCTGCCATGGAAATAACGATAAAACAAGGACAGGCTCGCAACGTCTCTTCTGTGGGAGAGAGGTTGCAGGGAAGAGAAAAGGGCATCCCCCACTAAGCCACGAAGTCTATTTTGTACTCTGTCAAGGCAGGATAGGCTGTTTTTTGCAGCTCCTGCCCAGATATGGCAACAGTATTCCATCCTTGGACGTACTTGGCTTTTATATAGATAGAGAATTGCATCAGTAGTGAGATATCTTCTGGAGCGGTAGAACGATCCCACCATCTTTCCAGCGACCTTGGCCACAGACTTGATGTACGTGTTCCATTTCAGATCAGGAGTAAAGGTCAAACCCAGAAGCTTGTCAAAACACGGGGCCTCACCCAGACGAGAGCCATCCATCACAATTGATGCCAGCTGGGGATCAGAGCGTTGATGATGTAAGGATAGGAGTTTGATTTTGGATGCATTAAAGGTAACCAGCCACATCTTCCCCCACTGAACCACGCGCTCAAGATCAGAGGAGAGAGAATCAGAGAGAACTTTGTCATTTACAGCCTTTGATGTGTTGCCGTAGATGGTCGTGTCATCAGCATAGATGTCAACGAATGATTTAAGTATGTGTTTAGGGAGGTCATTGATGTAGATCAGGAAGAGAGTTGGGCCCAGGATTGACCCCTGAGGGACTCCAGCATTTATATTGCAGGCCTCCGATTTTTGTCCATCTACCACTACTCTTATGAGCCTATCGGAGAGAAAAGATTTAATGATTGAGAAAACATTTCCAGTTATACCGTAGCTGGAAATCTTGTGAAGTAGACCCTTATGCCATACCTTGTCGAAGGCCTTTGATATGTCAAGAGCAATTGCCCTAGAAAGGAAGCCTTTGTCGAGAGATTCACTAATCCTGTGGGATATAACCGTCAGCACATCTGCGGTAGATCTTGCAGAGTGGAAACCATATTGTGTGTCACTAAGAAGGTTATTCCTGCTGAGGTGGTTGACTATTTCTCTATTTAATATGGATTCCATAAAATTTAAAACAACATTTAAAATGTACGGAATTAATTCTCTGTCTACAATCTAATTAAATATCTGATAGATATACCGCAAATAAACATACATAGTTTAATTAGAACCAAATTCATTTTATAAAAAAAAATATATTTTTGTATATTAAAACTAGTTCAAAATATATACTTTAAACCCATACGGGAACAAAGATATGAATAGCTTTACCCTTAAAACAAATACGCGTTGTGAATTCTTCTATATGCTTAATTTCCAACATTATATTGTTATGCTTATTTCTTTCTAAGGAAAATTTTTTTTTTTTTTCTGATGAGTATGGGGTAGGGAAAAATTCAATATTGACATAAAAATATTGATTGTTCTACATAAATGAAACAGGTCTGTAAAATGTACTGAAGTTTTAATAAGTTGTGAGAAGTGATTAAGATAAATAAAACCTTGGATCTTGGAATATAGATTTTTGTTCATTTATATATGCTTTGTTGTTATATTTTACAAAGCAAAAAATGATTAGTGTATACACAAAGAGTAAAATAAAATCGCAACAGAAGATTTTCCCAAAACATTATATATATATGTGTGTGTGTGTGTGTGTGTGTGTGTGTATATATATATATATATGTATATATATGTATATATATGTATATATATTTCCCAAAACATTATATATATATATACACACATATATATATACATATATGAATAAAATAAAGCAAGATATAAACGATGCTTTAGACGTTATGTGAATAAAAAGGAAAAACCTAAAAGAGTAAAAACAAAAATAAAAAAAAAAGGTTTCGTCCCTATTTCAGGGGGCATCATCAGGATTTCTAGGCGAGGATGTACAGGAAGACGGTCATAAATCACATGCGAAAGAGGAGAAGTTCAGTTCTCTTTCTATTCTGGAGAGAAAAAATTTCATGATAAAAAGAGAATTTATATCTAGTGTGTGTGGACGGGGGGTCGGTTTATATATGTATATGCATTTTTTTTTATCAACCAGGATCTAAATTAATGTTGTGTTCATTTATTATTATATTACCTATGATTGGGGCTACATTATAAAATCCTTTTCTTTGTTTGATGGTGTTAATGTTTGAAATTAAAGCAGATTCAATAAGTCTCCGTTTTGCTCTATCTGGGATGGATTTTAAGATTTTTGCAAGTCCAGTATATATATATATATATATATATATATATATATATATATATATATATATATATATATATATATATATATACAAGAATAAAAAAGCATTGGAAATGCAAAAGGATATAGGGATGGTATGCCAAAAAGTATACAAACAAGATAGCTATGAATGGCTAGGCACATGGAAATAGAATTGCATCCAAAGTATAGCCTTATAGCTTTTCTCCAATCTTCATTCCGTGTCACCATTACGGTTGTAAAAAGCTATAAGGCTATACTTTGGATGCAATTCTATTTCCATGTGCCTAGCCATTCATAGCTATCTTGTTTGTATACTTTTTGGCATACCATCCCAATATCCTTTTGCATTTCCAATGCTTTTTTATTCTTGTTAATTAGTATTTTTACTTACAGTCTTATTTTTAAACTTACATTCATGATAGTATTGTCTTTTTTAGGAGGCGGCTCATTGCCGCCTCCATTAGTAGCAGGTCGCTTCCTGCTGGGTTTTAGGTCTTTGGGTTTTGGGCCTTAGGAGTTGCCTCTTGGTCCTCCATTGGTACTATATTACATAGAGAGTGCTACCGCCTCTCTGATAAAACAGTTAGAGTATTATAAAGTTCTAAAATGTTCATACCTTCACTATTAAATTTTTCTTGGTTCATTCTTTGGCATTTTGGCAAAGATTTGGCAGTTTTTGATATTTATATTTATAATAGTTTGTGCATGAGGCAGCTTTTTTCCCCTCGGGATCCCTGTTATACCGTGCTTTTGAGTCAGCACGTGAGGCAGCCTTCTTTGCCTCAGGATTTGCATGATACTTAATTTTTATTATTTCAGCATTTTTCTGATAGTATTTTTTTTGCTCAGATAATACCTTGACTTTGTTTTTTTCATAGTCTATATTTCTCTGAGCTTTTTTACTACGTGCTGACTTTGGCATTTTTATTAAATGTAAACATATAACACTTATGTGTATCTTACTATAATATCACTTATCTTATAGCAAGACAACTCTCGTAGAATTGAGATACTGCCCCGTCACCAATAGTTAAAGTGTGGAACGGTATATACACCAATAGTGTAGTTGTTATCTTTATATGAAGTCCTAATCAGTGACAGTGTGAGGTTACTTGGTTAATTTATTGTAGTTTATTTTAGAAAACTTACTTGTTTTTATTAGAAGATTGTGTATAGTAGCCACAATATCTAGTTATTTTTGTGGCTAGGGCTTGGATTTTGATTCTTTTTGGTCAGCTTCCAGTGAGTTCTTAGAAGAGGACTTTCTTGCAGTTTCTTTTGCGGTTAATTTAACTTATTTCCTTTGGCGTTTGGTGAGTTCTTAGAAGAATTGGTCTGATCTACTTTTCTTAGCGAGCGAAGAGATTCAGCTGCATTTAACAATGGCTGCTATAGTGTATTTTTGCGCATACGTGAGAATTTCAAGTTTCCTCCTTATTTTTCAATAGTTTGACAGTAGTCATGTGTCTTTCTGCCAAGAGTGACAGACGTCAGTGTTAGCCGTGATCGTCTAGAGGTTAGGACCCCACGTTGTGGCCGTGCTAACCTAGGTTCGAATCCTGGTCACAGCATTGACATTTTGTACATATTTTACAGTCCAAAATCTGAAGAATTATTTGTTTTTATAACATTGTTTTTTGACGTCGTACTTGCTGATAGGTTACTCTTATAAGAATTTTGATCAACTGAGATAAAGATTTCGTGGTTTCATTAACGCTGGTGGGTTACTGTTTAAAGAAAAAACCTTAACGTTCACCTCAAATATTCAGCGCCAAGAAATATAGGCCACTGACAAACTGGAACGTCTGTGAGAATCCGGTGTATTATTTGGAGCTGTCCCTTTTGAGAGAAGTTCCGTATTCGAAGTGGTCTGTCTACATTGGGTATATAGTGTTTAAAACTTGTTATTACACATAATCTTATTTAATTATGGAGTTAGCTAAAAAGCGATGGGTCACTGCACTTCTCCGTGTAAAGAGCAGTCGATTGATGCTTGAACTGTTGTCAGAGACCGTTCGTACACCGAGATACATCGTCTCAAAAGAAAGAAGAAAGAAGAACAATTGGCCATTTTTGTACCCTTTCTTTTTTGCTCTCCTTTGACATTTTAACCGACTTCTGACACTCGCTGGAATCGTAAGACGCTTCTCTGTAAGAATATGTGCTTTTTGAAACTTATAAGTTGATTTTAGTTGAGATTTGGATAGTTTTGTTTTGTAGGCGTATATAGGCGTGTACAGGCCATCCCTATATAGAGAGTGCTACCGCCTCTCTGATATATATATATATATATATATATATATATATATATATATATATATATATATATATATATATATACTAGTTGGTCGCATCACAATTATCAGAGGAAAAGAGTTAGTCTACAATCATATTTTTTTATTTTTTATTTTTTATTTCAGCAAATCCATATATTTTATTCTTAACCGTCTTACGCCCGTTTCGCAACTCATAATGAAAAATATTTTCTTTGGTTTATTTAACCTCTCTTCAGAGACGATAAAAAATAAATTTCAAAACTAAGTGAAAAGGAAGAAAGGTGATTAAAAAAATGACAACGACGGCAAGTAAAACACATAAAAAAGCTCACTTTTAAAATGGCAATCATAAATCCCCTCTCCCTCAAAAAATCTCCTGCCATATTGGAAAGGTTTCATTCCGGCGTGTTACATTTGACTAGCAGAGCTAACATTGTCAATGATTTATATATATATATATATATATATATATATATATATATATATATATATATATATGTCTAGCCGCACTGATGAGCTGTGAAACAGCGAAACAGTACTGTATGTGGATTACTATAGTGCTCCTCACCTTGAGTTGAGCATATTGAGAAGTGAAACACGAATTACCATTAGCATATAAGCGACACTCTTTGTGTAAACAAATCGAGCGGAGGTATTTCGAACGATATCAAAACATCGTTAAACTCACTACTCGTTCAAGCAGCCGGCAATAGCGTAATGGTTAGGAGCCTTGACTGCCGTACAAACGGTCGGGTTTCAATCCTGGCTTGAGGTAGTTGCCTGTCTAGCCGCACTGATGAGCTGTGAAACAGCGAAACAGTACTGTATGTGGATGACTATATATATATATATATGTGTGTGTATATATATATATATATATATATATATATATAAAGAGAAAGAGGAGGAGAAGAGAGAGAGAATGCCAAATATTTTCCTATATATGTGTGTTTGTGTGTAAATGGTGAATGTATGTGCAATGCATGTAGATGACAGAGTAATAATATATATATTTTTAATACAGATAAAATGTTTTCAATGTTAGTAGTTCATTTTGGGTTGTTCATTTTCTGCTTTCGAGGTTTTTTGAAACTAAGGCTTTCTGAAGTGTTCATAATCGAAAGATTTGAAACTGATTTCGTTTATTCAGTCCCTTAAAAAGTATCGATTTGAAAAAAAATTAACAGTATAATGGATAAGATTCTTGCCACTGTAATGTATCCTAGTATTCTCCCCCACCTCTCTCTCTCTCTCTCTTTCTCTTTTTCTCTCTCTACATATGTATATATATATATATATAATATATATATATATATATATAGTGTGTGTGTGTGTGTGTGTGTGTGTGTGTGTGTGTGTGTGTGTGTGTGTGTGTGTGTGTGTGTGTAAAGATCCTGTAATTCCGGATACGTCACACAGCATGTCCTCTTGAGGATTATCAGCTATTTAATCACTGGACATAAAAACTAATTGTTCAAGAGGGAATTATCAGTTCCGATGAAAATAATTTCGTTATGATTTTAAGTGATTGGTAATCTTAACATTGAATCTCGTTCGTCTTTAATGATGATGTGATTACATTTTTCGAATGTCCTCCTATTTTCCGAGCGCTCAAATCTTGGGTCAGATATGTTATCCCTTCATGAATCTACAATTTACATGCATTGCACTCGCATTGAACGTGCATTGTTCTGAATGTTAATATTGCACCTTCCTTTACTTGTGAAAGAAATAATAAAAATCATTGAAGTTTTCGATCAATTTATTCATATCCATATATTCATATCCCTATGGGAGGAAACCATCACATTAACCAACGAGAAAAAAAGGGGAAAAATACAAAGAACTGATCGAATAATGCCAAGAAAGAAGATGAAAGATCTACTATGACTCTATTCGATGTGGTTGAAGGAGTTTTACGAGCGAGGCAATGTGCAAAGCATTGACAAAATAGGTATAGTGAGGGTCTGTGCTTTAAAAGAAATAAATAAAGCATTAACTGTGTCTAAATAGATTCGGCTAAAACGATCAGTCACCTGAAAAATAATTTAATAGGAAATGAGGCGAAGGACGAACTCAAAAATAACCTTAACTTTTTTCGCACCCTTAACGACTATACATTTATTTAGGCTCAATGGCGGATGCATGTTGACGTGGTGTTAAAAGAAAAGCCGAAGATTTCTCTTGCAATGCCAGCACACGTAGCTGATAGTGTTCAAGGAGACGATTTGGCGTGCCTGGGGTCAGGCCGACGTTTCTGTCTTGGCTGATATGATGCGAAACCCGAAATCGGTTATGAGGGCAGTGCATCACCGAAGATCTCTCCTAAAACATTTATAAAAATGTATTTTACGATATACATACACTTTAAGAAAGTAATGGGTTACATTCTAATCATCAAAAATACAGACAGTTCACAATCATGGCATTTGGGGTTTTTTTTTGTTTTTAGGGGTTTTTTATTATTTTACTAATGGGCAAATGCCCATATTTTATTCATAAGTAGATGATACGTGTTTCATCTGTTAGATAAGGTCCGTTGCGCCATCAAACAATTCATCAAAGGCAAATAGATATTACTGAAAATTGCACTAAACAGACGAAACAAAAACGATAGAAGTAAAGCCAAACTAAAATGTGATATGCATTGAGAAGATTTCCCGAAGTAATACCTGATCGGATTGAGAATGGTGTAAAGCGGTCATCTTTGATTTGTTATTATATAGCAGAGCTGGAGGCGTAGAATTACGACTTTTTATTTTAGAATCAGAGAAAAATCAGTACAGCTTAATCATAAGATATCTATTAGAAATATATTTTTATGCTGTTTACAAAAGAGAAGTTTTCTATAAAATCATGCCCATACGTTGTTAGAAACTATTGAGTATACTATTAACATTAGAAAACATATATCTGTATGTATACACACACACACACACACACACAGATATATATATATATATATATATATATATATATATATATATATATATATATACAGGAACACACATATATATAAGGAAATTTGTCTGTGTGAGCCTTCGTTCCCTATGGACTCCTAAACGGTTGAGCCGATTTTTTTTGGAAATCTTATAGGAATATACTTTATGTGTCTCACAGTGTTCTTAGAAAGGTTTTGTATCGGAATGTCTTCGATAGGTATCGATAACTGATAATCATAAAACTCGATGGAATAAGGAACAGACGATTTAGACTGAAGTTAACGCCTTATACAGCTTAACATCACAAGTGAATTTGATAAGTTTTATTACCGCATAAGCAGAAAGGATCGACATATAAAATCAATAGTAAGTTCTTTGATATGACAGGGGCACGTTCAAAATGAATGTTTCTCTTTAGACCATAATTGAACCATGATTCTTGACATTTACATTTTAAACTTTAATTCAAGCCATTATCACCGCAAAATTAGAAAGACCCGCCGTATAAAATCAACAGTAGTTTTTTTATGTAATGAGGTGCGTTTGAAATTAATGTTTCTGTTCAGAACACAACTGAACCATGATATTTGACTTTTGCATTTTAAACTTTAATCCAAGTCATAATATAATGATAATTTTATAAAATCAGCAGTAGGTTCTCTACAGAGCAATGTAAACTACAGTGTATTGTGGACTAAGTCACTATGTTCCCAACTAGAGCAGGCAATTAATCGATTTGATTGAAAAATAGGCGATTTCACCGATTTCAATGACAATAAAAATATGGGAGGGTGAAAGATTCGTTAATCCGCATTAAGCAATCCCGGGCAAGGTCGGGTCTCTCTCTTAGTATATATATATATATATATATATATATATATATATATATATATATATATATATATATATATATATAGAGAGAGAGAGAGAGAGAGAGAGAGAGAGAGAGAGAGATGATTATTACTGACATGTTCAGCTATTCATTTCCTAATAACCCCCCTCTCTCTCTCTCTCTTTCCCTTTCCTTGCCACATACAACTGCATTCATTAGGTGTGTGATCGATAGTTGCTCATAAAATCAGTAATCGATCTGAATTCCCTGTCACATATACAGCATATGAAACCGCCTCCACCTGGTGGAAAGTGTCTTTGATCATTATTTTCTTTCTAATGTAACTTTTAATATCCATTGCAAAGACAGAACTGGATCAACACATCCTACCGCAGTAATGGCAACAGATTCAGGTTCTGACACACAGATGTGGAAAGTGTGAGCCATCTGGTATCAAGTTGCAAGGTTCTTTTTGGGGGACGGCTACTACACAGCGAGACATGATGGAGTATGTAAGTACTTCCACTGAACCATCTGTAAAAAAATAAACGTATAACAGCAAATCCTGAAAGAAGTGTTGGAAATTACCTATATACCATGCATTACGACCATGTAATCTTTACAGCCATCCCCCTTGAAAATGTTGCTGTCAAACCTGACATAGTTATATGGAATAAGTCAGAGACAGTGATAACCTTGGTTGAAGTGAGTGACCTTATCTGCGTGTGTGCGAAATTCCTCTCTGAATGTTTGAAGAAAAAGTTAACATTGGAAGAAGTAAATCGACTTCTGTACATTTCTACCTTAAAGTCGCTTAATTTTTAGCCTTTTCCTCCATTTAGCAATAGCTCAGACGGTAATGGCGAAAGCTGAACCACTAAATAACGACTATGGCTGGAGCACTGAATGTCTTGGTTTCGATTCCAGATGATTGAACCGGAGTTATTTTTTAAAACTTTTGAAATAACTCCGATTCAATCAGCTGATTACTTCTTCCAATGATAACGTTTTCTTCAATGTTTACCGCTTAGTATCGATTTTGTACAGCTGAAAACCAAATCGAAAGTATTATCGAAGTCCATATCGAAGTCTATATGCCAAGTTTCAAGTCTGTAGACCAAACATTTCGCACACACGCAAATAGGGTCACTTTATATATATATATATATATATATATATATATATATATATATATATATACTCTACATATATATATATATAAATACTATATATATATATATAAATACTCTCTCTCTATATATATATATATACTATATATATACTCTCTCTCTCTCTCTCTCTCTATATATATATATATATATACTCTATATATATACTCTATATATACTCTAACGTGTCCGAGTGCAAGAATGTTTTCAACCTGAACTCAAGGCAATTATACAACTATACATATATAAAATTCAGCGTAATAGTTTAATGAAACCAGTCATCTTATAAGAAACCAGAAAAAAATGAATAATTAATTAATGAACACTCATTTTTCAAAAACAATATGCAAATCAGTACACCTTTATTTAGTAGCTCGCATGCCCATGACTGAGTATATTAAGAATGTCGTATATATATATATATATATATATATATATATATATATATATATATATATATCACAATTTTTTAAAGAAATCCAGATCAATATGGGCACAAAAAGAGTCCAGGTCGGCCAAAACAAATAACCTCATCACTGGATCGTCGTATCAGAAGAAGTTTAAAAAAAACTCCAGTATGAGCCAAAACAGCAGCAGAATGTAGTCCTAAAACCATCAGAAGGCATCTGAAAATGAAGGGTTTCAATCATTTAAAGCGTCTGCAGAAACTACGTCTTCTTGAACAGCACAAAACTAACCGACTTAAATATGCCGCCAAATACCAGACTTGAGATGAAGAGAAGTGGGAAAATGTAATTTTCTCCGATGAGAAAAAGTTTACTCTAGATGGTCCAGATGGATTTCAACACTATTGGTATGATAAAAATTTGCCCAAAGAGACTTTTTCAACTCGGCATAGTAGAGGAGGGTCTTTAATGATCTGGGGTGCTTTCTCGTCAGTTGGGACCCTAAAGTTGCAAGTAATGAAAGGCCGGCAAACATCATTGAAGTACATTTCAATGCTTGAAAATGCTTCTATCAGGACTAAAGGTCCACGTCTGTGTGGAAGAAATTGAATTTTCCAGCAAGACAACGCTGCGATACAGACTTCTCGACAAGCACAAGAATACTTTTCTTCAAATAATATAGAATTGTTAGATCATCCAGCATGTTCTTCGGACCTCAATCCCATTGAAAATCTTTTGGGGACGGATGGCAAAAGAAGTGTTCAAGGATGGAACCCAGTGTGATTCGATAAAGGAACTTTCTGATTCATGTGATAAAATTCCTTCGCAACTGATAAAAAACTTAGTCGCAAGCATGCCGAAGAGAATTTTTGAAGTAATTCGTAATAATGGAGGCTATACTAAATACTGAGACCCTTTTTAGCAATTTATAATTGCCTTTTGTTAGATAAATTATCAGTGGTCTTATCATTTTGACCAGGTGAAAATGTTTGTTTTTTAAAAAATAATTATTAGATCAGGGTTAAGGTTTCGAATGAAGCAGATTTCATTTTTTTTTTTTTCATCATATTTTCCCTTTTGGCAATGGTTTCAACCATTTTTTTTATTAAAAATTCGATAATATGCGTAAACGCTTACTTTCTTAAGTGGTCTTATGATTTTGACCAGGACAATATATATATATATATATATATATATATATATATATATATATATATATATATATATATATATATATATATATACTGGCAGAAGTACCCGTCGTTGACTGGGTTCAAAAACAGCCTACAGAAAATGGACTGTGGTTGATGAAAGTATGATAGGTTATGAAAAGGGTGGGGTTGTAAAGAGATATATTTGGAAACTCAAAAATTTTACCCTAAGCAAAATATGATGAAAGTAACGATAATTTTCGCGAAAATATATATATTTTTTTTTATTCAATTTTCACCCCAAACAAGGCACAGTGCCACTTTGAAGCAGGGTGCTACTATTAGGGAATTAATTAGCGGGGTCATTATGAAGGGAGAAGAGTAGAAAGATGTTTGTTAACATTACACTTGAACTTCTGCATATCATTGCATTTGGGAAAGCAGAATCCCGGAAGGGAGTTCCAAAGACCCGCAGTTCTGGGGAAGAAACTATTGGAGTAAAAGGCTTTCTTGCACCTAGGGATCTCCACTGTAAAGGGATGAGACTTAGTAGCTTGTCGGGTTTGTCGGGGGTAGTTACGTCGGGGAGGTACAAGTGTTTGCAGTTCGTCAGAGCATTCACCATTAAAGTATTTGTAGAACAGGCAGAGGGATGCAACATCTCGTCGATGGGACAGAGGTTGAAGCCTAGATGACAGTTCAGGACCTATCAGGTTGGCGACTCTTTTTTTAACCCTGTCCAGGAGCGAGAGACAAGAAGCAGATGCACCAGCCCAGATGTGACAACAGTACTCCATACATGGGCGAATGGTTGCCTTATAGAGGTATAGGATACTGGCAGGCGTAAGTAGTTTTCTAGCACGGTAGAGGGAGCCAACCTTCCTTGCAGCAGCCTTGGCAATGCTCTCAATGTATCTATTCCAGTTCATATTCCCTGTAAACGTTAGGCCGAGGAGTTTAAAAGAAGTACTTTCAGGCAATGTGCTCTTGGCCATTGCTATTGGTGGTAGAGAAGGTTTCTTGTAGTTATTGAAGGAAACAAGCTTAGTCTTAGCAGCATTGAATGAGACCAACCATTTTTGTCCCCATTCCACTACGGATTGGAGGTCATCCTCTAGTGTTTCTGCCATTTTCTTGGATATGTGTTCATTTGTTTTCCCCTCATATCTGTTATAGAGAGTGGTGTCATCGGCAAATATACCCATCTCCGAAACAATATTATCAGGGAGGTCGTTTATGAATATCAGGAACAATAGAGGTCCAAGGATAGACCCCTGAGGCACTCCCGCATTTATGTCATATTGTTTGGATGTACGTCCGTCGAGGACAACTTTGATTTTCCTATTACTTAAGAAGGATTTAATTACGTTATGAATTCTTCCAGTGATTCCATATGATCTAATTTTCCTTAGAAGACCATCGGGCCATACCCTGTCAAAAGCCTTAGATATATCAAGGGCCACCGCTCTACCCTCCCCTGTTTTATCCAATGAACGTTCAGAAACTACAGTTAAGATATCTGCTGTTGAACGAGCTTGCCTGAATCCATATTGCTTGTCAGTCAGGAGTTTAGCAGCTGTTAGGTGCTGGACTAGGACTTGATTAACTAAGGACTCAAATATTTTGGCGAAAAGCGGGAGGAGGCTAATGGGGCGATAATTTAGTGGGTCAGTTCTTTCACCAGAATTCTTGAAGATTGATACCACAGAGGCGGTTTTCCAACAGTCGGGAAAACAAGATTCGTTAAGGCATTTATTGTTAGGATGGATGAGTGAGGGGGTGCTGGACAAGTAGTTGTGCAGAATACCAGACATGCAATACAAGTAGACCATCAGCTGTCCTCACCCACAGGATTGTGGCCTCAGGAAAGCCCACCGGGGATGAGTGCAGGGTCCCTTTCCATGCGCGACATGGCACTACAAACACCCCGATATTTTACAACTGTTGATGGAGCAGCCGCTCTAAGCGCTACCAAAGAGTTAGGGCTCCTGTACTATCAGTCGGAAACAGCAGCCAGGAACTGTCAATCCGGTACCCTCAATCCATTAGGCAAAGCCAGCCCAGTCCAACTGCACCGACATATATGGCACTGAAGCACCCCACTGTGTCCAGTTTAGGGGGATGGGATGTGGCGGGAGTGGGGAAAAGCGGCGTTCATTGCCCTAGTCAGGAAACAAGGTCAACCACTGGTGATTCAGACGAGTCCCTGTGATAGTACCTCTACGCCTGGCCAATAGGCAAAGAAGGAGTATGAAAGCCGGGCGATAGACAGAGTCTATCTCCTCCTTAAGCAGTTTAGGTTTGCCAACCGGTGATTTGTTTGAGTCACCAGCTCTAGGAAGGTTGTCGTCCAGGACTGAAGAGACCTCCCTCCCCTAGGTTTAGTTTCAGAGTTTTCCTTCTCCTAGACGGATGGCCTGGGAAGACCTACGGGTCCATCAGCTCCGAGGGGTTCGCCCCGCGCCTGGGTCCTAATCCAGGTTTTTTATTTTTTATTTAAACTTTGTTTCCATTGGTAGCCAAGAGTGACCAACAAAATGATGTTTCCTAACAAAGAGAAAATGTTATATATATATATATATATATATATATATATATATATATATATATATATATATATATATATATATATACTAGCATGGGTGCCCGGCGTTGCCCGGGTGTTTGGAGGTGTATGCTGAGCAAAAAAAAGGGGGTAATTTTTTAAACTTTGACCCCTATTATGACCCCTGAAAATTTATTGTTTTGGGCTCAAATCAAGTTATTAAGTTAGATCCATGTCCACGGAAGCTATATCTAAAATTTCAAGTGTGTAGACCCAAAATTGTCGGAGAAGTTTGGTAGAGTTCTCAAAGCTCAAATCGTTGAACTTTGACCCCTTAATCGCAAAATTTCTGGCTAAAAACCGATCACATAGATTTTTCCAAATCTCAGTACCCTGTATATCAAATTTCGAGTCTGTAGACTAAAAATTGACAGAGTTATTTCGTAGGGAAATGTACACAGACACACACACACACACACTTTCACAGATATATAGATTTAAAATTTGAGTCTGACAGAATGACAAAATTATATTGCAAACCGATATATTAAACAAACGAACTTCAAAGAGACAAATGAACACATAAGTAAAAACAATTTGTATTAGAAAACATTTATTATTCCACGTCTTTTTTTTACAGACCTGACGACTGAGGTTCGCTCTTAATAAAAATTGTTTTTTATAGTCTTAATTTTGACTTCCTTTTTCATAAAAAGCTAAAAAAAATCAAGAAAGAAAAGAAATTTAATTTTATTTTTTCATTAATTTCTTTCTGTGCAAAGCAATTCTTTCAAACTTACTCTGTTTCCAAAATGTTTTTATTTTATTCCCCTCCACCTTCATTCATTTTCCTCCGCATCCTGGCAAGTATTAAAATAAACCATTTATAATATTTATTTATGGATTTATTTACTAATCATTTGTTTTGTATCGGTAAATGAATTCCATTTAAAAAAAACTGTAAAAGTCACGTTAAAGGTGATTAAGTTGGAAAGTAAGTAAAAATTTACCCTTTTTACTTTTATACGATTTCTGATCACTTTGAAAAAGGTGTGTGTGTGTGTGTTTTAAAAATGTTTTTTAACTGCTATAATCTCATTTATATATATATATATATATATATATATATATATATATATATATATATATATATATATATATATATAACAACGTGAGTATTCATATCGTGGGTTTGTATTACTGTACACATAGATTCGAAAAAATAGTCAAAAACAAATATATAAATAAATGTTATCAAAGGCAAGATAAGTTACTTTTCTACCTAACTGGATATATTTTTTGTGTTTTTATTCAATGTAATATATTTATTCAGCTCGAAAAACATACAATGTTTACCGATGTGTTGAAAAATTCAAGATGGCGTCTTACACCCTCTTTAACACCGTAAGTTTGGGAAAAGGTGTTATAAATAAAAAACTATACAAAATACTATTAAAAACCCGCCGAATATATGTCAACCTATGTCACGGTAACATATATTAAGCGAGTTTTTAACAGTATTTTAACAGGGCACATCGTAAAAACTGACCCATTAATTTTTCCTGAAGTAAAAACTATATAGTTTTTAAACTTTTAAAACTGTACATTATAAAAAAAAAAACTGTTCGAGTGATTTTTTGTTTACATGGGTGTCACCACTTATCAAGGCCCAGAGGCCACTCAAGGATAAGGGTTAATAGGTATACATTAGTCATTGTGATTTTAGCATAGTAAACAGTGGGAATTTTGTAACTTGGATTACTTGAAAAAGAAAACTGTTCGAATGATTGAAAATGAAAACAAAATAACAATGTAAATATATTGATAAGAAAAAAACAAAAACAAACGAAGTTTCCGTTTCAGGAACCCGAGTTTAATTTTATGTCGTAATCATTCAACTCGTTAGCGGTTTTATTCAGCGATTAGGGATAACCATACGACATATCTAAATACCAAAGCGATTTTTTTTAAATGTTTTTTTTATTAAAACTAAACCTGTTTAGTTTTAATGAACCAATTTTTTTAAAGCCAACAATTTAGTTATTTTGAGAGCGTGCAACTGCACCCGAAAGGTTGATTAGGAAACTCCAAATCCTTTTATGACTCGAAAAAAAAAGGGCTTTTTATCGGCTTAAATGATAAACTAATGTTAAATATTAGTATTTAATATAATGAGATATCAATCTACACAATTTGCCATCGATTCTGAAATAAAATGAAATCCTGACATTGTGATCATTTTTGCAGGTGTTATGTGCCAAATATTGAAATAAGAATGTTTAAATTCAATTATTGTAATTTAAGTCTTTCATTTTAAAGTCGATTTTATTTATAAAATATCTTTTTGAAATCAATCTCAAAAACAATAAATCTCTTTTGTTATGGCTAAGTTTTTGTCAAGGGTAGAAATTATAATAGACAAGTATTCATCCATGATGACATTTTACCGATTTCTTGGTTTACAGGTATTCTTGCTAAATTTCTTCGAAAGAATTGACATAAACAATACTTCAACTAAATACGTATATTTCATGCAATAATGACTTTTGTTTCTTCTGACTTTTCCTAAACTAAACATAAAACATCGGTTAGGGTTAGTTTAACATTCTGTAAAAGTACCTTCCGTTTTTTTTGTTTTTGTACTTCTGCAGAGAAGGTAAAAAACCGATAAAAACTGGATATATTTTTCGTGTTTTTATTCAATTTAACATGTTTATTCAGCTCGAAAAGAATACAGTGTTTACCGATGTGTTGGAAAATTCAAGATGGCGTCTCACACATTCTTTAACACCGTAAGTTTGGGAAAAGGTGTTATAAATAAAAAACTATACAAAATACTATTAAAAACCCGCCGAATATATGTCAACCTATGTCACGGTAACATATATTGAGCGAGTTTTTAACAGTATTTTAACCGGTTTTTTATTTATTACACCTTTTTCCAAACTTACCGTGTTAAAGAGAGAATCGGCCGCCATCTTGAATTTTCCAATACATACATCGGTAAACACTGTATGCTTTTCGAGCTGAATAAACATGTTAAATTGAATAAAAACATGAAAAATATATCCAGTTTGGTAGAAAAGTAATTTATCTTGCCTTTGATAACATTTATTTGTTATATATTTGTTTTTTTGGCAACTTATTCGAATCTATGTGTACAGTAATACAAACCCGAGATGAATTTAAGACCACGAGTGAAATGAGAAAATGAAGAAAATCACATTTACTGTGTGTGTTGTAAGTCAGCGGGTTTGGTTGCCATAACAACGTGACGGTAGTGAACGTGTGTATGTGCGTGTGTGCGCGTTTCGTGTAGTTTAGTTTCGTATAATAGTTTCGTATTTTTTTAATTTGTAAATAACAAGTTATTAAAAAATTAAACCCTTCCAAGATGGACAATAAATAAAGCCATAATATTTTATGGTAAAGGTAAGAGCGTAGAAACGATTGTTTTTTAGGAGATGTGATTATTGGATTAACCAATCAGAAATCGTCTGTGGCACACACATCTCTGTTTTTATAGATATAATATAGGTCGAGGTAATTAGTTAAAGAGATTTAATATAATGTGATATATAGATAGATAGATTAAATGTTAAATAGATTTTGTAAATAGTACAGTTGAAATGATTAGAATATTTCCAATATGTAATAAGGTCGAGGTAATTAGTTAAAGAGATTTAATATAATGTGATATGCAAATGAGCATAAGTCATTCGATATGGGGGTGGTTTGTAGACTAGTATATAAAGAAATTAGGCAAAGATTCTTATGTCTCCTATAACAGAAACATCCTAAAATGGGTTCTAATGTTTCTCTACCAGGAGAGATCTACCCTCTTACCTCCTTTATATTTCGTTGATGATGGAGAGCTGTACACACAGACAGAAACACACGAACCCTATTACTTTATAAATATATATATATATATATATATATATATATATATATATATATATATATATATATAAGAAATAAATGTTACCATAGTCAATAAAAGTTACTTTTATGGTAGAAAAGTTCATTGGTTTTTATTTTTAAGTAGTTTGTAAAAAGAATTTTTTTTTTAATTCACGAACCGGTTTTTAAAAAATCAAAATGGCAGCGACTTTTAAATGGAGAACCCCGTTTTGAATTTCAAGGAGAGTCACCTGAGCATTCTGTGTTAACAATTTAAGAGAGTTCTGTCAACGTAAGGAATATTTATAAACCTATTTTAATGTTTTCCGTTATTTTGTGCTTGATTCGAATATTCGATTATGGCATGTGTAATTTATATAAAAATTCCTTTAAGTAGTTATCGCCTCAAATTTCGTTTTAATTTCAGTTCGCTGAAATTATTTCAAGTAAAGAGCATTAAAAACTATTTCAAAACAAAAAAAAACATGAACTGAACTTTTATTGACTATGGTAACATTTATTTCTTGTATATTTATTTTTCGGATAGTCGTTTGTTGGCTTTTGTGCTAAACAATATTACTAAATAATATCGACGAAACAAAGAAACAAAAACAGTTTTAAAAAATAATGAAGCTTTACTTACTTTAGTAAAATAATCCGAAACAGCAAAATGGGATATTAAAAAAGTAAACACGTAATTACTTTAGTTTTTTAAAGCAAAGAATCGATATAAATATGAATAAGAAGAAAATGGTGCCCTTTTAAAGCAGAACAGCTTCGTTTCAGTTTTACAGTATTGAACGGTGTAGTGTTGTGCCGTCGGATTCAGGGTTGTACTATTGTAGTGTAAAGAACACGTAGAAAGGGTTGTAATCAACTGAATTCCTTCTAGTACACTGACAATAAAAGTGTAAACAGGTATATAAATAAAAATAAAAAGGTTATGTAAATGTTTTTAAAAAGACACGTAATCATGTGAGCAGGATTTTTTCCATCTTTTGACACGATAACAAGTAACGTTCTTATTTTTTTTATTATTTATCTATTTTCGAAAGAGTTCTCCGTGCAAGTGGAGAAGGAAAAAAACAGTTATACAAAATTTGTGTCGAGAATTGTCTAAAGTTCCAACTTTTGTTTTTTGTTTTTTGTTTTTTTTTTTTGCTTTCACTTTAATAAGAACGTGAATTTATGCGGTGAATTTATTCGATGCAATATGATTCAATTAAAAAAATAAATAAAAGCTAACGTGACTTAAGATTAAAGTGAAGGTGTTATTGTGGATCCTCACCCGTTTTAAAAAACCTTGTTAAACTTTGTGACATATTTACATTCTATGGAGTTCAGGCGCGAATGAACACCCAATAATTTTATTATACCATATTTCTTCAAACTGAAACATAATTATCAAAGTATACTTACGCAGATAGATATGAAAAGTCTTTGTTAATGTTTGTTCCATATTTCCATGGAGTACAGGCGGGAACGTAGACCCCACAATTTTATTATACCATACCTATTTAAGTTGAAACATACTTATCAAAGTATTCTTATGTACATCTATATCAAAACCCTTTGTATACGTTTTTTTTTTTTTTCATTTTTTTATTTCCATACTGTGGGGGCCAGGCGTGAACGCAGACTCCACAATTTTTATGAACAACCGTTCTGCCAGATCAAACATACCCATTCCTGATTTTCGATACATCTTCTATTATTATATGTAATCAGATTTTTAAAATAGTCAACCATGTAGGAGCCTATTCGTGACCAGACACACACACAGACGTTTTGCGTTATATATATATATATATATTTATATATATATATATATATATATATATAAAGAAGGAGAGAGAGAGATAAAGAAAAAGGCGGTTACATATTCTACTGAATTAAAGGAAGATACTCCGTTAAAGATTACATTCTTCCTTGTCTAGCTTATTTTTAACGATCTGTTTTGGACAACTGCCGACGGTAAAGTCGAGGTTTAGTTTCGGTTTGGTTCTGCAATTGGTAATTAGTAAGTCCGATGCCAACTATTTTGCGAGAATCTTATCAGGTTGGATAGTGTTAGATTTATGTAGTTTGCTCCATGAACAAAAAATAATCATATTAATAAAAGATTTGCTGACCCGATACTCCGCCATTACAAAAACGATATGCAGTTTTAAAAGACAGTGCCAATATACGGTGACCAGAAGCGAGTATCTATCGCCCACCCTCCTACCGTGAGAAGGTCAGAAGGTAACAAAAAAAAACAAGCGCATAAGAGGATATGCGCTTTGGTCTTACAAAATATTCCTGAGCGGAATTTCCCGGTAACGGCGCCTAAGGTGATTATAAATGAACGTCTTAAAAAATCAGGCCGTGCATTTTGCTATCTAATTAAATTCAAGAAAACTTGTTGCTGTGCCAGAAAAAGGAGTTCTATGAGATATATAAAGGAAAGAGAGCTAGCATAAAGAAGTGAGAAATCAGTTGGGCCAGGACTGCTGGTGAGAATGCATGAAGAGTCGTGAAAACAAAGCTACCTAATTTTACTGTCAACACCCGGAAAAAGTCAAGCATAAACATCCTTTTCGCCAGAGATAGAATCCATAATTCATCGGACAAGCATTACACAAAATGATTTTTACCGCTGTCAAACCGAGCAACTACATGAATAAATTTTCGATTAAAAATGTAACTGTCAAAGATAAGTTCCACGGATTATTTACCAAATAAGGAAGTCGACATTTTCTCCCAAAATCTGAATTTACACACCTCGAACATGTTCGTCAAGTTTAACAAGTCGAACAGCGGAATCTGAAAATTCCAAAGTGTTCTCCTCCACGGAGCCACATTAAACTATTTATCGATCCGAATCCGGAAGAATCATCGAGACTTATATTCGCACTCCGAGCAACGCTGCATGTGGCATCAACGCAAATTAGGTATTTACTTCCTTCCCACTGCAGGAAGATGTGACACAAAATCGAAATGTGGGGAAAGTCAAAACAGCGCTTATAATGGAGGAGCACTCAAGCAACTCAAGAAGTAAACAATAAACTTATTCCACGTGAAAGACGGAAAGCAACAACCTGGGAGGATGGGGCTCCTAGGACCACGCAAAAATATACCTTAGCTCGACAGATGCAAGATGACCCAAACTTTGTCAAACTATCTCGAGGACGTACCCTCGATTAGTACGAATATAGTCTACTCAGGCTGTGCCAGGTAAAAAAAAAAGACAAAATGCTTCCCGCTTGCAGGTAACCTTTGTAGATGCCCTTCACATATGTCTCTCCATCAAATCACGAGAGATTTATTTTCCCAATAGATGAGTCTTCGTGTCAATCAACTAATATTTGTTTCTTCCGGCCTGGTGCACGTCTGTGTTAAACAGGTTTATTTTATTTATTCCTGCCCTGTGCTATTTCTGTTATACCAGACTCGATATTCAACGTGCATAGTCTAGGGACATATCATCGGCTACATAAATACATGCAAGAAAATAATATAATCATAATTTATTTAAAAAATAATAATTTTATCCTAATAATTTGTGCGTCATTTCAAAGAAATAAGATTGAAGAAAGCTACAATATTTCAACTAATTAAATTAAATTATACTCTTTCCAGAGAGCTTCGTCCCCCGATTGAGGACAGAACTAATATCCAGGTCTGATGTTTTGTTGTGCCAACACATATGTAGATTAGCAAGTACTTGATAAAGGCATCTTCATGGTTAAATTTTCTTCTTTTTTTTTTAGACCTCCTTCCACGTGCACAGTCTGACATTCCTAAACGATCACCTATTTGCTACCGTACAAATTACGCAGAAGCAACATTGCCACTTTTATTCTGTTGCATTGCGCTTTCGTACCTGCCACAAGTAGAGACAGAGACAACCAGTCCACGTTTCACTTCGGTGGTTTAAAGATAACTGGTGTGCTATGGTGATAATGCAGTATTAAATATTAGGGGGGGGCGTCCGACTTTGCGCGGTTGTAAAAATACGCTTAAATATGATATTTTAATTTGTCCAAATTCCGTATATATTATCATAGAGTCGTGATTTCAAAAGTAAAAAAAGTATTATTCTGCCATCAGCTAGAATCGAAACCGAAAGCAAAACTGTAGGATTCAAAGCTGGTGACGTTACCACTGTACCAACGTGACCCGCATATGAACTAATCAAACATTTATAATTAAAAATGAACTAAGATGAATGTACAAAATTTATAACGACTTTTGCAATTTGGACTCCTTTTTTTGGCCCCTTAAAAACTATTTTAACCGGCTAAAAAAACATAAAAGAATGGTCCATAAAAAATCCAATCATTGGGAACCCTCGCGCCGCTCTGCGGCTTTTAGTTTCGCAGGAGATAGAGTTTGAAAATATTGAGACGGACAGACAGACATATAACCTTTTATACATTAGATTCTTTAATATAATAACATCCAAAGCATCATGTTCTGTAAAAAAAAAAAAAAAAAAAAAAAACGAAGGAGTTTTAGTCATTACAATTTTTTAAAGCATCGTAAGCTGGGGTGACTCTGGCCACCCGAAGTGGCTTTAAGCCATTAAAATATTGGATTGGTGTAAAAACAATATCGTTTTCTCACATATGTTACTTTTATATATGATTTCTGAATTAATTCATTAATATATATAGCCATGTTATATATCATTTTGAAGCGCGTTTTTCGCTCTATCTAATTGTGTTATTCGTTACCGTTCTCAATCTCTTCATTCATTTTTTGCAGGCTTTTCGACAGCATGGACAAAATTAAAATCCGCACGATTTTCTTGTTTCAGTTCAAACTAGGCCTAAAACTGCGGAGACAGCTCGTGGCACTAGAACCACTAACGAATATGTGGCACAACGATGGTTCAGGAAACCACTAACGAATATGTGGCACAACGATGGTTCAGGAAATTTCTCAATGGTGCCGAGAGCCTCGAAGATGAAGACGGTCGCGGCCGGCCGACTACGATTGATAACAAATATTTAAAAGCTTAAATTGAAGCCGATCCTCGCAAAACCACACGAGAAGTTGTTGTTGAATTCGAGGTTGACTACTCAACAATCGTTCGCTATTTAAAGAAGTCAAAAGTTGAATAAATGGGTGCCGCATGAATTGAGCGATATTAAAAAAAATCGTCGTTTTGCTGAGTCTTCTACGCTCCTTCTGCACAACATTTTTCGATCGTATTGTGACGTGGGATGAAAAATGGATACTTTATGACAGCTGGCGACTTTCGGCTCAGTGGTTGTATGGCGGAGAAGTTCCACAACACTTCCCGAAGCTGAAAATGCAACAAAAAAATAGGTTATGGTCATTGTTTAGTGGTCTGCGGCCGATTTCATTCCATCACAACTTCTTTAATCCGGACGAAATGATTACGGCGGAGAAGTACTGCCGACAAAATGACAAAATGCACCAGAAGCTCCAGCGTATGTGCCCGAGATTGGTCAATATGAAGGGACCAATTCTCCTCCATGACAACGCTCGCCCGCATGTTGCTCAACTGACCCTGCAGAAGCTGAACGAATTGGGCTACGAGACTCTGCCTCATTCGCCATACTCACCGGATCTCTCGCCCACCACTTATCACTTTTTCAAGCATCTCGAAAACTTCATACGCGAAAAATGCTTCAAAAGCCGAGATGATGCCGAATCGACCTTCAATGACTTCATCGCGTCCAGAACTCTGGATTTCTATGCTAATAGGAAAAAAACTTCTTTCTCGTTGGCAAAAACGTGTCGATTCTAATGGTTCTTATTTCGATTAATAAAGTTTATCATGAAAGGGGCTTTGATCTTTTGAAGTTGAATGTCAAAAACGACATTATTTTTTTTTCACCAACTTAATAATAATGTGTAAATAATATATGATCTCTACATTTTAAACATAATTTCCAGGTCCTCTACGATTTGATAATTTTACAGACACATTTGTGGTACAGCAGCAAATATTTACTGCGGAGTCATTTACGCATTATTTTTACTTTCATTAATGGCTTAGGGTCGCCCCAGCTTAATGCATATAACTTTTCATTAAATGTGCGATGTTTTTCATTTAAAATTGAGTAATCGTTTAATTTTAATCAATTTTTTTTACTCCCTATTCATTTATAAATACATTTTAAATAGATTTTCTGTAAAAAAAAAAATATTAATAAAAATATTTTTTGATATAAATAATCTTTATATTTTTCATTAGATATTTTTTATTAGATATTAAAAAAAAATGGACATTTTTTCCATAAAATTAATTTTGCCAGTTTCATTCATCGTTTTCAAGCCCGAGTGTTGTTATTCATCATTTAACTAATAATTTTATTAACGTTTATCCTCCGGTAGCTTTTGGCCTCGGTAAGCGATAATTCTTTAGAATTAAAAAAATAAATAAATATACGCAAATATATCTTTATATCTATTAGCAAAGATTCATCAAAGAATTTCCACGGGTTCCATTTGTACATATAGAACGCAGTCTTGGGGGTGTCCTTTACGTCCCACATTGTGTTCACTTCGTTGGCAGAACCTACTGGTCATATTTATGTAGTCGCAGTGATGATGGAGGTTAAAGTTTTTATTTTCCTCTTTCTGCCGTTCGGAACGTTTTCTACTTCTTCTTCTGGATCAATTATATCCGAGGCACCCCAAAATTAGGAACGATTAAAAGAACGCATGTGTCTAATTCTGGGGAAATAAGTAAATATGTTTTTTTTTTAATATTTGTTTCGTTTGTTTGTTTGTTTTTGTTTTTTGTTTTTTGTTTGTTTGAATAAAATTATGTACCTTTTTAACGCTATTTCGTTTGCTCATAAATTTTACATAAAAAGTTGTTTTTCTTAATTCTTATTCACCCCAACCACAGCATAGTGCCGCTTGGGCGTAAGGGGCTACTATTTGGGATCATGTCTACATGTGACTATGCAGGGAGTTGAGCAGCGAGGTCTGTTCAAATTATATTTAAACTTCTTCATGTTAGTACAATGCAGGAAACAGGGTGGAAATTCAAAAGTCTAGCAATCTGAGGGAAGAGATTATTAAACTGTTTTCCGGCATCTAGGGACCTCAACAGTGAAGGGGTGGGATTTTGCTGCTTATCGGGTTAGTCGGAAGTATGTATCAGGCATAAGTTCCGCCGTTTCATAAAAAAAAATTTTGTTCTAAAAAATGTTTTGATATTTGGCAAAGTGTTATATATCGTTAGAATGCACATATTATGTTGTACAAGATAATTATCATCGTTTCTTGCTTATATAATTTTTTCTCGTCTTTCAGAACCGTCAAATGGATTGTCAAGTAGATTTTTAATAAATCACATTTTCGACACCTCCTTCTTTTCGCCTTTAATGGCGAAAACGCTATAGCTGAGAGAATTGTTCGAAATTGGTTTACCAGATTCAAACACAATATTTTGACGTCAATGACACTCCTCGTTCCGGAAGACCAATCAAAATAGACGATGGCCAACTCAGGGTTCTTTTGAAGGAAGATGGCTATCAGACATGTAGAGAATTGGGTGAAAAGATGAAGTGTGATTTTGCCACAATTTCACGCCACCTTCAGTCGATGGGATTCACACAAAAACTTGGAGCTTGGGTCCCACATGAACTTACTTTTGCTGTTAAAATTCTTTGATTTTCTTTTTAAAAACCCCGCGGGAACTTATGCAATAATCTGATACATCAAGAAGGCACAAGTGCTATGAGTTAGAGCATGTTTCATTAAAGTACTTCCAAAACACGTACAAGAGTGCAACATTGCAGCGCTGCAATAAGGCTTACAGCTTGATTAATGGTGTGGGACCGTGTTTGAAATCTGTCTATAGAAGAGAGGCTAGTGATAGATGCCCAGATGTGGCAACAATACTCCATGCATTGGCGAATAGTGGCTTTGTAGAAATATAAGTGATTTTCTAGCACGATAATTTTTCCCTTTAATTATTTTTTCTTTCTCTAAAGATTACGAAACGTTTTGTTCAGAAAGTTGCAACCGTATGTAAAAGTAAAAGAAACCGGTGTTTACCATACCTGTGTCCTTTTGGTTGTTTCCGATTTGATATAATTGATCCCTACTTCCGTAACGTTGTACACGTTTACAGACGGGACCCACACGTTGTGTGTAGTCTACGCCTTAAAGGAGGCAAAGACAAAGAATAACTCAAACTCGCTTTTTCGTTTTGTAGCAATGATATTTATTTCCGGGTACTTTCCGGATTAAACCGTGATCGTTCTCTTTCTCTCTGACCTCTATCCTCTCGAACGTGTCTAACGTTCTTCTCTAACGCCCCTCTCTCCTTTTTATTCTCTGTCTTTTTTCTTACCGTGACGTCATTTAGCACACAAGTCGGCATTTAGATACTCGCGCCCGCGCTCTGTTACATTTCTTCTTCTATTTTTCTTCTTCTTTTTTCTTTTCAATAACAGTGTGTATGCATTATAAAAAAGGGAAAAGGGGCAGTCTGATTGGGTCCAAAAATAGTAATTGTCCCAGTATAGAGGGTTTCCTCTCCATCAACTTGGACAAATTACCTTAAGTGCAGCATCTGCAGAACAGGGTGTTTATTTGCTCCCCCACTGAGCCAATTAGGAACAAGGCCGATTTTTAATTTGGAGAGTGAAGAGGAAATGGGGACCAGCTCCCCGGGGAATAGGGGAGCTGGATAGTGACAATTGGTATGAAGGGTTTTCCCTACATTGACCAATGACTTATATGTGTGGTTGGTATTTATTTGCTCCCCACCAAGCAAATTAGGCACAAGGCCGATTTTTAATGTGAGGAGTGAAGGGGAAGTGGGGACCAACTCCCCGAGGAGTAGGGGAGCTGGATAGTGACAATTGGTATGAAGGGTTGCCTCTATATTGATCAAGGTCTTATCTGTGGGGTTGCCCCCACATAGGGTCTTTGCTTGCAGTATCTACCGGAACAGATGTTATTTATTTGCTCCCCCACCGAGCAAATTAGGCACAAGGCCGATTTTTAATGTGAGGAGTGAAGGGAGGGGGAAGGGAAAAAGGGGACCAGCTCCCGAGAGGTGGGAAATGGGAGCTGGTTAAAGGTCAGGCATGTGGGGTTGCCCCCACATCTGGTCTTTGCTAGTCATAGCTAGTCATAGCTAGTCATAGCTTGCAACATCTACCGGAACAGATGGTATTTATTTGCTTCCCCACCGAGCAAATTAGGCCAAGGCCGATTTTTAATGTGAGGAGTGAAGGGAGGGGGAAGGGAAAAAGGGGACCAGCTCCCGAGAGGTGGGAAATGGGAGCTGGTTAATGGTCAGGCATGTGAGGTTGCCCCCACATCTGGTCTTTGCTAGTCATAGCTAGTCATAGCTAGTCATAGCTTGCAGCATCTGCCGGAACAGATGGTATTTATTTGCTCCCCCACCAAGCAAATTAGGCACAAGGCCGATTTTTAATGTGAGGAGTGAAGGGAGGGGGAAGGGAAAAAGGGGACCAGCTCCCGAGAGGTGGGAAATGGGAGCTGGTTAAAGGTCAGGCATGTGGGGTTACCCCCACATCTGGTCCTTGCTAGTCATAGCTAGTCATAGCTAGTCATAGCTTGCAGTATCTGCCGGAACAGATACTACACTTTGAGATATTAAATCTTTTATTCATGTTAAAAAAATACAGTAAAATTAACGGTGAACAAAAAACTTAGGCACATGGCCAACTCAAAAGGGGGGATTTTGGGGGTCGTTGGTCATCCTTGTCACTCCAGAACTAAACAAAGTCAAAAGTTTCTCCCAGCTAGTATCTTCTTTCACCATAATACCGCATTCACCCTTTCATATTGTGGGACGTCCTAGTAACTCCTAATTTTTAAAACATTTTTTATTGACGAGTAAAAACAAAAAAGATAACAATACAATGGTACAATAATTCATTTGTGTCGAGGGCGGGGGAAGAAAAAACAAAAAGGTGATTAGTAGGACCCTCCCAACCCCGTCTAGTTGATAGACTGCCCGTTCCACTAGGTTTGTAAAAGGAACCTCGCTTCTGTGGGTCAGTCTCTAGGTGGGGATGCCCTCTAGATGGGGGTGAATGGAGAAAAGAAAATTTTTGTGGGTAAGGGATGGAGGTTAGTTTGTATTTCTTTTTCTCCAAGATGGGTAAAATGTAGAGGAAGGGGTGAAAACAAAAATTGCAAGTAAGAGGGGATGGGGATCTTGGAGGCTTCCTAATCGGGGAGGGATGGAACACACACTCAGCTAGCTGAGAGACTACCTGTTTAATTTTACTTTACAGAACTGCGCGTTCCACACCTAGGCGGGGAACACATATTCAAATTTGGCTCCTCTTCGTACACACAGACTTGCCACATGTATCCATCTTCTGTCAAATGCCGCGCGATGCAGCCTTCTTCTATCACATCTGATCTTCACCCGTAGTTGGTGTTTAAAGAACGCGATCAGATCTTGATCAGAAAAAGACAACACCCCACGGCAACCTTGCAGACGTGACGTCCAAATCACCATTCTCGCCACGGCCAGGATCGTAACGTAGACCATTTGTCTTTCCCGGTCCCACGGCGGCCTCACGTTGTCCACAACATTGGATACAGTAATTGGGCGAGGATGCTCAGGATCGATGCGAGCCGTCACTCCGCTGACATACGACCAGTACTGGCGGAGTTCGCGGCAATCGAAGAAAGCGTGATCTGTAGTTTCTACGGCCGTTGTCCCACAACGGGGACAATCAGGCGACTCCAAAAACCCGGAACTGCATAGTATGTTGTTGAGTGGAAGTGCATTTCGGGCCAATCGCCAGGTCAGAGAGAACTCCGAATTGTTCAGATGACTCGAACCTGGCTCCCAGCTCCACGCGGAGCGGATCTCACTCTGCTGCCACCCCAAACGCGCGCATAGCGGGTCGTCAGCGGCCCCCTTCACTAGATCCCTGTGGAGTTCCCTACGGGTAGCAGTCACAAGGTCACTGGACCTTGGTAGTCGTTTTAGCGCGGCTCGGCACTCTTTCATGTAGGCAGATTCTCCCCGCGGCCTGCGACGGCTCTCGATGGAAGGGTCGAGAACGAGGTCGGGGAAGGCGGCAGTAACCACGGGGTGCCACGGTTGGTCATCCTGCATATAGTGGCTCAGGAAGGCCAGCCTCTCAGCATCTCGATGACACTTCAAGTCAGGCATTCCCAAGCCTCCCTCACACGGACGTTGAATACAGACCTGTCTGCTCACCCAGTGTCTTCCTCTGTCCCAAAGGAGCGAGGACAAGAGTTCGACAAGAGCTTTTAGGTGTTGTGCAGGCAGGGGAAGTACGGCCAGTCGGTAAAGGATGAGAGGAAAGACGTAAGTGGCGCACGCCTCAGCTCTACCCTTTAAGGAAAGTTTCCTAGGAAGCCACGAATTGACTGCAGCCTCCACCTTTGACCGTACCTCCAACCAATTCTTGTCAAGCTGGAGACCCGGTCCGAACCACACGCCGAGGATCCGGACCGGGCCATCTTTCCAGCTGAAGGGCGCAGGGAGGTTTTCGTTGCCACTCCATGCGCCCAACCGCAGTCCTACCGACTTGTTGCGGTTTATCTTGGTCCCCGTGATTCTTTCGTACAATGTGAGTGCCTCCGACACGACCTCAATGTCTCTGAAGCCCGACACGAAGACCGTGACATCATCGGCGAACGCGGATACCTTGGCAGCTGAGCCGCCAGGCAGAGCCATTCCGCGCAGGGCCGAATTTGCCTCCCCATGTCTCAGCTTGCGGAGAAGAGGCTCCAAAGCCAGGACATAAAGCAGGGGCGACAGTGGACAACCCTGACGAACCGACCGAGAGATAACAAAGGGTTTCGAGCGCTTTCCGTTGACTTGCACGACAGCCATGGGCTGTCGATACATTATGGAGATCCACTTGCAAAAGTCCGGTTTAAAACCGGCGGCCTCTAAGACAGATGCCAGGAAACGATGGTCGACCCTATCGAAAGTTTGATCCCGCCGAAGGCCGAGAACAACATTTTGGTTATATTATTGATACAGATAAGTTGTTTTCCGGGGTTTGCCTGGCTAAGGTATGTTGCATATCCGTATGGAAGTTTCGATCTCTCTGCTTTCATGTACGTCGTTATAGCTTCGTAGTCTCCAGTTTCCATTAGGCCCTTTTTCAACCCCTTAAATGCATATTTAGACACATGTGTCGAGCAACCTTTTACGGCAGACAACCAGACACGAACACTGGTTGCTACTGATTCTATATTTGTGCAGTCTCAGGACGTAAATAATAAAGCGGATTTAGTTACAATATAGACCCATAAATATTATATGAAATTGTAATGTATTTTTGACAAAACCTCGAAAGATTTGTGCCAAAAATAAACTTCCAATGTTTTTAAATCTGAGAAAAATATTTTTCACAATAATAAGTTTATAAAAAAAATAAATAGGAATCGTATTTACAGTAATTATCTGGCATTTTTATGTCAAGAACTCGAAGGAATTGATTTTAATGTAGAAGGACTGGCTTGTTGTTTGTTTTTGTTGTTGTTGTTGTTGTTGTTTGTTTGTTTGTTTGTTTTTGTTTTTATTTTTTGTTTTGTTTTGCTTGTTTGTTTGTTTTTTTCGCTAAATTTTTTTTTTTTTGCCTTAATTTACCGTACACAAATACGTAGAATTCCATCAACATTATTAATAAAAAAATATTACAAATGAATTTTGCTTTTAAAACTCCTGTTAGTGGATATTTTTCTTTATTATATACATGGTGTGTCTAAATCTAAACGAGGATTCCACCTAAAACTACGCGCCCTTGAAACACAGTTCCATTGTCCTGCTTTCCAGCCGACTACAATATGGTAGTGTTCAAGTCTAATGTAAACAAGTTCTTATTGAACCGTCATCTTCAATAATCAAATTGTACCCAATTTACACCATTAACGATTAGCACACTACTACCTTACATTCATTAACCCTTATCCTCGAGTGGCCTTCGGCCCTTGATAATTGGTGCCTCCATCGTTAACAAAAAATGCATGCTCATAAAATACTCTTACTCCTTTTACCATGGAAGATGAAAGTACTACCCAAAACTTTAATTGCTGTCTTTCTCTTGATTTACTGAAAAAGAAAAGATCATCCCTGCCTATTCGCCATGTCAGATTTTTTTTTATTTCCTGTTTGTGACGTCACTGCCGGGATACGTAACTCTGACTCGACTTCTAATTAGAAAATTCCGCTCTGCTTAATTTTAACCTTACGTGGACAGTTACCATCTTTTGTTAAACACCTGCATTTCAACAGTGCGACACATAGCAATGCACGAAGGCAATTATTATGTAGCATTTTAGCGATAAATTAGCTATCAGTATGAGACTTGAAAATCGCTAATGAAATTGCTTACAGAATAGCAGGCGTAAACAGTCTTGTTGATTGTATTTGTATGGATATTTTTCCGAGTGGGCGGTGTCATCTTTGCATTCACATTTGTTCAATATCCGTATAACAAATGTGTTATGTGTGATAAGGTTCGGTTATTATAACTAAAAGCTGAGTTAATCAACGTTTTGTTTTTTGTTTTTTTTTTTTCCTGAAGGCTTTTTTCTATATATTTTAATCACATAAAATACGTGTCAAATATTCTTCAGTTTTGGATATTGAATTATGTTTTTTTACGTATTTTAACTGTTCTAAATAGCCATAATTTGTGATCCATAAGTAACTATTTATCCTTTTCACCCTCTCTTATTCTATGTAAAAAAAGCATTAAATGTTGATGTTATTGTCTTTTTCTTTTCCTTTGCAAAGTCAATCATGTTCTGCAGAGCCAAAAACAAAAGCAAAAATTTTGCTCGATAAAACAACCAAACTAAACACCATGAATAAATATTTAAAGATACAAAGAACTTAAACATCTTCAAAAATTACTGGATTCTGCATTAAATAACCGAAAAGGATTGATATGCCGTAAAACGAAACAACCAAACGACCAAATCATTGTATGTCATTTGAACCCCGTTCTTATTTCATGTGGTATAAATAAGTTCGATCCTCACTACCCTCTCTCCCCCTCTCTCTCTCTCTCTCTCTCTCTCTCTCGCTCACTCTTACACACACTGAGAGAGAGAGAGAAAGAGAGAGAGTATATATGGGTGTGTATGTGTATTTATCAACAGTCGAAGGTAATAAAAATCTAATATATAAACAGCTATATGTCGGTCTGTCTGTCTGTCTGTCTGTCTGTCTGTCTCCATATTTTCAAACTCTATCTACCGAAACTGAAAGTCGTTAATTGACTAGTAAAATGCTATAGCATATTTTTCTTGTGGTCTCTTGATCTTACTGGATCCCAGGTAAGGAATCCATCTAGTCTGGTAGAGTATCAAGATAAGTGTTGGCACTTGGGGGGGGGTAACATTACTGGGAGGAACTACGCCATTACTCGTATTAGCCAGTGTCGAGGGGATATTATTTGAGCTTTGAATACTACGTACTTTAAATAAGGGAAATAACCTCATGTAATGGTTGTCCTGACAACCCCTTGTATGGAGTGACTGCAGATACTCGAGGATGGTGTCTAGTAAGTAATTCAAATGCTTTTAGGCAATTCAAAATCTCACTGTTACCCGTCTCTGTCTATGCATGTGTATAATGGAAGGTAAATGATAATTGAAAAAACAAAATGCCTTCATGAAACGAAACCCACGTAAGATGAATGCAGGGTATACGATAGCATAAGTTCAATTAACCAAAAAGACATACGTTATATTCAGCGCATGGTTGGATAATGAGTGTTTCGTTTTTATCGCATGTGCTAAGAATTTACAGTGGAAATTAATAACACAATATTTTCATTTTATTCGTCTTGTTTCAAACGATAATCACGTTGACACACCGGTTCCCGTCAGATCACTGAAGTTAAGCAAAGTGAAGCCTGGTCATTACTAAAATGGGTGACCATTTGGGAAATCCAGGTGCTGTATTTGTCCTCAGCTTCTGCTTATCTTGGCTTTGTTTCTAGTCAGTCTTGCGCCTCTCTTTACCACTGAACCCAAACTGTCGATTCAGGAGAGGTGTGGTTGGTGATTGCGCAAAACTTGTCTCACAATTACACGCGCAGTTACCCTTACAGGAATGTCCATTGTCTCTTGAGACTGAACGGAGACATCATTTTATATATATATATATATATATATATATATATATATATATATATATATAGAGAGAGAGAGAGAGAGAGAGAGAGAGAGAGGGAGAAAGATATATCTATACATATATAAATGTAATTTTTGGTTCGTTATAAGTGAATAAAACCATATTTCTACGTTACCAATTTATTTGAAATTTTCAGACAACTCATCTTTAGAGTCGAGGGATGTTTTTATGTTATTAAAATAAATTTACCTCGCGAATTATTAAAATATTAAATAAAATAAATATATTTTCGTGCGAACCTGTTTTGTTGATAAAACTGAACTTCCGGTTCGATTCATTTCACAGCCACGAATTGACGAAACGAAGTAGATTTCATTTTCTGTTTACTCGATAAGTAAAAAAAACAAAAAAAACAATTCATTTGTTTATCTGCCAAATTTTTTAATTTAAACATTTTTTCTTTATTATATAAGGCAAAAAGAAAGTTTGTCGCTTGCTTTTGGAGTTGTTTTTTTGTTTTGTTTTGTTTTTTCTTTTTCGATATAAGATTGGTTGGTAAAAGTACAGTTTTTTTTTTACGGATTGGTAACTTGCTTAAATAATATTTGGTGCTAATGCAAAGAGTGGTCCGCGCTATTTTTTAAATCGTATTTCCAGGTTTAATTAAAGTTTTATTATATGTTTTTATTCAATTGTAAGGTTAAAATACAGATTAGGTACAAAACACCCTCCCCTCCCCATGTTAAGAATGGCTTTCTAAATAATAACGTTATTATTTCAACACGGATCACTCTCTGCATGAGTACTGTACTTTCACCTAACAATTTAATAAACAAAACATGGTATTTATGCAGAGAAAGTACCATAATAATAGAATAATAGAATAATAACGTTATTTAGAAAGCCATTCTTAACATGAGGAGGACGTTTTCTTACTATTCTATACTTTCACCTAACAATTTAATAAACAAAAGATGGTACTTATGCAGAGAAGGTACCGTGCTGAAATAACGCTATTAAGAAAGCCATTCTTAACATGGGAAAGGGAGAGTGTTCTGTAACTATTTTATATTTTCACCTAACAATTTAATAAACAAAAGATAGTACTTATGCAGAGAAGGTACCGTGCTGAAATAATACCGTTATTTAGAAAGATATTCTTAACATGGGGAGGGAGTTTTGCATCTATTCTATACTTTCACCTAACAATTTAATAAACAAAAATAGATAGTACGTATGCATAGAAAATACCGTGCTGAAATAATGTTATTTAGAAAGACATTCTTAACATGGGGATGGTATTTTGTAACTATTCTGTCCTTTCACCTAACAATTTAAAAACAAAACATGGTACTTATGCAGAGAAGCTACCCCGCTGAAATAATGACGTTATTATTTAGAAAGCCATCCTTAACATGGGGATAGGGGTGTTTTGTAACTATTCTGGACTTTCGCCTAACAATTTAATAAACAAAAGTTAAACTTAAGTAGACAAGGAACAGTACTGAATCATTAACATTATTTAGAAAGCCATTCTTAACATGGAAAGGGAGGATGTTTTCTACTATTCTGTACTTTCGGTGCTAATGCAGAGAGTGATCTGCGCTATTTTTTAAATCGCATTTCCACGTTTAATTAAAGTTTTATGATATGTTTTTTATTCAATTGTAAGGTTAAAGTACAGATTAGGTACAAACCCCCTCCTCTCGCCATGTTAAGAATGGCTTTTTAAATAATAACGTTATTATTTCAGCACGGATCACTCTCTGCATGAATACCGATTAACGTTTTGTTCTTTTGGTTTTTTTTTAA
The DNA here is from genome assembly GCF_053919585.1 of Euprymna scolopes. Classification (NCBI taxonomy): domain Eukaryota; kingdom Metazoa; phylum Mollusca; class Cephalopoda; order Sepiida; family Sepiolidae; genus Euprymna; species Euprymna scolopes. The sequence goes on along the minus strand of NC_136493.1, from coordinate 51,022,455 downwards.
CAAAACCTTTTTTAACAAAGATTGAAAGTGCACGTTTTTTCTTTTTTTTTACAGAAGTTGTTTTTATATAAGAAAATATGAATGCTTTTAAAGAAATTGGGTACTCGTGCACTTATTGATCCGTGCTGAAATAATAACGTTATTATTTAAAAAGCCATTCTTAACATTGGGAGAAGAGGGTGTTTTGTACCTATTCTGTACTTACAATTGAATGAAAAAAACGGTAAATTTTTAGATTAGGTCCACCTCCACAATTTTCTTTTAAATGACGCCTTTTGTATGTTTTCGAATATGCTGAATACGGAAATCGCATTGAAATTTTGCAGAAATAAGTAGTTATCGAGATATTAAAAGTTTGTATAATGCATTGTAATCTCTGGCAGCCGTCTTTTTTACACGCTTGCGCGCGTCATAAACAAAGCTACGCGCGTAACAAAGATGGCCGCCAAAGAATATAAGGCATAAAACAACTATCTATATCTCGATAACTACTTATTTTTGCAAAATTTCCATGCGATTTCTGTATTCAGCATAGTCGGAAACCTTTAAAAGTCGTCATTTAAAAGAAAATTGTGGAGGTGGACCTAATCTAAAAAAAAATACCAAAAAAAAACATAAACCTTTAAATAAGCTTGGAAATACGATTTAAAAAAATAGCGCGGATCAGTAAGTACATTAGCACCCATTAATCGACTCATTATTGCCAAATAAGGTCCGGCTACAATGTTTTTTTGTTTGTTTGGGTTTTTTTTTTCAAGTTAAATTCAACTTTCACAATATCTTTTTATTTTTTTATAATTTCACAATATCTTTTTTAATAATAAATTGTTAGTTAAAAAAGCACAGAATAGTTACAAAACACCATCCCCTCTCTATGGTAAGAATGACTGAAAAAAAAATATTAGGTACTCATGTAGAGAGTGATCCGTGCTGAAATAATAACGTTATTATTTAAAAAGCCATTCTTAACATGGGGAGGGGAGGGTGTTTTGTATCTATTCGGTACTTTAACCTTACAATTGAATAAAAAAACATATCATAAAACTTTAATTAAACTTGGAAATTTGAAAAATACAAACGGTGATGGACACTGTTGATGATGTTAAGTTTAAGAAAATGATTTAAAACTAAAAAACTATACAAAATACTATGAGAAACCCACCGAATATGTCAGCCTATGTCACAATAACATATAATCAGTAGGTGTCTGACATTGTTTTGTATAGTTTTTAACTGATTTTCCCAAACTTAACGTATTCAACAGAGTCCACGACGATTCGTCTTTTTCAAATACATAGATGAACACTGCGTTTTTTAAGCCGATTAAACATTTTACACAAAATAAAAACACTAAAAAATTATCCAGTTAGATAGAAACGTAATTTACCTTACCTTTGCTTTCATTTATTCGTTTTTGAACAACTTTTTCGAATCTGCGTATAGTAACACCCCCTTACCCAAATATTAATTAAAAACTCACATTTTTAATACAATAAAAAAGAAAACTATTTAGCGTTTCAATGGTTTAGCAACTTTCGGCTTAATCCACTGAATGTTGAAGCCATAATTGATGGTAACTCCCGAGGATCCGGATCCAATTCTGCAAGAGTACCATATTTTTTTCATTTTCGCCTTTTTTTTTTTACTTTTTGGAGTGGATTGCTGTACTAAGAATATAAGAAACATGCATTTTCTCTTTTTATTAGCAGGGTACAGCTAGTATATATATATATATATATATATATATATATAAATTCCACAGCCAAACAACGTCGTAGCCAACAAGAGTAGACTCCTCTTGTGAGACACATCAGCTTGCAGTTATTAGCTGGTTGGATGACTGCGTCCCTTGTTGAGACGAAGTAGGTCCATTTCACAGTCGAATTTCGGCGCGGTGTGTTTGATCTGTGTTGGTTAATTGAAATTCTTGTGTGCAGGGCGTTTGCTCAGTTGGTAAAATACTTGCCTCCCATGCAAGAGGCTCGGATTTCGAATCCTGAGTTCGGATGTGTCTAGCTGATGAGCCCAAATGAGAGCGAAACTCGAGTCTTGGACTGTGGAATTAATGATATATAATCTCTCACATTCTGTAAATCATATATATATATATATATATATATATATATATATTACTTATAAAACAGTAATCTGCGCACACATGTTTCGCTGTACCTCAGCTCATCAGTGTAGCTTAACTGTATTAGGGATCGAACCTCGAACTTTAGTATACAGTTCAGTTACGCTAATGAGCTGAAGTAAAGCGAAATACGTGTACGTACATTATTGATTCATAAGTAAAATAAAAATGAATAATATATATATATATATATATATATATATATATATATATATATTTGTTTGCGTCTAAAACAGGTGGGCGATCGTTTTCAGTGAAAACTACTTCCTTTTTTATGTCATAATCACCCCAAACAAAAAATGTAGCTCACTACATCAAAGTAGCACTGTGCTACTTTGATGTAGTGAGCTACTATCTGGGAGATAATTTGAAGTGATATTGTAGAGAGTTCAGCAGCAAGATGTCTGTTTACATTACACTTGAACTTCTGCATGCCAGTACAGGCAGGGAAGTAGGGACCTAGAAAGAAATTCCAAAATATAATAGTCATAGAGAAGAAACAGCGTAAAAGGCTTTCTGGCATCTGGGGATTTCTACTGTGTAGGGATGGAATTATACTGCTTGTCGAGTTTGTCGAGGATATATACGTCGAGAGAGTACAAGGGCTTATAGTTCGTCGGAGCACCTACCATTAAGAGACTCATGCCTAGCGGACACTGCGGGACCTATTAGGTTGGCAACTCTCTTTTTAATCCTGTCTAATAGTGAGAGAATTGTAGCAGATGCACCAGCTCCAGTGTGGCAAAAATACTACATACATGGGCGAATGGTATCGTTGTAGAGGTACAGAATACTCTCAGGCGTAAGTGACTTTCTAGCACGGTAGAGAGAGCCCATCTTATTTGCAGCAGCCTTGGCAATGCCCTCAATATATCTGTTCCAACTTATGTTCTTTGTGAACGTTAAGCCGAGGAGTTTGAACGAAGTACTATCAGGCAATGTATCATTAGCCATGGCTATTAGCAGTCGAGACGGTTTCTTGTAATTATTAAAGGAAACGAAGCTTAGTCTTTGCAGCATTGAATTATACCCATCTTGGCACCCATTTTTGTCCCCATTCCACAACAGAGTGGATGTCTCCCTCTGCCTTCGATATGTGTTTATTCGTTTTCCCCTTGTGCCTGTTATAAAGCGCGGTGTCGTCAGCAAATATACTCATCTCAGAGGCAATTTTATCAGGGAGATCATTTATGAATATTAAAAATAATAAAATCCAAGGATCGACCCCTGAGGCACACCCGCGTGTATATACTATTATTTTGACGTACGTCCATTGAGAACAACTTGGATTCTTCTTTTATTTAAGGATTTACAATGTTAAGTATTCGTCCAGTAATACCATATGATCTGATTTCCATGAATACCATCATGCCATACCCTGTCAAAGGTCTTAGATATATCTAGGGCTACTGCACTAGCCTCTTCTGGCATCCAGTGCGCCGTATATACGTTCAGAGATTACTGTTAGGATATATGCAGTAGAACGAGCTTGCCTAAATCCATACATTTTGTTGGATAGTTTAGGTGGTGGACTAGAGCTTGATTAATTAAGGACTCAAATATTTTGGCGAAAAGCGGGAGGAGGCTAATGGGGCGATAATTGAATGTGTCAATTCTTTCGCCAAAATTCTTGTAAACTGGTACCACAGAAGCAGTGTTCCAACAGTCAGTAAAAAAAAATAAGAGATGCTAATACCGAATATTTCATTATTGCTAAAAACAACCATCAACAATAAAATGTCTCTGTTAAATGATTTTTGATTCAAATATGATCAATTTCATAATGTTTGTTTCTTCTAATGCACTGACCTGCAAAATTGATTATATATTTTGCAACCTTCTTCCCTTTGATGAGAAGAATTGCATTCTTCGAAAGTATATAGAATACGGTTTTTCTTGTTTATCTGTATTCCTTGTCGAATAATTAAAATTGTGTATATCTTCCTTACAGGTTTATAAGGGTTTTTGAAAATTTATTAAAATTTTCAATAACAAGATTTTTATTTTATACACACACACACACACACACAGACACACACACATTCATACATACATACATATATATATATAATATATATATTTATATATATATACATACATATATATATTTATATATACATACATATATATATATATATATATATATATATATATATATATATATATATATATATATATATATATATATATATATATATATATATATATACGGTAAGCTACTTCATGTTCTTACTTAGGTACATTTTTAAAAAAATGTGACTGTTTTGTGATTAATCTTGTGTCACTAAGGTAAAAAAAATTCAGACTTTACCTATTCCAGAATTGTATCTTCATGATGATTAAACAGTACACATTTCAAAAAGTGACATTTGTTTTATTAATTTGAGAAATATTTACTTGGCAGCTATTTCTACGCTAAAAAAAGGCAGAATATTTTTAAAGAATTGATTTGATACAATTTTAAATTAATAAAGTTATTCGTTTTATTTAGTTAAAGAATATTTAGCTAACAACGACAAATTCTTCTTCTTTTTTTTTTTACGGAAAAAGAGAAAAAAGAGTTATTTTTTTCTCAATAGTATTTACCATAACAGACATTTATTCTTGCAAAAGGAATATTAATTATTAAAAGTAAACTATAGATATTGATGTAGAAACACCGTGGAATTTCGACAAGGTTCCGCTCGTTTACTTTAATATTATTACGCACTAATAACGTTGTAAAAGGATGTGGACCCATAATTTCGCCTCGGGCTATAGTTAAAATAGTTACTTCCATTCAACCAGTTGAAGAGCGGCACTCTCAAAAGATTCGGCGCCATTTTGAATCGTTCTAATAAAGCTTAAGTAGCGTTCGCGCGGCCAAGAGAGAAAAGTAATTAACTTTCTCATCTAGCCGAGAGTTACGCGTTAATTAGCCCCGGTCGTTATTGACGCCAACAATAGCCAGTTGCCTGAGGTACTGATGATGGCGACATAAAATCTTCAACCCACGCAGAACGGAAAACTTAAATGGCGCGCCTGCTGAGCCGTACGAGCTTGTCACGTGTGGGTTGTACGGATGGAGTAGTTGCAGAGACTTTTGGTTCTTCTCCGGTTCTTTTTGTTTGACAAAGGCTTTGGAGGTGTTATGCTTAAAACGTGGGTGGGTTAAGTAAGATTTGAGAGGAAAACCTTACGTGAGAGAGCGAACTTTTTCCAACCAACAGTACACACGGGTGCCAGAACATACATGTTCAAATTTACACAGCAGAAAAAGGGCCATCACACGAACACCGATCGAATCAGAAAAAGACTTGAATTCCAACTGACTTACAAAACTATCTCTTTTCATGCCACCTTCTCATGCCTCAGTTTCGCATGATAGCGTAAGTCTTGCTTTGCTTGATGATTACAACGGAATTCGTCTCGCATGTGTTTGTAATCCACAACCAATGCACAAAAACTGTTTTAATTTTCTTGCTTCGCCGAGGCATGTTTCCGTTTCAGTGGGGAGTGGTTAGAGTTAGGTTTATGGAAGGATATTAAATAGTTAGAATATAATGACTAGTAATCATTTGGGGGATTTCGGTTTGCAGAGAACCGTTGGCGGGTAAACAGGATGTAAGGATTAGTAGGATCATGTGACTAACATTTAGGCCGCAGTAGTTGGAAGAAATGACGTCAGATGAAATAGGTGAAACTGCGAAGAGTAGAAGTCTAAGATGGGGCAGTTACTCGATCGGCCGCAGGTGAAAAAACGATTTACCTCCTCGTCAGAAAGTTAGATACAAGGCCAGATGAGATTTTTAAAAAGCCAGTACATTAGAGGAGGTGCACTCTGGCCTATAAAAAGCAGCTTTCCATTACTCTCAGCTTCTTGTGATTGCGATTACAAATCATTTTGCGTTCTCGCAATAGCCGTTCACTATTGAATTCTTTTTGATAACGACGGTCATCGTTCTCTGAATTTAGATTGGCATTAAGCCTCTTCAGGATTCCAGTACTCTACGTGCCCGTCTAATTTGATCAAGATGATGCTATTCAGCAACAAACCAACCCCTTCTCATAATTGTACATTTGTCCATAAGAATTCATAACTGGGCTGAGTTCCATTTCTGCAGTAGCAGCACCACCACGTTTTTTCTTACCTCTAGTAATTGTAGTAAAACGCCTAAATAAAAATTGATTTTCCAAATTTATTAATGTGCTCCGGGTTGCCTTTTTATGGCTGACTAAAGCTAACTCTGGTTCCAGAACGAGAAGTATTTAATTCGGGAGAACCGCTGTGGGTGAGCGTTTAAAGTCACCGGGTATGATTTTGTAATTTGACCCAGAACACCGAAAGGAATGGCGTATAAGCAACAGTGCCATTTCACTCTATTGATTGTGGTTTCACACCTGACACGTCTTGGTTTGCCGCAGTCAGGGGCAGAGACAACTAGTAGACGACGGATTTTCACCAGAATCATGGATGACAGATAACTCTAATAGTTACCACTGCCCCCATTACAGTGAGGAAGAATTCGACTTTAGAAAGAGAACTCTTATTGCTTGTAAATTAAGTTCGTCTTAAGGTTGTTCACTTCTGAAGAAGTTGGTGGTAAATTATACGCCCCAAACAATTTATATATATATATATATATATATATATATATATATATGTGTGTGTGTGTGTGTGTGTGTGTGTGTGTGTGTGTGTGTGTGTGTGCGTGCGTATATATATATATATATATATATATTTAGTGGAAATTGTAATTAATAAAAACTGAAGAAAGTGCTCAATACTGATGTAGAGCAAATATGCGTTTTATTTTTTATTACCGTATCTTTCTGTTTTTTTTTTTTTTTTTTGGTTTTTTTTTTGCCGTCTGTAACTTACTCAGACTTTTACAGAAATGTTCGTTATTATTTCATCTCATAATAACGAACATTTCTGTAAAAGTCTGACGAAGCTACAGATGGCCAAAAAACGGCCGGGTAGCTGAAACAATAATGTAACTTAACAGAAAGATACGGTAATAAAAAATAAAACGTATATATATATATATATATATATATATATATATATATATATATATATATATATATATATGCGTGTGTGTATGTATATAATATATATATACATATATATATATGTATATGTATATATGCATATATATATATGTATATGTATATATGCATATATATATATATATATATATATATATATATATATATATATATACATATATATCGTTAGTTATCATTCTAAAACCAGAAGATGTATTTATTTCACACTCATAGTATTTTATTTATATGATTAGGTAGTAAGTCTCACGCGTGTATCGTTGAATAGTGGAAGATCATCAAACAAATCATTAAAGACAGATTTGCCCTTCTCGGGAAAAGAAAACAGTTGAAGAGTTTTTATCATTTTTTTCTCTAAGAATAAAAAAGATATGGCGAATGAAAAATGATGATAAAAGAAAATGGAAATCTTTTAAAGTTCAAAAAATCATAAGAATAAAAAATCTCTTACTTATTTTAGAGTATGTAGGCAATCTTCCAAAATACGTTATTTTATAGCGCCATATTTGTTTTATCAGATGTGATTCTAAAGTTTCTATACTTAGGTTCAAAATTAAAATAAAAGCAAGTCGTTATTCACAAACTCTAGATGTTATTCGCAAAGTATTAATAATTAATTTAAATTTAATCAGATTTATTAGTCCATCAAAAGTTAATTTTCGAAACTAAGCTTACTTACATAACATTCACAACCTGCAACAATGCAAATAGTCCTATAAATCTCTCATCCTTATATCAAAATATGTATTATTTAATTAATTAGCACTAAACAAAACCAGTAAACCGGTAAATTATGTCATCCCATTAAAACAACAAAACAAATTGGATAACTGCCTGCTTCCTGGAGTTGTCGCCCTTGCATTTGAAATTCTATTCAAAACACTTGTATAACAAATATAAACTAACCGGTTCAAAATTTAAATTATACCGTTCCATTTAATGTAAAATCACATTACTAATGCAATAGGAAAAATTGATCAACATCCGATAAAGAATAATTATTACTGCTTAAAATTTCAACATCCTAATCCCCATCTAACGCGAAAATTTTGTATATTTTTACGAACACCATTGCCATATCAAAAGTATAATCATTTCCTCCTATTTAAGTTTATTTTTAATTATTGTGTTTTATTTATATTTATTTTTACTTCATTTATTTATTTTATTTCATTTATATATATATATATATATATATATATATATATATATATATATATATATATATATATATATATATATATATATATATATATAATTTGTGGATGTTATTTTGCCACGGAAAACTTCGGAGCTATCTTTTGCCGGTACAGTGAAGCCCCTTACCAAACTTTTCAGCCCGAAGTCCGAGGTTGAAATACTTAAATCTTGTTAAAAACGATGAATATGGATGCGGATGTGGTCAATAAACACTGCAACGAATTTAAATTATCAATTTTAAATATCTAATGTTCACACAAAGACTTACATCAAGTCGAGATGCAGAAATCAAAAGACGTGTTGTAACAAAATCAGAAAACGAACTACTTTTAAAAAGTAACAGAAAACTGCCAGAAAAAAGAAATAATTAAAAAGGACTCTAAATATATCGAATTTATCGAACTTAAAAAAAAAAGTACTCGAACAACCTAAAACGCACGTAACAAATAAAACCCATGATAAGAGAAATTATTACGCATATTCCCACTCATCTGAGAAAGAATTTTCAAAAACAAAAACGCCTTACCCTCGTAACAGATGTGAAGGCTTGCATTGGGTTGGAGACTGCCCATACCTGTCTCAAATATTTGGTATGTTAAAAAATGGACACAAAAGATCCCCTCGTACGAATAAAAATAGAATTAAAAATCGGGTACGCCTAACAAAAACCGTTGAAAACCACGAAGAAAGTTTACGAAAATATGTAACATTAAAAATTCTTTACAAAGATATTAAATTACAATTAGATTCAGGCTCGGACTTAACAATACTAAATTTAAATACATGGGAAAAAAATTGAATAGACCCACAATGTTGAGATCTCACAAAACAGCGAAGGCTGTTAATAGCACATAAATCAACTTTGAGGGAGAATTTCTGATTAACGTTACACTGCTGGGGAAAACTAGAATTTTAATGTCTACGTTCTAAAGAATACCGAGAATATCCGCAGGTCAAACTGGATGCATGAATTTAAAATATAGAACCAGCCAGTCAATAATTTAAAATAGGGCAACAGATGCCCAAGACTTGAATGATGAATTCACTATTCCAGAATACACAAGGCCAAACAAAAGCCGAAAACAAACCGATCCTGTTCCAGATCGATCAAAACTAACTTTCCTCTACTGAAAACAGCGCCTGACCACAAATGGAGAAAGCAACAACAAGCAGAATACTCTATCGTTAGCTCTAAAGTGATGACATCCCCGTCCACTGACCCAATTGTAAGTGGCCATGCAACTATGGCATTTTCACCATGTACGAAGAGTTCAGTTACACTGCAACATATACTGGTTGCAAATTTATTTCTCCCAGTATTGGGACATTATCTATCTATAGCAAACGTCACTCAAGAATATTACAAATTAATAGTTCCCAAAATGTTTTTCCACGATATGGAAGCACTCTCGGACCGGTTTATCCAGTGTCTCTTCAAAATAGACAGTTCATCAGGTTAACGGCTTTAGTTGAAAGACACTGAGGTAGTAACACCTCTTGTATGATGGATTATTACAATCAGGATCCTAGGTGGGCTTATTGACCCCGAAGTACTTATGTCTGAGTCTGCCAATCCAAAGTAATCGCTTTTTTACAAGATTCTTGCAATTAATACGCGAAAAAATGGTACTAAAATGTTTTATGACAGGTTAGAAACTATTTTTTTAAATTCGCACTTAACAATAATTATCCAAAAATTAGAAAGAGAATTTATTGAAAGCGTTTACGAGACATTTGATATTGAGCCCCCCCCCCAAACCACACCAGAAAAACGGTGCAGAAAAAGGAAAATCACAGAGCCATTCATGGGCTACCCAAAGAGAAAGAAATGCTGATATACTTTACAGTGTAATCTGCTCGGGATGGGATCGTGGCGGAATTACCTACGAATGAAATAATCCATATACAATAAATACTGAAAGACAAGTCATTAATGCGAAGTCTAGATCCGGAGAACTAGCAGTGTTTTTTTCGTTGGCTAGACAAACAACTCATACTTTTGCGTATTCTTAATACATTATTAATACTATTTCCGTGTTCCTTTTTTTTTTACTTGTAAGCCTTTAACTAGTGTTATAACAAATAGTATAGTTTCTGCTTCAAAAGTAATAGTTTCAAATAATAGTATAGTTTCGAATGAAGATATAGAAATGATAGTATAGTGTCGAATTAAGAAATAGTGGTATTGTTTCGAAATAAGATAGAGAAATAATAGTATAGTTTCGAATTAAGATATAGAAATAATAGTATAATTTAGAATTAAGATATAGAAATAATAGAATAGTTTCGAATTAAGATATACAGATAATAGTATAGTTTCGAATTAAGATATACAGATAATAGTATAGTTTCGAATTAAGATATACAAATAATAGTATAGTTTCGAATTAAGATATACAAATAATAGTATAGTTTCGAATTAAGATACAAAAGTACTAGCATAGTTTCGACTTTAGATAGATACCAAATCTCCATTAGTAGTAGATCTGTTATCTTACGTGTTTCAATAAGTATTTACCGTCACATATCTTATGTACATATCTTCAGGCGTGACTTAATGCATGGGCAAGCTTAGCCCTGGGGATGTTTGTGTTGAACACTTGGTTAATAATATATAATTCATAGTAATTTTATACTGTATGGTTTACCATGTTATTATCATTGATAGATTAGCTTTCTTGTGTTTTTCAATGCTTATGTCAGATTGTTCAAGCGTTTCCTTTGATTAATCCTCACAGTGCAGCATGTTTTTTTTAATCTTTAAACATTGATTTTGTTTAGCGTCCCAATACAATAAACGTGAGTTATTGAGTACGTAGTGTCCCTATTGTATTGTTTTTTTCCAAGCGGCCATAATAATAGTAATAATTGTAATAGTAATAATAATTATAATAACTATAATAATAGTAATAATAATTATAATAACTATAATAATAGTAATAATAATTATAATAACTATAATAATAGTAATAATAATTATAATAACTATAATAATAGTAATAATAATAGTAATAATAATTATAATAACTATAATAATAGTAATAATAATTATAATAACTATAATAATAGTAATAATAATAGTAATAACTATAATAATAGTAATAATAATTATAATAACTATAATAATAGTAATAATAATAATAGTAATAATAATTATAATAACTATAATAATAGTAATAATAATAATAGTAATAATAATAATAGTAATAATAATTATAATAACTATAATAATAGTAATAATAATTATAATAACTATAATAATAGTAATAATAATTACGAGCAAGAACTAAAAGAATCGACTAATCAAAGAAGCGCATAGTTTAAATGGGTGATTGGAATGCTATTTTGTGCCGAAGAATTATTAAAAAATTGCACGCGACTGTTCCTTCTTCCCTTTTCTTTCCTTAAGCTGATGTCACGTCTGTTTTCAGTCCATGGCAGAGTTGAGATGACACCCGAACGTAATCGCCGGCCTGGTAACCTGTGTATATATCAACATTAGCCGTAAATTAAAATCACGAAATGAACACTAGCAATCACATTCATTTACTGTTTAACACACTCACAAAGCTCAAATAGAGTGATACAATGCGTGCGCCATTAGCTAAAACCAGGTTCCCGTTTTTCAGTCGAGAGAGAAAGGGGGGGGGAGGTATAAAAAAAGAACTCGGTTCCGGTTAAGAGTCAGTTTGTCTCTCGAGCTGCTGAAGACAAAATCGTCGTTTACAAAAAGATGAAAAAAAGATAAAAGTAAAAACAAAGACGAAGATATATCTCGATTTTTTTTTTTTACAACTTACACACCTTTGATCCCATAAGAGCCGGAGATACAATGTCAGTCTCTCGCAGAATTGCCTTTCTTGAAGGTCAAGGGCCAAAATTTCTATAACAGTGTCGTAGGATCGAGTTATGGGTAGCTTGCACTTGGTTTGGGGTGAAGGAAAACTTGCTTTTAAATTGATCATTAGAATTGATGGGTCAAGATAAAAGAAGGGGTCTTGGTTATTTCACTTTAAATTGGAAAAGAAGAAATGTGAATCTGATAATGAAAAAAGAGTCTTCTTAATTTCATTTTTTCTTAGGAAATAAGTGGAAATAATTGTGGACGTCATGATAAAGAGCAATGGCATTTATTAAGGCCTGTTGTTTCAACAGGGTCTCTACAACGGCTGGTCATAAGTAAGTGAATTGGGCCATCTGCCTTGCGTAGGACACAAAGCAAATGTCAACTTTTGCGATAATCGAAATGAATAAGCAGTAAAAAGTTAATATTTAAACGACTTTATGAACAAGGAGGAAATATGGTAGATCAAATTCAACACTGGTCACTGGGGTGAATCGTTGATACAAACAATAAATGAGCTTTTGAAATGTGCCAACTGATAATATTGCTTACCTTAACTAATAAAATCAGAAGCAAGTGGGTAGAAGGATCAAAAAGCCGCTGTGGGTAGGGGATGAGACGGGGATTTTATGATTAACTGCCAAAAGATACTTCCCCGTTGTTAACGATTATTTAAAGAGGACATGTGCTTTACGCAAATTTAGAAAACTCATTCATTATTATGAAATCTGTCACCAGGGGGAGGAGAAACCTTCGCCCTGTCAGAGTAACAGTGAGAGATTGGGACCGATGAAGAAGAAAAGGTGAGCAGGCTTAAATGATCTGTTGACCACTCAAATCAAATTCCCGCAGAATTGAGAATTGTAATTATTACTCGTAACTTAAAATGATAATGTATTATCGATAATTATTAATTAAATTTTATTAGAAGTGCGTTGGAGTTATGCCCATCTGGTTCTAAATATAAGGCGAAGCATAGTGAGCTTTACCGACTCCGTTCTGTTTTCCCACCGAATCAATGCTGATCATGTTCTGATACTGATAGATATCACCCTAAATTCTCGCCTCCAAGTTGAAAAGCCATTGCTCAAAACGACAGTAAGCCATCAGGGATTACATCAGAGATGTTCCATGTGGTAATATCTTTTCTCTTCCTGTGGAACAGTGTGCAAATGAGGTTAGTGAATGGTTTCAAGCAGCAATTGAAGCGCATGTTCTCACACGGAAGTCCTATAAAAATAAATCCCACTCTCCCCAATGGTTCACTTCTACTTACGCAGCTACCGTTTTTCAAAGGCATGCATGCCTTAGATTTATCCGACATAAGATCAGTAAAAATAGACAAACGTATATAGAAGTTTAAAATCATTGTAACCGAGAAACAGCCGCAGCCAAAAGAAGACATGCTGAAACTACCAAAAAAATGTATCGAGTCGGAGAAATGAGAGACTCGAAATTTCTGGAAATTTTACGACAGTGTAGTAAACAATAGATAACAATTCCTTCACTGTCCAACAATCTTGAGGTTGTTTACACGACAACCTAAAAACCTAACCTGCTTGCCAGACGGTTCGCCCTCAACTCCACTTTGGACCCAGCAAACCACTTCGTTCCAGATTTTCCTTTGCAGACATAAACTATATTCGGTGATCTGAAAATCACCCCATCCTAAGTTCGTAATATTATAAAACACCTAGAAACCTCAAAAACATATGAGCCTGCTCTCATCCCTGTTATACTATTTTTAAAGGAATGCTCCGCTGAGGTTGCCTCAATTCTCTCTGCATAACTTTCTATCTAGTGTCTCTGCATAATTGATCCCAAATAGGTGCCATTTGCGTCAAAGTGGCACTGTGCCTTGTTTGGGGTGAAAAAGCAGTTGAAAATAATTTTCAAAAAAAAAAAAAACGAAAATCGCCCAAACTTACACGAATATTAGGATCTTAAGTCAGAGATCTGTGAATGATCATAGTTGCGTAATCTTTCAACAAATAATTATTTTGCTTTATACAAAAGGATCAGTTATCGATTTGTTATTCTTTTCTTCTTTTGCTTTGAAATGACCTTTGCTCCCCAATGACACAGACCTTGGTGACAAGTGCCGGACGGGTTGCCCTCTTGATCTTTTACAACATGGAGAGAGTGGTAATCAGTGGTCGGATTAGGACCTTTCAACATTTAGGATCTTCGCCAGAGTAACTGCCAAGTGGCAAGTGATCAACCAGGACTCAGAATGGCCTAATTTAGTGACATCGTCCACAGGACATCATTGCGGAAGTAAGGGTATATTTTTACGTTCGTGTACGTAAGCCATCGATATGCTGAAAGATTGTATTTTCTTGACAGGAGAGTCTGCATTAGGTTTTGCAGTCGGGGCCGACTTTCCAATACATTTCTTTTAACAAAAAAAGGGATCGAGAGACATGGCGAATAAAAATACTAATTTAGGATTTTGCCGATTTATTTTAATTTTAACTGTCTTTGAAAACTCACTTTTTCAGAGCTCAATGGTTGACCCAACGGTTCACGAGTCTTTATATAAATTCAAGAAATTACTTTCACTTGGCATTTTTGTTTATCGATTTGTTTTTTAAAGTATTCTTTTCCGTTTCAGGGACTTTCATTTCCGGATTGACTCTGATGTGCGGGTCGCAAGCGCGTCCACCCGAGAAGACTCGTTCTAGTATTATCTGGACCACAACTTATGTAGCCGGTCTCCAGTTCATCACAACCTTCCTATTCCTGCTCGGTTGGATTTGGAGTATTTCTTGGGGTATAGCATTCCTTACGATTTCAAGTAAGTTAATTTTTCATTGAATTTACATTTAAAACCAAATTATAGCAGATCGGTCAGATTCGACTTAGTAAATATCAACTGCTATGTCTTATATGCTTGTCATAATAGATGAGTACTTGATAATGGTGTAGTATCTGTTCTATGGGTGATGTTTGTATAGGCTGGTTTTCGCTTTAGCATCATACTAGTATTTAGGAGTATGACTGGCATGGCTCTAGTTCTCGTTCTTGTTGTGATGGCGTATGGTTCAGTTTGATCCTAGTGTGTGCATTATCACAGGTATTACCACGTATTTCAAGGAGAATGTTAATCGTCGATTAAATTGAAAACGTCTATTTGTTGGCGTCTGCTGATATTGAAATAGGAACTTGACAAGTTGCGTTTATCCAAAAAAAATAGTTCCTCATAATTTTAGGTCGTTTAGAGTTGTGCAGAATTTTTCGATTAACTAGTTTGTCAATATTTCGATAAGAGAGTTAATCAAAAATTTTTACGACTCTCATGAAAAAATTTTTATTACTTTCATAAAAAATTTTTACTACTCTCATAAAAAATTTTTGCTACTCTCATAAAAATTTTTACTACTCTTATAAAAGATTTTACTACTCTCATAAAAAAATTTTACTACTCTCATAAAAAATTTTTACTACTCTCATAAAAGATTTTTACTACTCTCATAAAAAATTTTTACTACTCTCATAAAAATTTTTTACTACTCTCATAAAAAATTTTTTACTACTCTCATATAAAAATTTTTTACTACTCTCATAAAAAAATTTTTACTACTCTCATAAAAATTTTTTACTACTCTCATAAAAAAATTTTTACTACTCTCATAAAAAATTTTTACTACTCTCATAAAAAAATTTTTTACTACTCTCATAAAAAAATTTTTTACTATTCTCATAAAAATTTTTTACTACTCTCATAAAAGATTGTTACTACTCTCATAAAAAAGTTTTACTACTCTCATAAAAAATTTTTTACTACTCTCATATAAAAATTTTTACTACTCTCATAAAAAAATTTTTACTACTCTCATAAAAAATTTTTTACTACTCTCATATAAAAATTTTTTACTACTCTCATATAAAAATTTTTTACTACTCTCATAAAAAAATTTTTACTACTCTCATAAAAAAATTTTTACTACTCTCATAAAAAAATTTTTTACTACTCTCATAAAAAAATTTTTACTGCTCTCATAAAAAAATTTTTACTATTCTCATAAAAAATTTTTACTGCTCTCATAAAAAAAGTTTTTACTACTCTCATAAAAAATTTTACTACTCTCATAAAAAATTTTTACTATTCTCATAAAAGATTGTTTACTACTCTCATAAAAAATTCTTCGACTCTCATAAAAAATTTTTCGACTCTCATAAAAAATGCTTGATTTGATTATTTATAATAATAAAAAATAAAATGTTCCAACTATAAAAATCAGTTTGATTTTTTTATTTGTTAATAATTAAAAGAAATACTGAAAAGAAATTCTTAATTCTCCCCGAAAATATATCTTGCCTAAAATATAATAGTTAACTGCTTTGGTAAACACCGCTTGTTAATTTTCGATTTAAAAACAGGAAGCCAACACCAAGTAGATTTTTTTCTCTTTAACTTAATTGACAGTAGAAATATAGAGAGCAAGTACCTACTTTCTTTCAGTGTTGGAGCGATTAATCGGAATTGGGAATCGGAAAAATCGGAACATTTGAGGGTATTGGAATTGGTATTGGAATTGTGCCATTTTTTCGATACCAAAAACGATTCCTTTAATTATTTTTATATTTGATTTTGTTTAAAACAAAATCTTCCATAGCGAGTACTATTTATAAAATAATTAATATTTATTGATTTTAAACTACTAGTAAGACTAAAATCGATAGATCATTCTCCCACATGTGTATTTCTACGTTTAAGAAAATATCTACATATACAACTGTGAAAAATAACAATGCTATAGTTGAATATTTAGAGATTTATAAAGAATCGGAATCGTTCATTGTATCGAAATCGGAAATTTAGTAGAGAATTGGTAATTGTATCGGAATCGGGAAAAATACTGGAATCGTCCCATCACTACTTTCTGTTATGGGAAAAAATTGGTTTTACGACTAAATAAGCAGGCAGGTAAACATGTTGACTAACGTGTTTAGGATATCGAATATTACACCTGACCAGAAGAAATAACACTCAATCAGTCGAAATACATCAATTCTCTACATAAAGAATAGACGGCTGGAAGACACACTCCGTAAAGGATGTGATTACATTGACTACGGAGGCGAAATCCCGGAATGGTCGTTCTATTTTCTGGATGCGTTAGTATATAAAAATGTTATATTAACTAGTCGAATTGAGATAGGAGAAAAAGTGACTGGCTACAAAATTCGAGAGATTAATTTCCGTCAACTCTGTGCACTCTGTGCTCTCTCTCTCTCTCTCTCTCTCTCTCTCTCTCTTTTTTTTTTCTTTCTCTCTTTCTCTCTTTCTTTCTTTCTCTCTCTTACTCTATTCGTTCACCGCAACAATATACTACTGCATTTATATACACCAATGTTTGTTGTCAGTTTCTTTTAAGCATAGGTGAATTATACAACAAATATGGGTAAAACTCGAATAGGGTTTAATAATGATTTTTTTTCTTTTCATTCCATTCATGCCCATTTTTTATTTATTTATTTTTAATTGATTGGCTTAGTGGAAGATAATACAAAAATATGGTTTATTGATAAATGGCGATTATAGAGAGATGAAACAATGCGATGTGGTTTAATTTTTTAACTTGGAAATTTCCGGCGATGTACGACATCTTCGGAAATTAAAAAAGATTTCAAACTTTTTTCCTCGTCTTTTTTAAATTACATTTTAATAAAATATAATAATCAAATTTGTTAAAAGTTGCTAATCGGTGTGTTGTTGATACAAATTCAGGATAGAATATCTGACCGAAGGAAATACGGGCTCGTGTAGTTTAATAAAAGCGGGAATATCTCTTATTGAAGCATTATTGATTCCCAACATATCGCATTGTTTTTTCTCTCTCTCTCTCTCTCTCTCTCTCTCTCTCTCTCTCTCTCTCTCTCTCTCTCTTTGGTGTCCATCTGTTGGTATCCAGAGAGGTAGCTATCTATCTATCTATCTATCTCTAGGATTCATTTATTCAAATTTAATCGTGTTTTTATGGATATTTATGCTTTATAAATTTATAGAGTCCCAACATATCGCACTATTTTCTCTCTCTCTCTCTCTCTCTCTCTCTCTCTCTCTATATATATATATATATATATATATATATATATATATATATATATATATAAATAAAAGTTATATATTTGGATTTTACCGTCACTGGATTATTTATCTTCCACCAGACTATCCATTCATGTGTAATCACCTTTTCCTTCCCCACATTCCCTCTGCTTCACTTTTTTTGTTATCAAGTAAGATCTTTGACTTACTTGTTGTTTCATCAAATACTTTTGCATGCAAAATCCGATCCCGCATTTTGCTAATTCCTACCCTCTGATGGGAAGGAAAGTATTTCTTCGAAACTCCGCGGATTAAGGACTATCCACTTATCTAGTGTTTCCTTTTCAGATTAAATATATTTTTAACTCATTTCAAAGTGCTTTTTAAACATGTTTTATTAACTGTTTGCTCGTATATATATATATATATATATATATATATATATATATATATATATATATATATATATATATATATTTAAGGTTCATTTATTCAAATTCGACAATGCTTCAACAAGAGACATTCCAAATTTTATTCTAATGGATATCTGTTTTATAATTTTATGATTGCTACAATTTCCCATGCAAGCTATATAGTTCTGCTACACAATCAATAAACTAATTGGTCACGATTAAACAGGGGAAAAGGCGCTTTTATTTTCTTGTGTGCTTAATAAGAATTGGAACCGGAGTTCCTAACAATGAAGTCATATTATTTTCATAATTTGAACATTTTGTATCATTTATACATCAAGAATCAACATTTTTCTATGATGTTATTGAGTAAGAACCGGGGTTTTAGGAAGACAAAAAACTAAGAAACAATTATTTCATCATCATAAGTGAATAAAACTAAAACAGTTCTTGTTCATATTGTTTACTTGCTTGCAAAGAGGCTACACGTAAGGTCAGTGAGGTTTTGAGAAGTCAGCGAATCAGGATAAATGCACTCTAGCATAGAAAAAAATGCCTAAACAATTCTATCGGTATTCCCCTTGCAGGGATACAAGAGGTGATTAGTAATAAACTAACCCCCTTCTCAGAGAGAAATTAAAGCCTTGGAAGGTGGATTTCTTAGTGCTGAACAAAATCACAATCGAACAACAACAAATCCACTGTTTAACAAATTTGTAACACTTTTTGTTCATAGCTTACGAATCGAATCGCAACTTTTTACTTCAGAATTTGCGTCGAATGACGTAAATAAAAGTTATTTAACATGTGCAATATTGATGATAAGAACAGAGATCGATTGGTAGAAAAGAGGAGATCGTTGTTCCCAAACAACTCAAGTCCAAACATTGTGTTCGTTTGTAAATGAATTTAAGTAAGAAATAAAATTAATTTGTCAGGACATCAATAAAAAAAAAATGAGTCCATCATATTACATTTCTAAACCCATCACTTCAATCTTGTAGATTTTATTTTCACACATTTTTCCCATAGAAATAGTTTTATTGCTTTGGAGAATTTGGAGGTCCGAAACCTTGCATTTATTAAATAGTCCGCAAGTGTTTCAGTATTATTAATCCAATTTGGGACGAGTATTCCAACCAGGTACTACTTTATTTATAAAACTTTATTATAAAAATGTAACAGATACACCACTTTTATCAATGATGGTGATCAGAGACAGTAACCTTTGTAGAAACTTGAACATATGCAATTTAATAAAAAAAAAATTTTTTTTAAATGTGGTTGACCTTTTTGTTAGGGTCTGGACACGAAGTCACTGAATGTACGAGACGAAAAAAAAAAAAGAAAGAATCTCATCATCTCATCTCCAGATGTCTTTCAGGACGCTTCACCACCGAATCTACACGACTTCTCCAGTTCTCTCGATCTCGCATGACATTTTGCAGGTCTCAAACACTTTCTAGTCCTATGTTCTGTAGCAGGTTGTCAATGTAGGTCATTTTTCTTCTACCACGGTGTGGGTGTCCATCTGTTGGTATCAAGAGAACTAGCTTGCTGGCTTTCTCTTCGCTGTATCTCATGCAGTGACCGGCTACTTTCATCCTTCTCTGCTGTACTTTCAGTGATACTGGTGGTAGGTCGCTATAAAGCTGTTGGTTTGCTGTGTGGCTCCTCCATGATGTACTAAGGGGCATCCTGAGCATCCGTGTGTAACAGCCATCCAGTGTCTTCTTCAGTGCATTTGTAAGAGCCAATGCTTCAGCACCATAGAGAAGGGCCGTTTCTACTGTGGCAACAAAGAGTCTTACAATAATACAATAAACGAAGTTAAAAATCAGGCGTTCAGAATAGAAAAGAAACAAAATGAAAATCGATCGTTATTCTCTTTATGTTACGATTGTGTATAGAAATCCATCTTTGAGCTTTTTCGGTTTTAGTTTAGTTCGAATGCAGATAAAAAGAAATAGAATTTAAGGATGTAATAAAAAGGTATGCAAATGTAAAGTAAAACATGAGATTGGCCCTTAAAAAAGGATACGAACAAAAAGTCACAACGTATACGAGCGAAAATAAAACGAATGCAATTAAAAGTTATGTGATAAGAATTAGTGCGCATTTATGGAAAAAAAATAAATAAATAAAATCGATCTCTTTTCTCCCCGACACTAGAGTGACTGAAGATCGAAATTCATCTTATCTCGCATTTTCCTCGAACAGGTACCAACTATTACAGACTTTGATGGCGCAATAAAAAAAAAATATAAGTTTATTTCCGTAATTCAATAAGGGGAACTTTTTTAAATATCAAATAACAATCAAATAACAATCATCGGAAAATAATACAGCAAAGTACAGCGATAATCATGTCATATAAGAGCTGCATCGAGTATAGGGCTCAGAATGATATCCTTATGTCAGACTGGTGAGAGTACAAACGTAAATTCAAGTAACATAAGATTCACTTTTAAATCAAAATACGAACACAAAAGTCACAGCGAACACAAGTTAAACAGTGAATAAAATCAAAGTTCATGTGGTCAGAGTTGGACATATTCGTGAAAAAAAAAATAGAAAATAATTAGAATCAGTCTTTTGTCTTTTGTTTTTTCTCCAAGGCAACAAAGATCGGGTATCAAAAGCTATGTTTTTGTTTGTTTGTTTTTTTTTTTTTGCTTTTTTACAAAAGAGTCACCACTTATCAAGGCCCAGTGGCCACTCGAGGATAAGAGTTAAAGAGTGTATAGTAGTCAATGTGACAATATCGTAGTAGTCGTTAGTAGTTTAAATTTAGTAAATTGGACTACTTAAGGGAAACGGCTCATCAAAAACTTGTTTACATTGGACTTGAAAACGACCATATTATAGTCAACTGGAAAGCAAATAAACAGAAGAGAGTTCCACAGATGTGCAACTAAACGAGTGTTTTTCGTGAATGTTTCGCGAGGGAGACCATAGATTGGGGCTCAGACGAGCACTTGCCACAAAAATAACGATGAAGCAGAGACAGACTCGCAACGTCTATTCTGTGAGAAAGAGGTTGTAGGGAAGAGAAAAGAGCATCCCCTACTAGGCTACGAAGTCTATTTTGAACTCTGTCGAGGCACGATAAGTCCTTTCTAGCAGCTTCTGTCCAAATGTGGCAACAATACTCCATTCTTGAACGTACCTGGCTCATATAGGTAGAAAATTGCATCAGCAGTGAGATATCTACTGGATCGATAGAAGGGTCCCACCATTTTTCCAGCCACCTTGGCAACGGATTTGATATGCGTGTTCCATTTTAGATCAGGAGTAAAGGTAAAGCCCAGTGTTCTCTTGCCCTTTAGTCGAACATAGACTCAACGATTATGCTACCAAGTTCGAGTGATTTTTTTTATTCACTCTATCCTACGGAGGACGAGTGTCCAACACCAAGAAATCCGTTTGCCTGGAAATTCTATCACCTGGGGTAGTCTAACTTGTGGGAGAATACCAAGGAAACCTAAAGGTTATTTTGCAACAGAGCCTGAGTTTCTTTTGTGCACTGGATCTATTCTCCCACATTAACGACCTTGTGTAACACGTTGTCCTTGTAGAGAGGTAGGTAAATATTTTTGACACCTGACAATTATTTGCCATTGGTTGGTAATCGTATTGCCGCGACATCCGGTCAGTTGATCGAATGGTTGCTTCGATGACTGATATCATGAAATAATATTTTCATAGGCCGTAATAAATCGATTGGATCTCTCTCTCTCTCTCTCTCTCTCTCTCTCTCTCTCTCTCTCTCTCTCTCTCTCTCATATATATATATATATATATATATATACATATATATATATATATATATATATATATATATATATATATATATATATCAAAAAAGTTAATGCCATTTATTTACTCTCCTTTTTTTCGTTTTTCTTTTACCAAGCTACATGATAGAAATAAAAGCAAGGCGAATAAACTCTGATAGGTTTTCTTGTCTGCGAATTGATTTAACTGAGCGTATTTGGATTTTCGCTATTATTTATACTACTCTCTCTGTCTCTGTCTCTGTCTCTGTCTCTGTCTCTGTCTCTCTCTCTCTCTCTCTCTCTCTCTCTCTCTCTCTCTCTCTCTCTCTCTCTCTCTCTCTATGGGGTGGCCCAGAAGTAGTGACCTATTTTAACCTTAGTTTTAATTTCAAAATAGGTCACTACTTCTGGGCCACACTATGTGTGTGTGTGTGTGTGTGTGTGTGTGTGTGTGTGTTGCAGAAAAATTCGACACTATATACATATATATTTATTAATATATTAAATTATTACCTACGGACGCGTGTTTCGCAGTTACTACGGTTCACAAGTTAGCTGACTATGATATGATCCGAAGCCGCGATCACAGTGGATGTAGTTGAGTGCTTATGATGAGTTTCTCTAAATTGATTTTACTGAGCTTAGTTGTTTTTTCGCCATAATCTTTTATTATGAGTTCGTCTATCTATCTATCTATCTATCTATCTATCTACCTTCCTACCTATATATGTAAATATATAGAGAGAGAGAGTGTTGCAGCAAATTCAGACGATATATATGTATGCATGTGCAATGTGCATATGTGTGTGTATTTTTCTTATAGATAAATAGTTACTTGGGTTCATGAGCGTGCCTGACTATCATAGGATTTGAAATCTTGGTGTCAGGCAATGTAATCGACTTCTCTATCATCGAGCAAGGAGGCTTATCTGGAATTACGTGGTAAATTTATTGCTTATAAATATATTTCGTTATGTGTTGTTATAAAGCATGGTGAGCGGAAATCGAAGCGTATTTGAAACGTTTGAGTATTCATTAATATCACCGATTGTGGGCAATTACCCGTGACAGTTTTCACGTTGTTTTTTTTTGTTCATTTTATTTTTTTAGTTTTTTAGCGATCGTTATTTGCTAAGACCCTAATGCTGGGATAGACTAGAGAAAGAGAGAGAGAGAGAGAGAGAGAGAGAGAGGGAGAGAGAGAGAGAGATAATATCATATAATATGGATGATAGAATAAAACTAGTTTGATCACGTACTGATTAACTCATTATTATTTCAATTTTCAGGTAAATATTTGAAAAGACAGTGGGGAATAAATATAGGAATGAACGGATACATAGATAGATATGTAGATATGAAAAGATATATATATATATATATATATATATATATATATATATATATATATATATATATATATATATATATATATATATACTAGCATGGGTGCCCGGTGTTGCCCGGGTATTTGGAGGTGTATGTTGAGAAAAAAAAAGCGGTCAATTTTTTTTTTAGCTTTGACCCCTATTATGACCCCTTGAAATTTATTGTTTTGGGCTCAACTCAAGTTATTAAGTTAGATCCATGTCCAAGGAACCTATATCTAAAATTTCATGTGTTTATACCCTAAATTGTCGGAAGATTTGGTAGAGTTCTCAAAGGTCAAATCGTTGAATTTTGACCCCTTAACAGCTACATTTCTGTCCGAAAACGGATTACAAAGATTTTTCCAAATCTCAGTACCCTGTGTATCAAATTTCGAGTCTGTAGGCTGAAAATTGACAGTGTTATTGCGTAGGGAAATGTACACAGACACACACACAGACACGTTGACTTTTATATATATATATATATATATATATATATATATATATATATATATAACAACAACAATCACTCTTGGTGACGATCGAAAGTACCAATAGAAAACGCTTGAGAAAAATATGGTTTCTTCAACGTTTGAGCGCCATAATATTCAACATGCTAGCTGAAATAAAAAGACCGCTCGGCGAATTGAAAAGACACCCAGAAAAAATGAAAAAAAAAATAACTCTGTCGTGTTCAATCAGTTATATATATACATATATATGTGTGTGTGTGTGTGTGTGTGTGTGTGTGTGTGTGTGTGTGTGTGTGTGTGTGTGTGTCTGTGTGTGTGTGTGTGTGTGTGTGTCTGTGTATCTAGTAAGATATAAAAATATATGTCAATTAAATTACGCGTAAGATTCTATGTAGCTTTATTGCTTTGTAATTTCATAACTTACTACCTCTACTACTAACTGTACTCATATATTGGGCACTGTTGAAGTATATTTATGTACATGGTGTAATCGATAAATTGGCAGTTTAAAATCTCAAACTTTAAACTCTAAAAAAAAAAGGGTCAGTAAAAGACTTGTGTGTGTTTATTTAACCGATTTATTAAATACAAACAAATACAAACATTTTATTCTATGCGTCCACCTTCTGCGCTCACAACTTCCTGGGCCTTAAAGACACGACAGACCTTGACAGCTGACTTTTTCTTGATAGCGCGGAATGAGATTAGAGACCTTCATAACATCGCCTCATAACCAATTCGCAAGGAGTTCAAATCTGGCGAGCAAGAGGCCCAGATATTTGAGGACACAAAATGCGACTATATATTCAAGAATGTCTCACTGTATTTGACCCATGTGCATGTGCAGAGTCCTGGATGAACATTACTTTCTTAGGATCATAGTTCTTTTTAATCCAGGGTCAAAGATCAATACGCCGGAATATCTGAAGATTTTGGATCTTCATATATTCTGCCGTATTGATATTCAGGTCACTTCAATGAAATGAGCAAGCATGACTTCCCCATCGTAGGCAACAGCTCCAAACACCATGACAGAGGAAGGGTGTTTACTCTGCACGACTGGAGGAACACCAGAAGTGTCATGGGCGATAACTCTCGAGTTTCTGCGTTTGGAGACCTCGTCAACCACAGATTTTTTTTTTCTCGTCCACATAAATCGTACGGTACCACCATGATATTTCAGGTGATTGAGTTGCGAGGGGCTTCTCTCTTTACGAATGGTTTTAGATTTCGCTATAAAAATGTTACGATCTCGTCTGTAATATCCCATTCATCCAAAGATCTTTCCATGCTGCATTAGAAATGGTCTTTTTTCTTTCTTTTTTTTTTTTTTTTTTGTCACATTCCGCCTTTTCGCCATTTCAGCCATTGACTGTGATGGATTTGCTACAATGGACTGTTTGACGCCACTGTGAAACTTTCTAGTGCAGATTTTACCACTTCTCGGGCTGTGAGCCTTCCTTTGGGTGTCTTTACCTTCCATGAAGTTCGTCTTATGCCCGGCGCGAAACAATTCAGCAATAACAATTCTATGGTTAAATTTTACACTAGCACTTCTGTTTTTTTGGGGTTTTTTTTTTTTTTTTTTTTTTTTAGTATTTTTAGGTGCTAATCTGAAACATAAAACTCTAAAGAGTAGAGTAACTAACATTTCAGATTGATAATGCCACTTTAAAAAAAAAAACTAAATTGCAGATTGAAATTACTGCCAATTTATCGTTTACACCCTCTATATGTATATATAGCAAGAGAGAGAAAGAGATACATGAAATAATTTTATATATATTTATTAAGAATGGGACGATTCCAATATTTTGCCCTATTCCGTACTAAATTTCCGATTCCGATACAATTGCCGAATCCGATTCTTTATACATCTCTCAATATTTAACTATATAGTTATTTTTCACGACTGCCGTTAAAACTCGTGTTAAATGTGCGGATATTTTCACGAATATAAAAATACGTTTGTGAGGAATGATCTATCCTTTTTGAAGTTTTACTGGAAGTTTAAAATCAATAGATTTTCAGTATTTTATCATTACTGTTAGCAGAAGATTTAGCTTTTAAAAAATCAAATTTTAAAAAAAGCCCATTAAAGGAATTGTTTTTTGGTATCGGGAAATAGACAAAATATTTTCCGATTCCGATACCCTCAAAAGTTCGATTTATTTTTATATATATATATATATATATATATATATATATATATATATATATATATATATAGAGAGAGAGAGAGAGAGAGAGAGAGAGAGAGAGAGAGAGAGAGGGGAGAGAGAAAGAGAGACAGTGAAGGGGTAAGATTTTGCTGTTAATCCGATGTTCGGGGGTATTCATGTTAATAGGTACAAGGGCATTACTTTCATTTTCCATGAAAATACTTATAAAACAATCACATGGATGCAAAACTGCGGCGATGGGACAGGGGATAGTGTTAGGAAGGCAGTGGTGTACCTATCGTAACTCTCACTTCCCTTATTTTGTCCTTTAGTCATCATATTCAAAGAACGCTGTTTCTGGCAGGGAGGGGGAGAATTGCTATTTCCTTTGTTCGAATCTATCTATATACTATGTAATGTTGGTAAGTTTTGTTCGAATCTATCTATATGCTATGCAATGTTGGTAAGTTTTTGACCTTGAAGTGGTATTTACTTGAGCTCCTTACATCAAGTGGCTTCATACTTTGCCTTCATGCCATTCATTCATTCAAGTGGCTTCATACCATTCATTCATAACTTTTAAAAAATTCATACCATTCATTCATAACTTTTAACATCTTTATACCATTCATTCATAACTTTTAAAAAATTCTTACCATTCATTCATAACTTTAAAAAAAAATTCATACCATTCATTCATAACTTTTAACATCTTCATACAATTCATTCATAACTTTTAACAACTTCATACCATTCATTCATAACTTTTTAAAAATTCATACCATTCATTCATAACTTTTACCATTCATTCATAACTTTTAACATCTTTATACAATTCATTCATAACTTTTAACATTCATTCATAACTTTTAACATCTTCATACCATTCATTCATAACTTTTAACATTCATTCATAACTTTTAACATCTCCATACCAGTCAGTCATAACTTTTAAAAAAATCATAGCATTCAGTCATAACTTTTAACATTCATTCATAACTCTTAGCATCTTTATACCATTCATTCATAACTTTTAACATTCATTCATGACTTTTAACAACTTCATACCATTCATTCATAACTTTTAAAAATTCATACCATTCATTCATAACTTTTACCATTCATTCATAACTTTTAACATCTTTATACCATTCATTCATAACTTTTAACATACCAAATAACTATTAAGATACAAAAGTATTTCGGTTTGAACGACAAAATGTGTTTGCGCGTATTTATTAGGGTGGGTACAAAAATAATGCCGGTTTTTTGACATGAAGTTAAACGTCAAAAGAACTTTATTTTTGTACCAACTTAATACGTGCGTTTGTTTGCAACTGCTTGCGCCAATGCGTGACAATAGCCCATCTGGCAGTCAAAATAAAAATATATAAATTAAATTAACGAACTTCCTGGGGACATCGAGGTGTATCATTTTAACTGCAATTTGTAAAATACATTTACATCCAGAGTCACCAATGGATTGTTATTATATTCCAATAAACATAATTTGTCTCATTCATCCATTATGACTATCCAATTTCTACAGCTACGTACGTAGAAAATGAAGCCATAAAACCTGGCATAATAATAAGGGGCAAAAAGGATAAAGAAGCAACCTTAGTAGAAGTTAGTGTATTCAATAATACTGGGTTGAACAGAGCTGAATGTGAAAAGATAATGAAATACTAAGGTCTTATGTATTACATGAAAAGAACCTGGAATCTTAAAAAGCTCGCGATTTGTCCAGTTATTATAGGAGCAACTGAACTCATGGGAAGAATTTTCAAAACTCCCTGGCAAATATACAACTGCAACGTTTAGCTAAGTAATCGCCGACCATTTCGCATTTTCTACTATACTATGATTGGTCAGTAACTGAAAGCCTTCATTTTACGCACGTAAAAAGGAGCCTCCGTTCAAGTTCCGTTCGATATTGAAGTTTGGTTTATAATGACAATAGCACGCCTAATTGTTGGGGGTTTACTACATTTATATTATAAGAGGCAAGCGTACTCAGTGATCTTTTTAAATTTTAAACACGATTCTATCACCTTATCGATTATTTTGACTTTTTAAATCTATAATATCAATCTCACCTGTCTGTTTAAATGTATGTATGTATGTATGTATGGATGTATGTATGCGTAAAACTTTCGACAGAGGCGACGGATTTTCACTAGATCGGTATCATTTTGAAGATCGGCGCTTCGGATGACAAATATCGAAAAATTGGCTAAAAACATTAATTCCTTCGCCTGGGCACCTTTTTACAAGGATGAGTCACTTTTTTTCGCCGATATTTTCGAAAGTCATGCCTCTTTTCGATTGACTAGCCTTAATTTAAACCTTCGCTATTTCCGGTTTGGCGATGGACGCAACTGCAAAGACGTCGCATTTTTTGTTTCACTTTCTTTTCCTCCTTCATGGTACGGGTTCGAGCCTGCCCACCTGCCTACTACCACTTTTTTTTTTTACATTAGCAATTTTCATTTTTTTTTTTTTTTTTGCCTTTTGCCTTTTGCTCAACCAACACCCTTACACATACCTCCACTTTCTTTTCCGCCTTCGCGTCACGGGTTCGAGCCTGCTTGCCTACTACCACTTTTTTTTTTCAACACACACTTCCAAACACCCGGGCAACGCCGGGCACTCAGACTAGTTTATATTATAAGAGGCAAGCGTACTCAGTAATCTCTTTAAATCTTAAACACGATTTGATCACCTTATCGATTATTTTGACTTTTTAAAACTGTAAAATAAACTTTGACGTTTCAAATGTATTGTTTTGATCATCTAACCTACATTAGAAAATATGAGACCGGTGAACGCAGCAACTATTTTTAATTGTAAATCCGATTTAATCATCTGAGTCAGTCTTAAAAAATTAGTTTGCAATTGGCATGACCTTTTACTAGGTTGACAAAGAGGTTTTTGCGGAAACTTTTAATTTGATTTCAAATTAAGTTTTCGTTAGAATACCTTTACTTTATATATCATTTTAAAGAGTGTTTTTTGCTCTATCTAATCGTTTTAAAACAACTATCTCTTCTTTTCAAAACGTTAAATGCAAGATGGGAAAAAGCAAATTCACACAATTTTCTTATTTCAATTCAAGCTATGCCGAAACGCTGCTGAAACAGCTCGCGATATCAACGAAGCGTTTGGTCCAGGAACCACTAACTGAACGAACAGCACAATGGTGTTTTAAGAAATTTTATGGCGGCGTCGAGAGTCTTGAAGATGATGAACGTATAGTTCATCGGATGTTGACAACGATCAATTAAGAGCTTTAGTCGAAGCCAATCCACGCACAACTGTTCGAGAACTTGCTTCTGAATTAGACATAACGTATACGACGATTTCTAACCACTTGAGAGAAATGGAAAAGACAAAATAGCTTGATAAATAGATGCCTCGCGAATTGAACGATAACCAAAAGAAACGTCGTTATGATTGGCATCTTCTCTTCTTTTACGCAACAAGAACGCCCGTTTCTCGACCGGCTTGTGACTTGCGATCAAAAATGGGTTCTTTACAACAACCGGCGACACTCAGCTCAGTGGTTTCACACCGACGAAGCTCCACAACACTTCCTGAAGCAGAGTTGCACCAAGAGAAGGTCATGCTGACTGTTTGGTAGTCTGCGGCCGGTCTCATCCCTTACAGTTTTTTGAATTAGTCAAGAGAAAATGTCCAATTCTACTCCACGACAATGCTCGACCGCACGTTGCTAAACTGACCCTGCTGAAGTTGAACGAATTGGGCTACGAAACTCTGCCTCATCTTCCATACTCTCCAGACCTCTCATCAACCGACTACTACTTTTTCAAGCATCTCGACAATTTTCTGCGTGAGAAATGCTTCAAAATCCTAAGTGATATCAAAAACGCCTTCATCGACTTCATCGTCACCAGAACGCAAGATTTTTACGTTACTAACATAAATACACTTGTTTTGCGTTGGCAAATAATATTACGATGATCTTCCTGAGATTCCAGTTTCTTTTTATGTCATACATAAGACATGGATGTTTAATTATCTCCCCCCCCCTCTCTCTCTCTCTCTCTCTCTCTCTCTCTCTCTCTCTCTCTCTCTCTCTCTCAGCAGCATTAGAGACACTGACGTCAGCTAAGGTCGTTACTCTCTCCCTCTTTTTCCATGTCCCTATGTCAAGTTTAATAGCTTCGTTTTATAGTTGTATGGATTGCATAGTCGTACTATTGTCCTATTTTTCAATGCTCAATTCAGGGAGGTAGTGTAGTATCTGTTCTGTTGTCATGGGACCATCACCTCAGATATTACCTCCTCTTATGGGAGTAGGTATAGTGTAATATATGCCCACTTTTCGTAATACTATCCTTCCAGGTATTCTTGTTGGTGGTAAGGTAGTGTAATATCCGCTATATGCTCATGATGCCATCCTCGTAGTCGTGATATAAGAGGAAAAATATGTTCCCCTCATTTTTATTTAATTAAAATAAATTAGACATTAATAAAACGGAAAGTAAAATAAAATGAAAATTTAAACATTCAAAACAACATGATTTTACGGGAAGTGAGCGATACATTTTTTTTTTTCGAAAGTTTCTTTCTTTCAAACCCAAAAAACACTGACATTGGCTGTATCTGCTATTTTTTCTCCTTTCAATAAATTAAAAAAAAATTATTACATTTTTCCTATTTGAAATGTTTTTTTTTCGAACAGTGTTATTTTTATTTATTTTTTTTATTTATTTATTTTTTATTTATTTTTTTTTTTTAACAAATCGTCTTTTTTATTCTTTCTTTTTTTCTTCTTTTTGGCCAATTTAGATGATTATAGTTCAAAGTTGAAGGCGAAAAACGACATAATTGCCGAGGTGAAAAACAGTTGCGATGGAAACGGTGCGACCAGCGACAGCATCACGACAGTCACAACGACGAGCACGGCTAAAAAAACGGTGGATGACATCATGATCCCACTTAGGGACACTCCAACCATGCCTGCTGGAAGCCATCTTGTAGGAATCCATTGATTAAAGAAAGAAAGAAAAACGGAATAAAAAAAAGGGAAATAGAAAAAAATAACTTGATGCATCTGACCTTTCTTTAAAAGAAAAAGAAGCATGAAGTACTTAGGAGATGTTTATTTAATTTGCTGCCCACTCACTTTCATTATTACCAACGTTACTCAGAAACTCGTTAACCTAATCTGTCGAGAAAAAACAAACAATTTTCAAATTCATGTATTTGAAAATCACGTTTAAGACGTGGATTCGCAGTAAAGGTTAATTGTTACCGTATATAGTCGCGTATATTGCGACATTCTGAAATCTATTTTTAAAATTTTTAAATGATATATCAATTAAAACAAAAACAAAAATTTAAGTTATATATTTAAAATTCTTTCTAACATTTTCACAAACATGCATGAGCCGTAACGTCACCTGCCAAAAATGAAACTCGCATCAAACAAGAGATATAATAAAATTATCATTGTAGACAGAAATGTGTGGCATTGCACGAGACGTAATATCGACTGATATGCGAATATTGCGGTATTATCCCCTCCTTTTTATAATATACTTCATACCCATCTCCCGCTTTCCATAGTTTTGTTTGTTGATTGGATTGTGAGGAGAATTGCACAAAAACCTTGATTAGTTTCCACAAAATCGCGTACAATAATCGGCTTTAACCCAGAATAGACTGCGTTAGATTTTTGATGATGATCTGAATAAATATATGAATTTAATAACAACAAAATGGCTTCACCCTCTTTAATATTGTTTTTGTTTGTTTGTTTTTTGTTTGTTTGTTTTTTGTTTTGTTTTTTGTTTCTTTTTTTTGTTTTTTTTGCTTTTTGTTTTTTCGATCACATTTCTGTTGGAATAATGTGTTGGGTCGTGAATAGTGATTATTCCTAATCTGTTATGTAAAGGTTAGTGCTCTTGAAGGATACAACAGACTCTCCCTAAACATGTATTGGCAACTAAAGACTACTGCGTATTCAGATCAAGTCGGGGTCACCAATGTCCATTCTATCAAGATAGAATAGTTATGGTATACAAGAAAATCTCTTCTAAACACGTGGGTACCAGTAAATGCACGTCGGCAACTATTCATTGTGTATTTATACGTATGAACGAGAAACACAACTACATACATATCAGAAATTTTCTCACAATTTTGCGGATACAGAGATTATGTCTCTTTGGAGATTTCTTATTGTTATCAGTAATCTTATCTCAATTTTAATAAAGATATTTTTAATTCTTTTTAGACGCCGTCAAGTGCACAATCATAATGAAACATGTAAAATGGCACAGGTAAAAAGGCATAGGTAAAATGGCACAGGTAAAATGGTACAAATAAATAAAAAGGAAAAAAAATGACAAAAATCAAGAACATAAAGCAGTTCTTCCCAACCTTCTTTTTTCAGGTGACTTCAATCATGCAAATCAAGACATGACCACAACATCACTGGTTTTAATTGTTTTTGGTGCATGTAGTACTAGTTGTTGGAAATGGTGAATAATTAATTCAAAATTTAAAAAAAAATATTTATACTTTTGAATGTAGATTAATTTTTTTTTTAATTTGACAATTTTTACACACGTGACCATCTAACACCAATAAAAGCATTCTACATGTAAAATATTATATATATATATATATATATATATATATATATATATATATATATATATATATATACTAGCAAAAGTACCCGTCGTTGACTGGGTTCAAAAACAGCCTACAGAAAATGGACTCTGATTTATGAAAGTATGATAGGTTATGAAAAGGATGGGTTGTAAATTTAGGTTGAATTTGGGGGTATCAAAACCAAAGCAAAATATGATGAAAGTAAAAATAAAATAGATAAACCCCATAATTTATTATATCATACCTGTTCGCACTGAAACACTTATCACAATATTCTGTGGATCTATATTAAAAAAAAACTTGTTAAACTTTGTGACATATTTCTATTCTATGGATGTCAGGTGCGAACGAACACCCCATAATTTTATCATACCATATTTCTTCAAACTGAAATATAATTATCAAAGTATACTTACGCAGATAGATATGAAAAGTCTTTATTAAAGTGTATGCCTATTTCCATTCTATGGAAGCCAGGCGTGAACGCAGACTCCACAATTTTATTATACCATCCCTATTTAACTTAAAACATACTTATCAAAGTATTATTATGTACATCTATATCAAAAACACTTGTAAAGTTTTTTTTTTTTTAATTTTTTATTTCCATACTTTGTGGACCAGGCGCGAACGCAGACCCCACAATTTTAATGAACCACCGTTTTGCCAGATCAAAATACCCATTCCTGTGTCTCGATACATCTTCTATCATTATATGTAATCAGTTTTTTTTTAAATAGTCAACCATATAGGAGCTTATTCGTGACCAGACACACACATTCAGCTATATATATATATATATATATATATATACATATATATATATATATATATAAAATTTATTTATTTTTATTTTTTTAAGTTCTTTATTAACTTCTTATCCACTTTTTTTGAAGAGCTCCATTTTTTTCTTTAATTTCTCTCTAATCTATCCCATTTTCCATTTTTTTCTTTTGCGTCGTGAGGTTCCAGGTCGCCTGATGAAGTCTCTTTGACTGAAATAGATGGCTATTTGTAGCGACCATATGTAACTGTTTACGCCTAATAAAAGAAATAATATATATATATATATTATATATATATATATATATATATATATATATATATATATATATATATACACAGTGATGATCATATTTATTGGCACGGTAAAATAAAAGTTAAATTTTGTCTAATAAATTCTAAAAAAGGGATTAAATTAAAGAAAATAACAAAGTATATTATGTATTTTTTAACTGGCCTTTCCGATGCAGCAATCGGATTTTAGAAAAAAATAAATAACAAAGGAACAACAAACATAATTGCAAAAAAACCCTTGTTCAAAATTATTGGCACGGCTTTGTTTTTCTTTTAGTATCAGTATAATATCAATCAATTTCCGGTTTACGTGCTTTCTGAACTTTTTTATAGCCATATTATGCTTGTTTAACGCTAATTCAGTGAATAATTTTTTTTCAGATAATTTTTAGATAGCGATTTATTTAAACTATTATAAGTGACTAAATTATAATTTTCAATCGCCATGGTTAAAACTAAGGAACACAGCGAAGACGTCAGGAAGCTTGTTGTAGCATGCCATACCAATGGGGAGGGCTATGATAAGATTTCAAAGAAGCTAAACCTTCCCAAATCCACTGTTAGAGCCATAATAAACAAGTTCAAATCGCAAGGCCACGTTATGAGTTTAGAGGGTAGAGGGAGAAAAAGGATTCTTTCCCCAAGAGATGAACGGAAAATTGTTCGACAAGTAAAACAAAACCCAAGGATCTCTGTTGGGGAGATTGTTGATGAACAGAGCACCTCTGGAGTGAATGTATCTCGACATACAGTTGGTAGAGTTTTGAAGAGAGCTGGTTTAAAAGCATGTCGTCCGAGAAAGACTCCTTTATTGAAGCCTATGCACCTGAAAGCAAGGCTAGCCTTTGCAAAACGTCATATTGATAAAGATGTTGCATTCTGGAAACGTGTTCTATGGACTGACGAAACGAAAATAGAGTTATTTGGCCATAATAAAGTGTCTTATATTTACAGAAAATCTGGCGAAGATTTCCTGCCTAAGAACACCATACCCACAGTGAAGCACGGTGGAGGCAGTTTGATGTTTTGGGGATCCTTTGCTGCCTCTGGACCAGGGCGACTTGTTAAGGTCACAGGTAGCATAAAAAAGGAAGATTATGTTAAAATATTGGATGAAAACCTGAAAGACTCTGCTAAAGAGCTCTCACTTGGTCGTCGTTGGTGGTTCATGCAAGATAATGACTCAAAGCATTCGGCTAAACTGACTAAGAAATGGCTTGAGGACAATCATATTAATGTTTTGGAGTGGCCATCACAAAGCCCAGACCTTAATCCAATTGAAAATTTATGGAGAACATTAAAATTGAGGGTAATGCAAAGGAAGCCTAAGAATCTTATTCAATTGGAGGATTATTGCCAGGAAGAGTGGGCTAAAATTACTACTGAAGAGTGCAACAACTTGGTTGTAAACTATGAAAAGCGACTGAGGAAGGTAATCAAGGCCAAAGGCTATACAATTGATTATTAAATAAATCGTGCCAATAATTTTGAACAAGGGTTTTTTTGCAATTATGTTTGTTGTTCCTTTGTTATTTATTTTTTCTAAAATCCGATTGCTGCATCGGAAAGGCCAGTTAAAAATACATAATATACTTTGTTATTTTCTTTAATTTAATCCCTTTTTTAGAATTTAAAAGACAAAATTTAACTTTTATTTTACCGTGCCAATAAATATTATCATCACTGTATATATATATATATATATATATATATATATATATATATATATATATATATATATATATATATATATATATATATATATATATATAAGGATTAAAAACCCCCGACGATATCAATTTAAAATGGAAAGGTATAAACAAAATACTCGACGATTTGTCTGTTTAGTGGGTTTTATTCAAACGACTGTTTTCAAATGTGAAATATGTCCCTTCAGCTTCCAGTTACTCAGATATTCAGGATAGAAATATTGACCGTTTTTTTTTTCACCTTATTTCTATAGTTATTCCATTCGTAAATTGTTGTAGGCTGTTTTTAATTGTGAGGTATCACACTTCGGTTTATATTCAAATTTAATACAAAATTTAAAAATGTTATTAATAATGCTTTTGGCATTTATTTTTGCCTGAAATAGTACTTTCAAAAAAATTTTCCTGATTAAATAAACCAATGAAAACCTTTTGCGTATGCGCTTTTTAGGGAGCAATGATTAAATTAAACCTGTTTACGCGTGAAGTATTTTTTTATGATTGTAGTTATTATAATAATAATAATAATAATAATAATAATAATAATAATAATAATAGTGCTTGTGCAGTGTATGCACCGTGCTATATTTTAAATGGGATTTTTAAGTAAAATTATGGTATCTTTTTTTATTAAATTGTTAGGTGAAAGTAAGGAATAGTTAGAACGCCTCCCCATCCTGTTAAAAATGGCTTTCTAAATAACGTTATTATTTCAGCACGGTGCGTACAACATTTATTTATAAGATAAAACACAAGAAAATATGTTAACTAAAATTTAATGTACTCTTTATTTTTAGTTCATATCAAAACTTTAATTAAAACTGATTAATTAATTATTTTTTTAGATGAATTTGTGTTTCCGATTTCAATCATGTAAATTATTTACAGATAAAATGTTATAAAACAAACAAACAAACAAAACTTTTAAGTTTTAAATATATTCCAAAGTAATAAATTACGCCCGATCGTTTTAGTTTTAAAAAAAGCGACAAAAAATAAAACAAAAATCTGTTGTGAAAAATATTTCTAAATTTAAAATATTTGAAAATACTCAATGAAAAATTTTATTTATTATTAAAAGAACTGACTGAAAAATATTCTCATGTAAAAATTGTTTGTTTTGCAGTTTAAAAAAAATAATAATAAAATTTAGGCACCTTTACCTACATGTTGATCTGTTAATGACGTCACGCTGTCATGTTCACTGGCCTACTCTCTCGGTAGCCGTGAATCAGAGCACTTATATATAATATTACAGATTTAATGTGAATTCTCGATAAGGAGCACCTTGATCAATATGATCTGGTGTTCAATGGTAAAACAACTTATGGTCCTCAAATCGTCTTGTTGAGTAGTTTATCTCAATATATATATTACAAAGGAGTCGCCACACGTAAAGGCCCCGAAGCCACTCGAGGATAAGGGTCACTGTATGTACGGTAGTAACATAATAATCGTTAGTAGTGGAAATGAGTATAATTAGATTATTTAAGAGGACGGTTCAACAATAAATTGTTTACATTGGACTTGAAGACGACATTATTATAGTCAGCTGAAAAGCAGACCAGTAGAACAGAGTTCCACAGGCGAGCAGTTCTAGGAAAGAAGTTTTGTTCATGGAATCCACCGTTAGGTTTAGGCGCCGATAGAGAGTGGGGGGGATGTTTTTATAGTGTGTGTGTGTGTGTGTGTGTGTGTGTGTGTGTGTGTACTAATTAATTTTTACTAACTAGTGGTTTAATGCTTACTCGATCATCAGCGTAGGAATAATAATTACTACCGATTGAAGGAGTAGGACAGAATTACAAAGTTACCTTTGGTCTTTAACGATTTTTGTCCATTTAATACTCCACTCATGTCGGTATATTAACTTTGATGACTGCATATATTTATGGTTTAGTACTTTCGTAAATATATCTCACCCGCTACTTAAATAGCCATAAAGCGAGGCTCGCTGTTTGTTTGTAATAGAACTTATATACCAGTCACTGGACAAAGCGGGAGGGGGTAGAGCGGTAGCTCTAGATATATCTAAGGCTTTTGACAGGGTATGGCATGAAGGTCTTCTCAGGAAAATCAGATCATATGGTATCACTGGAAGAATACATGACATAATTAAATCCTTCTTAGATAAGAGAAAAATCTAGGTTGTCATCGATGGTCGTACATCTAAACAATATGATATAAATTCGGGAGTGCCTCAGGGGTTTATCCTTGGACCTCTGTTATTCCTAATATTCATAAATGAACTCCCTGAAAAAATTACCTGTGAGATGGGTATATATGCTGACGACACCACGCTCTATAACAGATACGACAGGAAAACAAATGAACACATATCTAAAGAAATGGCAGAAACAATCTGTAGTGGAATGGGGATATAAATGTATGGTCACATTCAATGCTGCCAAGACTAAACTCGTTTCCTTCAGTAATTACAAGGCCAAACACTCTTTATCTGAAAGTACATCTTTTAAACTCCTCGGCCTAACGCTCTCAGGAAACATGTTGGAACAATTATATTGAGAATATCGCCAGGACCACTGCGAAGAAGGTAGGTTCTCTCTACCGTGCTAGAAAGATACCAACGCCCGAAAGTATCCTATATCTCTATAAGGCCACCATTCGCCCATGTATGGAGTATTGTTGTCATATTTGGGCTGGTGCATCTGCCACTAGTCTCTCGCTCTTAGACAAGGTTCAAAAGAGAGTGGCCAATCTGATAGGTCCTGAACTGTCATCTATGTGCCTAGTTTGGAGTGAAAATGTAATTTTTAAAAAAAACAAAAAAAAAAAAACAAACATCTCGATCACTATAAAAATGGTAGGCCAGTATTTATTTAAAATAGACATTTGTTGATGTCATTTACTATCGCCGCTCCCATGAACCGATGCCGACTATTAACGCGATGGTTATAGATATAATCCTCGCCTAGGGAAAGGTACTAGTCTAGCCGCACTGATGTGTTGTGATACCACGAAACAGTACTGCATATGGATGACATATATATATATATATATATATATATATATATCAACAATCTTTCGGTCTGTGTCTTTCATAGTTTGTGTGAGCTCCGGCGTTGCTTGTTGAAATCAATATAAATAAAAATGCAATCGTTCGTATGTTACTAATAAACTTATTTACTGATTGACTTGAAATTTTGCTATAGAATTTTAATCGGATACATGTGTATTTTTATATATTTCTTTTTAATTTGCTTTCTTCACTAGACATTTTCCACAAATTTGCTGTTTACCATGGAGTTCATTTTAGGTCTCCATATTTCTTGGGGGTATTTACCCTTAAACAAAAAGGTATTGGGATAAACAAACAAAACAAGACTTCGAAGGGACGCCGTAATTATTTTATATGTGTAAAATAAAGGATTTTATAATACCGAAAATAAATAACTCGTTTTGCTGAAATATTAAATGTTGGAATTTTGGGGCGTTTGCATGTGTGAAACCATCGGAGATAATGTCACAATTGCGGGTCTTGTGTGTCCGTTCTTGATTTGGGAACAAAGAGAGAGAGAGTGCTGCCGGTTTAACATTTCATAGACCCGGTCACGTCACTAAGAGCTGGCTTTTGATTGGACATACCATGAAGGAAATGTATTTCAAAATCTCCCGTTACTTTTTTTGAATTTTGCGCTGGTCAGTCCTCGAATCTGATTGCCTGATGAACTCCAGAGGAAAAGGTAAGATAGTAACGGTGATTACCGAATGTAGTTCCTTATACTCTGTTGTGTCTGCACAAATAATTAACAAGAACACGGAAAGTAAAGATATACAATAATATATTAGGAAGAAAATTTATATACATATTTACATGTCTTCAGATATACTTCAGTTGGAGATATTCCGGCAGGTGGCGCGTTGCATGTCTTACTGGAGGCAGCATAGGCGTCTTGCCTATTTGGCGGTCGTTGCCGAACTCCCCCGGTATTGGTGATCGATACCTTTATATATCTCACTCACCTGCCTATGTTAATTAGTGGGCGTCTCCACAACACCCCCCTCCCAAGATTTGAAGTCGTGTAGATTTCAATATCTTTTCCTCTTGTGGTTCATTATAATTGGCTCTGTAAACTTTCTTTTCCTTCCCGATCTTCTCGGTTCGAACATAGTTTGTGGTGGTTCGATATCAAACGCTTCGTATAGTATATCAATTGGATTTTCCTTTTCATCAGGTTTGTCATGTTCGTTGTCTTTTATATGACGTTTTCTCAATTGATTTTGATGTCTTTTGTGTATCCCTTTTGGACCTTTTATCATGGAGACCAAGTTGCCGATACGTTTATCTACCGTACCAAACTCCCAATATGAAATATTATTTTTCATATATTTAAAATATACGCGATCACCAGGTTTAAACCTTTTACGTAATGTGTGCGTAGTTTTATTACACGATTGCTTGCTTTGGTATTAATTTATCAAATGGTGATTTTATTTTTCTAGCAAACATTAATTCTGCTGGCGATAATTTCGACGGTGTATTTGGGTTCTTAGTTATCCTGTATATTTGCAGGAATTGTTGCAATGCTTTCTCCGTCGGGGTCCCTATTGATTTTCTAAGTGCACGTTTTATTGTGTCTACGAACCTTTCCGCTAATCCATTTGATCAAGGGTGGAATGGTTGTGTAGTTATATGTTTTACCTGAAAAGTGTCACAAAAGTCCTTGAAATCACTTGATGTAAATTGTGTTCCGTTATCTGAGACTATAATGTCTGGCACACCAAGACGTGCAAATATTTCATGCAGAAAACTTATTGTGTTATTTGTCGTCGGGTTCTTGAAACTCTTTACTTCAGGCCATCTGGAAAAATTATCTACTAAGATTAGGTAGTATTTTCATTCGGTCGGTCCAGCAAAGTCTATATGAATGCGTGACCATGGATGGTCAGTGTTTTTTTTCAAAGGTTAATGGATTATCGGTGGTGCCTTAGCGGCTAATGCACAACCTTTACACTTGTTTACTATTAGTGCAATATCCACATCCATGTTACGCCAGTAAACGTAACTCCGCATAAGTGCCTTCATCCTATTTATACCCGGGTGCCCTGTATGAAAATCACGTAAGATCTTTTTCTGCAAGGTTTTCGGTACAACCACTCTTTCACTATATAATACTTCATTGCATAAGGAAAATATACTTTGCGTTTTTCCGTCATTTTCCCTTAATTTTTTCGTGATAACAACTCTTTCACTATATAATAAAACAACATTGCATACGGAAAATATGCTTTGCGTTTTTTCATCATTTTCCCTTATTTTTTCTTTATGTCTGTGATGACATCGTCATTTTCAGCCTCCCTTTTTATATCGGTTAACGTGACTGGTAATTCTTTTATTATATTCGCCAGCATGTATTTTTTCCTCATAATTGGAACGTATAGCTGCAATTACTGACTCTTCAAGGGTTTCCTCCATTTTCAGTATAAGCCTTGACAGGCCATCCGCATGACCTATTTTTTTTCGAATCCAGATGTTTTATTTGAAAGTCAGAATTTACCAAGATCGTACCCCAACGGAGTAGGCGATTTGCCGCATATACTGGCAAGCCCTTTTTTGAGCCGAAGATTGTCACTAGGAGCTTGTGATCTGTTTCCAATATAAAGTGTCTCCCGTACAGGTAACGGTGGAATTTCGTCACCGCAAAAATAATGCTTAACCCCTCTTTTTCTATTTGAGAGTGAGCCTTTTCTGCCGGAAGTAGTGTCCTTGAGGCGTGAGCTATAGGTTTCTTCAATCCATCTGGCAGGATATGCTGTATACATGCTCCTATACCATACGAGCTCGCGTTGCTCGCAACACTTATTTCTAATTTTGGGTCGTAATAGGTTAAAAATACATCGGACGTCAGCGTCTTTTTAATTTTCTCAAATGCGTCTTGACATTCTTTTGTCCATATCCATGGTGTTTCTTTCTTTAATAACTCGTTAAGCGGAGCTCTTAGGTCGTGCATTCCTTTGATAAATACTTGGTAGTACTTTGCGAGACCTAAGAAGCTCTGTATAGTCGTCACGTTATGTGGTGCCGGCATGTTTTTAATTGCTCTCGATCTTTCCGGGTCTGGGCGTCGACCGTCTTTATTTATTATTTGCCCTAAATATTTGATTTTGTCTAAACAAAATTCGCATTTGTTTTCTTTCACCTTGAATCCGTATTCGTTTATTCTTGTGAATACTT
Source organism: Euprymna scolopes (assembly GCF_053919585.1). Lineage (NCBI taxonomy): Eukaryota > Metazoa > Mollusca > Cephalopoda > Sepiida > Sepiolidae > Euprymna > Euprymna scolopes. Next base: position 50,980,346 of record NC_136493.1, on the reverse strand, counting down.
CTTTTAGATGCTCTTGGTGTTCATTTATGGACGCGCTCCTGATGATTATGTTATCCAGGTATGCACAAACACAATCTATTCCGTTCAGCATTGTATCCATTGCTTGTTGGAAAATCGCCGGCGCGACTTTGATCCCGAAGGGTAGACGGTTGTATTTGAACAACCTTTTGTGTATGTTAATGCATAATATCTTTGAGCATTCTTCTTCCATCGGAATTTATAAATAGGCGTCAGACAAATCTATTTTTGAAAAAAAAAATTGCCACCATTTAGTCTGGCAAATATCTTCTCATGGCTTGGTAAAGGGTAGTGGTGGTCTTTTAATTTATCGTTTAGGCCCGTAGAAAAGTCTGTACGGACTCGAATTTGTTCCGACTTTTTTTTTGCGTACACCGTAGGGGTTGTCCAGACGCTAGTTTCAATTTTCGAGTCTATCTAGCTGGCTATTTATTTTGTCTAACCCCGTGAACGGTACATTCCGTTTTTCTTAAACACCGGTGTTGCATCCTTTTTTAGCTCGAACGATGCCTTAAATTTATTGCATCTTCCCAGTCCAGTAGTAAATATTTCTGGGAATTTCTTTTTTAAATCGTTTTTAATATTTTCTGATGTTGGGGTGCAACTGGTTATTTTTCTACAAAAAGCGTTCATTGGTTTATCCCAAAGATTGAATTTTTCAATCCAGTCAATTCCCAGTAAGTTCTCGCTTTCTTTAATTACGAAGATTTTCAATTTCTTCGTCGTGCCATTTAAATTAATGGGCAGTATGAATTCTCCTTCGAATTTATTTCGTCTCCTGTCACTGTTCGTGCACCTTTACTTGATTTTTGAAGAGTCGGTTTACCCAGCTTTTTCCAAGTGTTGACGTTTATTAACGACAAATCCGATACAGAGTCAAGCTGAAATTTCACCTGTTTGTCGAAAATATTTACTGATACATATTTTCGTAAATTATTTTTCCCTTTGTCGTTTGTTGTCATTTGGTGTACTCTATTTTTTGTTCTGCAGCAAACACTGTTATGTCCAACTTTATTGCAATTGTAGCACCTGATATTTTTATAAGGACAATCCTTTTCAAAACATCTTCTGCAATTATTACCTGATACTGTCTTTTTTATAACTCCTTTGATTATTATCGTAATTTCGTTTTCTGTAGTTATTATAATTTCAGTATTTATAATTTGAGTATTTTTTGAATTTTGCCTAGTCTGAAAATTTCTTTGTCCTGAGTTTCTGAAAGGTGTATTAATCTTCCTAATGTACGCCACTCCTGCTTCTTCTATATCCCTGGAATCTTTTTTTAGTGATACTGCCCTTTGGCAGTCTTCTGCTAATTTCTGCAATGTCAGGCCTTGTTCTGTCTCTAATTTTGAGAGAACGCGTCTTCGGATCTCTGGATTTTTTGTGGATACTAGACCCTATGCAAAGATTAAGCATTTGAAATCGTCCACCGTGAGTTCCGATAATTTAAAGTTGTCGCAGTTTTTGTTTACTACTGACGCGTATGTCAGGTAGTCCTGCTCCTCAGTTTTCTTAAGATTCATATGCGACCATCTCTTGTGGAAAAGAGACATGTTCTGTCCGAATAACTCCTTAAGAAGCTTTACGGTCTCAACGAAATCTAACTGATTCGTTCTACTTGGTAATATGAAATCAACAAATTTGCAATGTTCACTGGTACCAAGCTTTCGAAATAATAAACTTACTTTCTTTCCATTTGGCCAGTTTTCGCAGTCTGTTTCGGAAATATCTTCATACCTCTTGAAGTATACATCAAAAGTTTTATCCTCTTCCGGTACGTATGTGAACACATCTATGCTGTTAACAATTATTGTGTTGGAGAAGGTTGTATTACTTCTTGTATGGAATTAGCTGTTAATCTTTCTAATAGTTCTTTCTGTTCAAGTTGCATCTGCACGAACCTTTCTTCCTGCCTTTCTAGGCAATTTATGAGTCGTTCATTTTGTCTTTCGTCTCTTTCTGCATATAGCGTTTGCTGTTCTTTTTGTAAGATCTACTGATTCTGCATGAACTGTGTAATTATTTTAGCAAATTCCTCCATCTTGCTTTTTTTTGGGGGGGTCAAAGATTAGAAAAAAGCAGTCTATTTTACTAATTCACTTTTTACAATAACTACGAACAACCGTTTTTAGGTTCCCTTCTTTTTTTTCTTTTTTTTTTTGTATCAACCGAATTCTATCGATATATTATTTTTTGCGCTGACCCTTTCTTTTTCCCTTTTTCTATTGAGGGATAAAAAAAATGTATTTTATTTTTTTTCTCTTAATCCGTTAAGTTTTGATTACGTACAAGAAAAAAATCCTTTCTTGGTACAGCTGAAAAAAAATATCATTTTTCTCCTTCAAGACAATTTGCATAAATTAGTTCACGATGTACTAGCGAAAACACCTTTTTTTTCTTTGACTTTCGTAGTCACTTTGAAATGGTTATTGGTATTTTGCTTTCAAGTATCCAGTGTTTGAATAACTCGCTCGACAATTTTAGTTACTTTCGTTTGTTTTTCTTTTGTTTTGAGTAAATCTTCGCTCGACAAATTTTTGTAGTTACTTTCGTTTGTTTTTCTTTTGTTTTGTTTTTTCCGACCGTGATAACTTTCCGCGTAAACTATTTTTCGAATACTGTGGTTGTGTCTAACGGTGAATTCTCGAGTAAATCTTTTTCAAAATCCTCGATGTTACTGTTGTGTTCAAACAGTAGATTTTTTTTCTTCGAGTACGTTTTTTTTTTTTTTTAATCTTTCCTGAGTACGTATTTTTAGTACACCACTGTTGACTTTAGTAGTAGATTTTTTTATACCGTAAGTCTTTTTTCGAATTCTCGAGGCCACTGTTGTGTTTAATAGTGGATTTTATCCTGCGTAACTCTTTTTTTTTTTTTTTAATTCTCGACGCCGCTGTTGTGTTTTAATTATGGATTTTATCCCGCATAAGTCTTTTTTCGAATTCCCGTCGCCACTGTTGTGTCTGCACAAATAATTAACAAGAACACGGAAAGTAAAGGTATACAATAATATATTAGGAAGAAAAGTTATATACATATTTACATGTCTTCAGATATACTTCAGTTGGAGATATTCCGGCAGGTGGCGTGTTGCATGTCTTACTGGAGGCAGCATAGGCGTCTTGCCTATTTGGCGATCGTTGCCGAACTCCCCCGGTATTGGTGATTGATACCTTTATATATCTTACTCACCCGCCTATGTTAATTAGTAGGCGTCTCCACAACATACTCGATATAAGGTTCGAGAGTATTTGTATAACCAGACGGCAAACGACCTGCCACATTTTCTTCCCTTTCTTAAAAAAAAAAAATCTTTCTGGGTGTGCTTCAACGATAAAACACTAAACATTCATATAAATAAAAAGAAATGGCTTGGTTTGTTGGATTATGGTATAAAGATGGGGTCCAAAAATCTGGCCTCGTTCTGAGTTCGGGGAAAGGCGAGTCTGTCACCGGTGTCGATGGAGAACCTACCCCCTTTGAATAAACGCGACAAAAAAGTACAGAGATACTGTTTTGAAGTTTATCAGTTTGGGTTTGGGTTTGATTGATATGCGTTTCTTTCAACTTATTTTTCAAAACAAATTGTACATATTCAAAAGAAAATTCTGTTTTATATATAGAAATAGGTTTGTGTTTACTATAATGTTTTACGTAAATATTTCACAAGTATAAATCACGTAGAATATCTGCATGAATATAATTATGTGTGATAGTTAACTAGGAAAAATATCTTCACAAACATAGTTTATAAATTTCTGAATTTCCGTAATCGTCATCAAACGGGTCACGAATAATCTTATAATCTAATGTAAATTCTTAGTAAAATTGTTTATAAAAAAATTAAATGACTTGAGTGCCATCAGCTATAATCAAAACCGAAACCAAAACTTATGAAAAATTCTTGGTAAAAAGAAAATTAACATCATTCGTATGACTTCTTCAATTCGGTTCGTTCCCTTTTGCTGCCAAAACACTCGACTCTTTCTTCTCCCGAATTCGTTCTTCTTAACGTAGCTAATTCATTCATACACTAATTAATGTATTTCAAACATGCCCCTTAAAGATTATTTCATATATAAACCCGTGACTCGCTCGGCACTTTAGCTTCTTACACAGCCAGACACAGCTGGCCCATTCCACATCACCAGACACAGCTAGCCCTTCGTACACAGCTAGACTAAATAGCTCTTCACATTTTTGCTGACTTTCAAACATAAAAAGAGGTTAGGAGTCGAACCGTAATTATCTTCTTGACGGCGACGACGATTTTTAAAAAGTCTGGCTTGAATCATAATTTAATATGACGACTCCAATTTTTAAAAAAAAGTTTGACTCCAGTCGCAATTTAATCTCTCCATTTCACGACTCGAATGTTTACTTCAAATTCTCCATAGCACGACGACAATTTTCAAAATCCGACGATGGAATGCATATTTAACATTTTCCATACCATGACAATTTTCACAACGTCCGACTTTCGAATGCTTATCAAAAATTCGTCATAACATGCCAATTTTTAAAAAGGCTGGTTCTCGAATGCGTATTCAAAATTATCCGTAACACACTAGCAATTTTCAAAAAACAAAATACTCTCGAATGCTTTTCCAAAATTCTCCTTAGCATGCCGCCCGGCCCGCCCGCTGCCATCTCAAAAATAAAATAAAAAAAAGACTCTTGTTTCGATCGTATCAACTTTACTTTTCTTCACGCCGAACATAATCAAATAAAATCTAATTTTTAAAAAAAAATGACAGCATTCGCACGACTTAAATTCAACGCGTTTCCTTTGTTTCCGAAACACACTCCCAAATTCGTTCGTCTTAGCTGATTGGTTATAGTCAGTTAATGTACTTTCTAACTTCTGACGTAGCGCTACCGGAAGCGGTGACAAGGCAAAACAATTCTTTAACTTTTATTGTTCTTCAGTATTTCTATTGTGAAGCGATTTTTGAAACGATATAAGAAAAGGACAAAAATGAACAAAATTATACGGATAAAAATAACACAATTAGTCTTTATTAAATAATTCGTTACTTAAAAATTTTGAAAAATGTTTTCAATAAATCTTTTTAAAAAGAGCACAAAAAAGTGTATTCAATAATTCTTTAAAAGAAAAAGAAAACTGATTCATATGTAATGTATTGATGTTGGCATTCTGTAGATATTCAGTGTAAATTGACTCTGATATTATTTTAGCTATTCTGTTAAAACTGCAAAAGTACTTATCCAAGCTAGCAGGGACGCGCGGCGTAGCCAGGTCGTAAAATACGTTTAAATATGATATTTTAATTCTTGCAGATTTCGTATATATTATTATAGAGTTAATGTTCTATCGATTTTTATATATTATAAGGTTGCAATTTCAAAACTAAAACATATATTTATATGACTTGGGTTCATCAGCTTGAATCGAAACCGAATTCCAACCGTATATATATATATATATATATATATATATATATATATATATATATATATATAACTTTAGTTCCTTCAGCTATAATCGAAACAGAAACAAAAACTTATGAAGAATTCTTGATAAAATCATTTTTAAAAAACTAGATTACTAAGGTGTCATTAGTTAAAATCGAAACCGAAACCAAGACTTATGTAAAATTCTTGATAAAATCATTTTTTTTTTTTAATAGATTATTGGAGTGCTATTAGCTATAATAGAAACCGAAGCCAAAACTTATGAGGAATTCTTGGTAAAATTATTTATAAAAAAAATAGATGACTTAAGTGTCATCAGCTATACTCGAAACCGAAACCAAAACTTATGAAGAATTCTTAGTAGAATTATTTATAAAAAATTAAATGACTTGAGTGCCATTAGCTATAATCAAAACCGCAACCAAAACTTATGAAGAATTCTTGGTAAAATTATTTATTACAAAGAAATGGAAGTACATAACGACCCGGATATAAGCGTGACACAAAAAATAACACACACGCTATCGTAATAATACGAATAATATTTAATAGATAGATTAAAATAAGACCGAAAAACCTTTTAATTATTATTAAAAAAAAAAGAAAGAAAGAAAGAAAGAAAAAAAGAAAGATCGTAAATTCTTAGGGGAGATATAGACATGAGAGAAAAAACGAAGGGACTGATTTGCCTTGTCACCGCTTCCAGTAGCGCTACGCCGGAGGTTAGGAAGTACGTTAGCTCACTATAAACAGCTAATTCATTTATATAAATCAATCAATACATTTAAAACCACAAATCTTTCATACAAAGAGCAGTTGTCTCTTTACGTGTGTGTGTGTGTGTGTGTGTGTGTGTGTGTGTGTGTGTGTGTGTGTGTGTGTGTGTGTGTCCACCTAAAAGTCGGAAACACACAAGACATCCTCACAAAACTGATATATTCATTTGGGGGGAGGGGTAATAGGAATTAAATACATAATGGGGATTGATATACAAAGTGATTTTACCATCGACCTTTGGTATGAATTTTTTTTTTCTTTTACACAGGAATCACCACTTATCAAAGCCCGGAGGCCACTCAAGGATAAGGGTTAATGGGTATACATTAGCCAATGTGATTATAGCGTAGTAAACAAAGGTAGTGGAATTTTGTAAATTTGATTACTTAGAGGGACGGTTCATCAATAACTTGTTTACGTTGGACTTGAAGACAATCAGATAGTCAGATGGAAAGAAATGGAACATAATAAAGATATAAGGTTATATATATATACAGAAAGAGGTGTGATAGACGGGATAGATAGATAGATAGATAGATAGATAGATAGATAGATAGATAGATAGATGGAGAGCGAGAGAGAGAGGGGGGAGAGAGAGGTAGAGAGGCAAAGAGAGGTTTTCAAAGAAAGATGTTACACACACTTTTTATCTCTTCTATTATATTGGCCATGCTAACCTCCCCCAGACACCTTAAGGTAACCATGCTAGTCATATATAAGACTTTAATAGCGTTTAAGAATTATGATGTAAACGAAGGCCTAGTTTTTGATTGCCGACATATGATCTCCACTTAATTATTTTTGAGAGAAGGGCATACGTTTCGGAATGTTTATGAAAAAAAAAAAATCATATAAAACGGGAATAAAAATGGCGGCAGATTGAGAAGACTTTTAGTAGATGACGCATTGCTCTTTTAACTAAGACTCGAATTTGTGCCAATTTTATCGAAAAGGTGAGTTGAAAGGCACATTTTTCACCTACAAACACGACATGTCGACCAACATGCGTCATTAACGCTGAAAATAATTTGGCTACAGTTAATAATCTTTTCTATTATTGTATTTTCACCCCAAACAAGGCACGGTGCCACTTTGATATAGGGGAGGCTACTATCTGGAACATAATTTGCAGGGATACTATGTAGGGAGTTGAGGAGCAAGATGTCTATAATTTAATTTATTAGAATTCTTATTGAGATAAGTAATTTGTTTTATTTATCCATTTATTTATTGCGGATTATTATCTTCATCTTTTAGTAGTTGTTTCACGACGCAGGGAATCACCTGATGAAGACCATAGGAATAATTGACCGAAACGTCGTGAAACAACAACTAGAACATGAAGATAATAGTTCGCAATAAATAAGTGGATAAATAGTAAGATGTCTGTTTGCATTACACTTGAACTTCTGCATGTCAGTACAGAAGCAGGAACCTGGAAGGGAATTCCAAAGACTAGCAGTCCTAGGGAAGAAGCTATTAGAGTAGAAATCTTTCTGGCACCTCGGGATCTCTACTATGTAGGGGTGGGATTTAGCTGCTTCTCAGGTTTGTCGGGGTTATTTACATCAAGGGGGTAAAAGGGCTTGTAGTTCGTCAGAGCACCTACCATTAAAATACGAGTAAAACAGGCAGAGGGATGCAAGATTTTATCGATGAGACTGAGGTTGAAGCTTAGATGACAGTTTAGTACTTATTAGGTTAGCGACTCTCTTTTGAACCCTGTCTACGAGTGAGAGACTAGTAACAGATGCACCAACCCAAATGTGACAACAATACTCCATACATGGGCGAATGGTGGCCTTGTAAAGGTATAGCATACTCTCAGGCGTAAGTAACTTTCTAGCACAGTAGAGAGAGCCCACCTTCTTCGCAGCAGCCTTGGCAATGCTCTAAATGTATCTGTTCCAACTTATGTTGCTTGTAAAGCCGAGGAGTTTGAACGAAGGACTTTCAGGTAATGTGTCATTAGCCATGGCTATTAGTGGTTGGGAAGGTTACCCCATGCTGTCTGGACGAAAAAGAGATTGAGAAAAGGAAGGGAATTGTGGGATTGCATTCTGGTTCCTTATTTCTGTGTATCCCTCCGCTTACGGCCAAATCACCTCCTGGCCATGCTGGGGGGGGGGTAACAACCACCACAACCGGGGCACTAACATATAGTGCCACATAGTGGCCTTGTAGAGTTACAGGGTACTTTAAGGCGTAAGTAACTTTCTAGCACGGTAGAGAGAGCCCATCTTCTTTGCAGCAGCTTTGGCAATGCCGTCAGTATATCTTTTCCAACTCATGTTCCCTGTTAAGCTAAGGAGTTTGAACGAAATACTTTCAGGTAATATATCAGTCATGGTTATTAATGGTTGGGAAGGTTTCTTGTAATTATTAAAGGAAAGAAGCTTAGTCTTGGCAGCGTTGAATATTACCATCCATTTTTTGCCCTCATTCTATTACAGACTGGAGGTCTTAGACTTACAATAAGGCACACACACACACATACACACACACACACATGCACACATATACACACAAACACGCACACATACATATACACACGCACACACACATTAGAAAAGTACTCCTCACGTAACGAGTAAAATTTATTATTCGACTTGTTTTGCATCACTTCAATGGTCTTATGACGATTAAAATCAAGATCTGATACTAAAGTTTAAAGAATTTGTTTGATCGTTATTTACATGGCAAGTGCTCGTCTGAGCTCCAATCTCTAGTCCCCCCCTCGCCAATCTTTCACGAAAAACACCCGTCTAGCTGAAGCCACTGTCAATAATTTTCCCCACTTTTTATCTGTGCCTAAATCAAAACAGACTCCATGAACAAAGCTTCTCTTTCTTAGAACTGCACGCCTATGTTTGCCTGTTTCCCATCTGACTACAAATTGGTTGTCTTCAAGTCTAACATAAACAAATTATTGATGAACTGCCCTCTTAACTAATCCAATTTACCAAATTTCCATTACTAACAATTACTACAATATTATGGCATTGACTACTGTACACTCAATAACCTTATCCTCGAGTGGCCTCCGGGCCTTGATAAGTGGTGATTCCTATGTAAAAAAAAAATTCTTATTCTAATTTTGATTAAAATCTATTACATAATTTCGATTTAACTAAAAAAAAAAAAGAAAAAGTACTAAAGTTTAAGGCTCAAACTTGAGCACTCTTAAGAATAAATTGAACTTCAAGAAATCTTCCTTAACTGGCTATTAATCTTCTCTCTTCTATATATATAAACTAGCGGGGGTACCCGGCGTTGCCCGGGTGTTTGGAGGTGTGTGTGGTGTTAAATGAAAAAGAAACGTGGGGGGGGGTAGGATCGAACCCGAAGCCCTGAGGCGAAGTTTGAAAATAAAATCGGCCAGTAAGAATGAGTTACTGAAAGATGTTTGAATTTATTTAAGTAAGAACCAAATTGACAGGTGTGCGCATGGAAGTCGTCGAGCGTTACGACGACGATGAGGAAGCTATTCAGCAAATGAGGTCAATGACCAGGTTTGTTTGTTATAAGCGAAGTAAAAAAAGAAAACATAAAAACGAACGTTAAAACTTAAATGGGGGAGGGGGTAATCAAAACATCGAAAAAAAACACAAAAAAACTAACGTAAGGAACAAAAAAGAAAACAGAAAAACGAACGTTACGTGAAAAATGGCTTAAATAAACCTGTTTTGATATTAAAATTTTAAAAATCGGTGGGTACCCGGGTGTTTTTGAGCGTGCGGTCGGGGGTGGATAAGCGAAGTAAAAAAAAAAAAAAACAGAAAAACGAACGTTACGTGAAAAATGGCTTAAATAACACTGGTTCAATATTTAAATTTAAAAAATCGAAAAAAAAAAAAAAGACATCTTACACCACGATTCGAACTCAAAACGTTTAGATAATGAACCAACGCACTAACCAACTGAGCTAACAATACGTACATGAAATTTAATCAGTTTTTCAACTATTTAAAGTAAATCAGGTCGTGACGTCATCTGACGCATGCGTAGAACCGGTCGTCGTCATGAGAGAACCGATTTTGTTGACCCCCCCCTGTCGAAAATTGTAGATTTCGGGCTGAAAAAAATTAACGTTTTCCGTCAATTTTTCGATATTTTTCGAACGAAGGATGGAGCTTCAATATGATTCCAAGTTTGTGAATTTTTGTTCTGTCTGTCAGAAGTTTTTAGTGGACACACAAACACACATACATACATACAAACATACATACATACACACATTTTCGCTTTTATATATAGAGAAGGCAAAATGTGTGTGACCATTTTGTGTATGTCTCACAAAGGCTTTTCTCGCACACGCTCCCAGGGGGGTTACGATTGCTTAGAAGTATTTACATAGGCCGTAGATAATGATATCTAGGATTTGAGAACACATGTAGCGTATAGATTTATTTACGTCGATTTTTACAAAATTATTGCTATTTTGGCTTCTCGCGTATTGATTTGACTTTTTCGTATAAAAAGCGAAATTAATTCAAAGCTGTTCTTGGCATCACACCGGGGAATGTCCAGAAATCAGCTTTGATCAATATTGTATATCAGACAATTGCTATTCAATCTGGACAATTGGGAGCTAGTTTCCCCCTCCCCAACATCTGTTGGGAAAAAAAACAGTCAAATTTAGATAAACAAATCCAAACGCTGGGTCGCAGCAAAAGTTAACTGCATGACTTCTATTTGACCTTAATTAGGTCAAATGGAAACTTTTTTCGAACACCTGTTTTTAAGAGTTAAATAAATAAATTCAAACGTGTCTCCATTGAATGTCGCGGTGGCCCAATGGTTAACATCGTATGGTTTTTTTTTCACACTTTAATTTCCAACTTTGCCTCAAGGGTTCGGGTTCGATCCTCATACTCACCTACCAAAACATTTTTTTTTATTTTAAACCCCACCCCCACCCCAGAGTTTTTATTTACCTCAAAACACCCGGGCATCGCCGGGTACCCCCCGCTAGTCAAGTATAAATCTAAAAATATTAGAATTTTCAAATAAAAGGATCTGCTCATATTATTTCTCCTTAAAACCCTTTAAATACTTTTAAGTAACCGAAAATCGGGGAAATATTTTGTTTCTGAAATTTTTAGATGAAGATTGATTATTTGTATTATTTGGATTCTTCGGACTACTGTTCTCATCTGTTGTGTCATTTGCGCAACGTTTCCGTTGATGTAACCTCCGACCTTCTTCAGATGTATCTTATCGAATTTGGGAATTTGGACACAATTTCAAACTGAACCTTTTATTCACTTTACGGGGGTAGCATTCGCTGGTTTTGTCAGCATGACTGGATAGAGGTCCTAAGTAATTTCGCAATTGCATTTTTCAGTTGTTCATACTGAGAATCAGACCTTCAACTTATAGGAGGTCACTTTTACAATCGATTTTTCCGTGGCGCAGTGATTAGAGTATCCAGAAAAATCATTTGTAAAAGTGACATGCTCCTGAAGAAGCAATGAGAGATAGAAAATATTTATTTTATGAATTAAGTATCAGTAATTCTAAAACCCCAGTCGACAGGTTCAATTTCTTGTGCCACATTTCCCTAATATTCAACATCAGAGTGTTACATTTTGATACTTCCGTTTTTGAGGTAATAGAGAGAGGGAGTTTGGAAAGGACCGGACAATGCCGGATTGACTTGCTGAATTCTCAACACAATATAATTAACTGCATTTTTGTAGTCATGATACTCCATTTTGCTTGCTACCAAACTCCATGCCGTTTTAAAACAAACCTGGAAGTTAAGATTTGAAGACACAAAATTGAAAATCACTCAGAATTGATAATTGAGCCAATCCAAAAACACTTTAATTAAAAAGTGCATTTAGAATATTTGTAATATTTATTCAGAATAACAATTAAAAAAAAAAAAAAAACGTCGAATTACTTATTTTTCTTGCTTAAAAATGACCTCTGCTCTCCAATGGCACAACTCTGATGACCAATGCTGGACAATTACTCTTGCGATTCTTGACAACGTGAAGTGATTGGTAATCTGACACAATGGAACCCTTCAACAACTGTGATTTTTATAAGGTAAGTGAACTTTTTTGCAAGCAGATACCAAGTGACCACCTGGAAACCAAAGTTGAGGACGTCTCTGAACGAAAGTTGGAAAGGAAAATGCATCACATGTATCCGTAAAAGGGAAACCAAATTCCAGAGCAAATAATGGAATTATCCATTATTCTTTTGATTGCTTCAATTATTCCAGCCACAAGAAAAAGAAAATAACAGCTGCTATTATCACCACTTCTGAGATACACCAAATATTTGCATTTCAACAAGTGGGACTCAGGCTTTTCTTTTATTTTAGAGCCCCCCCCCTCTTTTTTTTTTTTTTTTTTTTTTTTTTAAAAGAAGATCTTCACTAATTACTATCGGATTCCCATAAGATCAAATATGGTTGAAAAAAGTCAGGGAGAAGTTTATAATTCAAACTCAAGAAAATCCAGTATTTTTTTTTTTAACCTAGGCCTAATAGGCCTAATCTTTCAGCCTGAAACTTAAGATTACATGTTGATCTGAACTTCTGTAATATCTATATATTAGGTTGGTGCAAAAACAATATCATTTTCTCACTTAACTTTTATATATGACTAGCAGTTCAGCCCGGCTTTGCTCAGGCCCTATGTATTGTTCATAACTTGCCTTAAGTGTGAATACACTTTATGTAAAATTTCAAATGTTTAGACCAAAAATTGTCTGAGTAATTTAGTAGAGACTGCAGAGGTAATTTTTTTTTAAGTTTGACTCCAATCTTGACCACTTAACATTTATTGTGTTGGTCTCAAATCAAAATAAAAAGTTTGACCCATGTCCAAGTTACCTACATCTAAAATTTCAGGTGATTAGACCCCAAATTGGCAGAGGAGTTTGGTAGAGTTTTCAAAGGTCAAATCATTGAACTTTGACAGCCAAATTTCTGGCTGAAAACCAATTAAAAAAATTTTCCCAAATCTCAATACCCTTTATGTCAAATCTCGAGTCCATTGACCAAAAATTGAGAGTAGTTTGGTAGGAAAATATACACATACAAACACACACACACAATTTCACTTTTATAGATATATATAGGTTTCTGAATTAATTCATTGATATACACAGGCGGCAAAAAGTTATTTTTTTAAAGTGACGTGAACACTAGAATATTTCAATTAAATGTCAAATATGAACCCGTAAAATTATAGAGGAATAAAAGGCAAATCAAGTGAGGTATAGGTTGTTTAAACAGTTACATTCAATTTAGCTTAAGTTTGCAATTTTGGAAAAAAATTACAAGTGCGGACTTTCTTTTTGCCGGCACAGTATATAGGCATGGTATGTATGATTTTGAAGCACGTTTTTTGCTCTTTCGAATCGTGTTATTTGTTACCGTTCTCAATCTATTCATTCATTTCTTGCAAGCTTTTCGACAGCATGGACAAAATTCAAATTTTCATGATTTTCTTGTTCCAGTTCAAACTAGGCGGAATAGCTGCCGTGATATCAATGATGTGTTTAGCCCAGGAACCACTAATGAACGTGTGGTATAATGGTGGTTCAAGAAATTTTGCAATGGTGACGAGAGCTGAGAAGATGAAGACAGTCGTGATTGGCCGCCTGCAGTTTGAAAGCCTTAATTGAAGCCAATACTTGCAAAACCACACGAGAAGTTGCTGTTGAACTCGAGGTTGACCACCCAACAGTTGTTCGCAATTTAAAGCAAGTAGGGAAGTCAAAAAAAGTTTGATAAATGGATGCTGCATGAATTTAATGATGATCAAAAAAATTGTCGTTTTGAAGTGTCTTGTGTGCTCCTTTTGCGCACCAAAAACGACCCATTTCTCGAGCGGATTGTTACGTGTGATGAGAAGTGGATCCTCTACAACAACCGGCAATGTTCAGCACAGTGGTTAGATGCCGGAGAAGATTGGTCAATATGAAGGGACCAATTCTCCTCCATGACAATGCTTTCTCGCATGTTGCTTACCTGATCCTGCAGAAGCTGAATGAATCTGGCTACGAGACTCTGCCTCATCTGCCATATTCATCGGCTCTCTCGCCCACTGATTATCATTTTTTTAAGCAGCGCGACAACTTCTTGCGCAAAAAATGCTTCAAAAGCCAAGATGATGCCGAATTGGCCTTCAATGATTTCATCACTTCCAGAACTCCGGATTTCTATGTAATGGGATGAATATGGGATAAATAAACTTATTTCTTGTTGGCAAAAATGTGTCGATTCTAATGGTTGTTATTTCGATTAATAAAGTTTATTATGAAAGGAGTTATGATTATGTTTGCACCAGCCTAATAATAAAGTTAAGTGCATTCAAATATAATAGGTTAACCAAAACCTTAATACGTGAATTTGTTCTTCCAATTGAATTGTCCAAACCTCTCATGCATGTTTCGTTCCTTCTTTATTCAAAAAATTCATATGAATTACCAACTTCAACCAAAGATGATTTCCAAAGAGGTTGGCTGCTATTTTTACTGACATTTTATCTACTTCTCCTAATACCAGATTCACTGTATGCTAATTTTTCACGGCATAATAATAAGAAGAACACCGCTTATTTTAGAAGACTAGTATACTCACCTTATTATGAATGAAGACTTCACATTCCTGAAAAACAACAAATATTCACTAAGAGGCAGTACTTTTCATATTCAGCACTGTTTGCCTTTAACTCTGCCCTCGATTTAAATATGTCAGTTTTACAATTTTTTTTCTTTTTCAGATTATTTTATCTTTACTTTTTTAAATCTTTAAAAACAGAATTAATGTAGCATCTTTTCTGTCCTCAGACAGTGAATAGAAATCCTTCTAGATCTCTAAAACAGGTTTAAATAACAATGTGTTGAATATATTAGAATTATTTAAAAAATCAAATGTGAAAACAGGTTACCTTAATACTCTGATATTTAGTCGTTTTTTTTTTAAGTTATATTGCTCCCACGCAATGACGGGACACAGACCATTCTAGTCATATATATAATATTCTGCTTGCTCCTTCCTTAGTTAGTCTACATTATGCTTTGAACAAGGCCAAATAAAAATTTTTAAGGCCAAACTGATTAAAAAAAAAAATCGTCCAAATTCACAAATTTGGTTTTAAAAAGGCCAATCTTACAACACCGGAAAAGAATATAAAAGTGATCTCCTTTTGATGCAGCCTCGTTTTCGAATATCATTATAATATATGATCATTGTTGTAATGGTGTGAGAAAGGAACTTATAATTTCAATGTGCAAAGGTTCTTCAAAAAAGGAAGTCAGCAAAACATTATGTAAAAAGGGAACATTCGAAAGAAACAGGGAAAAAAACCTTGTCTGCCAAGAGGTATATGTTATTAGGTCATATGGTAGCAAATACCATTAGAGCGCTGTTTTGGTTTCGATTCTGGCTAATAGCAACCAAGTCATATTTCTTTCTTTTTTTTTCTTTTTTTAACTTTTGAAATCATTACTGTATATTGGGTACAATATAATAATCAATAGAGAATTGACTCTATAATAATAAATATGAAGTCTGCAGGAATTAAAATATATGTAAATGTATTTTACCACTGATGCATGTATGTATGTATAAATATATACATGTGTGTGTGTGTGTGTGCGTGTGCGTGTGTGTGTGTGTGACAGATTAAAAAAAAAAAAATAATTGAAAGCATATTAATTATAACTAGCGGGACCTGTGGAATTTCCACAAGGGACTCATTCATATGTAATACGCTGATGTTGGCATTCTACAGATAGTCAATATAAATGGAGACGTTCTGATATTATTGTAGCTTTTTTTGTTAAAACTGCAAACGTATTTATCTAAGCTAGCACGAACGACCGGCAAAGCCCGCTCATAAAGTACGCTTAAATATGATATTTTAATTCTTGCAGATTTTGTATATATTATCATAGAGTTAATGTTCTATTGATACTTATATATTATAAAATTGCGATTTCAAAAATAAAAAAAAATATATCCATATGACTTGGATGCATTAGCTGGAATCGAAACCGAAATAAAATCTTATGAAAAAAATATATGTATTTATATATAACTTTAGTTTCTTCTGACATAATCGAAACCGAAACCAAAACTTATAAAGAATAAAATTATTTATATAAAAAAAATAGATTACTGGAGTGACATCAGTTAGAATCGAAACTGGAACCAAAACTTATGAAGAATTCTTGGTAGAATTATTTATGACAAGAAATGGAAGTACATAAAAATTAAACGACCCGGATGTAAGAGTGACAGAAAATAACACACACGCTATCATATTAATATATAGATCTCAAATTTTAATCCAGAAATAAATTTTCAATAATGTTCATTTTTTTTTTTTTTCTACATGGGGGTCACCACTTATCAAGGCCCAAAGGCCACTCAGGGATAAGGGTTATTGTGTGTACAGTAATCAATGAGATAGTATTGTAGTAATCATTAGTATTAGGGGTTTTGATAGAGTGTCTTACTTAAGGGGGCGGTTTGTCAGGAGTTTGTTTATGTTGGACTTGAAGACGTCCAAGTTGTAGTCACGTGGGAAACAGGCAAGCGGCAGAGAGTTCCACTGGCGTGCAGTTCTAAGAAAGAAGCTTTGCTCATGGAATCTACGTTTGGATTTAGGCACAGATAAAAAGTGGGGAAAATTATTGACAGTAGTTTCAGCCAGACGGGTGTTTCTCATGAAAGATTGGTGAGAGGGGACAAGGGATTGGAGCTCAGACGAGCACCTGCCATGGAAATTTTTCTGAAAATCACTTATTAGTAAAAATGACATTTGAGTAAAGTTTCGAAATATGATTGAATAATTTAGGCACTTCTACACTATTAGGACAAAATTTCGGAAACAGTAAAATTGAATTTCACATGAAAACAATGGTATCTATGTATTCCTCCGATTTTTAAGATGATTATATCCAAAAATTACAAACATCGATAAGGTAGAAAATTATTAAAGAAATTTGATGAAAACGATTGTAAGACACAGGAGAGTTAAAAAGGGAGGTAATTTCTTGTTTCGATTTAAACAATACGGCCGCAATTTTTCACCTGCTAACACGATTAAAGTTGTTTTTTAATAATTCAGTAATATTCAGGTAATTCCAACTGCATAATTCGGAAACTACCATTGTAATTTATTAGAATTGACAAAAAATTAGCTGAAACCATTGTTTTTTTTTTATCTGAAAACTCCATTTATCAGCTACAAAATTTTGTCCTCATAGTGTGGAAACGCCATAATTTATATATGTTTCATTAAACAGAAGGGATAATTCCTGTTAGTTTCACTTGCAATCCATCGTAATTCAATTTAGTGGGCCAATGTTCAAACGTTCTGTTCAAGTATAAAAAGAAATTCTCCATAACTGCAAACGTTTTCAGCTTCCATGAGATGTCTTCAGGCGAGTGATAAATAAAAAAATTGCATTTAGTGAATTTATTGAAAAAGTCAATTAAAATCATTTAAAAGTACTTGAGCGTATCCTCTCCTTCATATTGAGCCTGATTGAAGCTTGGTTCGTTTATGCAAATGCGTAAAACTTCTATGATTGGAAGGCGCAGGTTACAATATGAGAAAGTTAGAATGGTGGCATTTTTCTATTAATATTTTTCTAAATTCGTTTTTGAGAGTGTCATGTGCTACTAGGTGTTGGTAGATGGAGCTGTTAGGGGGAAACAGGTGACATGTAAGCTGGCGAGAAATACTGGTCCTAGTCATGCTAATGTACAAATTGTTTTTGGAGACACATTCCTCTATAGGACATTTAAAAACATACACTTTACTAGTTTTTAGCAATGTCATCGGGTTATTGCGTATTAGGAAGTGATTTGTTTTAGATATTTTATAATAAATGATGGAATTTTTTTTCAATGGTAGAAATGTGTTTATGTACAATATTTCTTATTTTTTTGTCGATTTTATAATTAGTTTGCATCTGGTTACAGTAGAATATGTTAATATTATTATCATCATTATTCTTAGTGAATATTAGTGTTTTTTGTAGTGGCAGCTAAAGTGTGTTTGATTTGTTGATCGACGATAAAATGTGTGTAGTTATTAATAAGAGTTTGTTTTATGTCAAAGAGTGCCTTACAAAACATTTTGTTAAGAGATAGATTGCATTTGCCTTGGTAGATGAGATTTTTCACTACGGTCATTTTATACGTATAGGGACATTCACTTTTAAAATTAAGAAGACTTCATTCTTACTAGCAAACTTTTTGTACGGTTAGGTAATAAATTTAACAATGTCAGATTTATTTCTTTATCAAGGAAGGAAATTGTATTATTTATATTTATTTCATGTGTGAAGTTTAATACCAAATCATGTTTAAGTGCATTTTTGATTGTTAATTTATCTAAATTTTCTGTTAATAAGAGTATGACATCAACGTACATAAAACATATGGATAGTGTAAGAATGCTATTAAAGATTTTAGTTTACAGGTTGATCATATAAAATATGGAAAACAACGAGCCTAGAGCCGAACCATTGAAACTCTGTCGACTTCAATATATAAGGTTCCATTGGGGTCATAGAAAGGAACCTCAGTGGTGCAAGAGATTAATAATTTTGTAGCATGTTAAGGTTTTGTTTTAAGTGCGGGCATACCCGGCGTTGCCCAGGTGTGTTGCGGTGGTCTAGTAATGGTGGGATTAAAAAATAGCCCGGTGGGGGAAGGAGAAACAACAGGGGGAGAGAGGTGTTAAAAGAAAAGTGGTAGTAAGCTGGAACACGTAACGCGACGGTGAAAAAGGTGAGGTTAAAAAAAAGTGGTAGTAGGCAGGCATGCTCGATCCATGAAGGACAAAAAAAAAAAAAATGTAAAAAAAAAATGTAACGCGTTAGCCAATGTCGCCATTGTGCAAGCGGAAGCTGCGTGCGTCGAATTTAAGCATAGTTAATCGAACGTACGCTGATTAAAATGCTTGGTATTTATTTGCTTCCCCACAAAAACAAATTAGACACAAGGTCATTTTTAATGTGGGGCAGTATCCAAATAAATAATAATTGTCTCAGTGTGAAGGGTTTCCCCTACATTGACCAAGAACCATTAATTTAAGTAAAGCATCAATCCCATCCCGAAGGCCAAGATGATTTAAATGATTTACCGCTTTTTCAAACAGTTTTGCTTTATATGAAAAAGTCAAACACCCGAGGCTGAAGAATTTTATTAAACTCGACTAAAAAAACAAAAAAGGAAAGAAAGGATGTCTGTTTGCGAATACAAGATATTATGATCGGGGAAGTATGTGAAAATTTCTCGCAGAATTTAACTGACACAAGAACCTTGATCCAAAAAGCTTTTCGCGGACATACACAAACGCTCGCACCCATTTTGCCTTTTATTTATTAGACTAGCTGGGTTGCATAACGTTACACAGGTGTTTGCTTTTTTTTAGGGGGGAGGTAGTAGGCAGGCAGGCTCAAAACTGTGACATGAAGGCAGAAAAGAAAATAAAAGAAAAGCTGAGATCTTACCACTAAACTATGACATGAGAGGAAGTGAAAAACGTTCAAATTTAACAATGTCAATCAAAAAGTTGACTTGAAGTGAATAAGTTAAGAATCACGCAGGCGCAGATATGAAAGCTGGCTGCAGGCCAGTTTCTGCTGTATTTGGCTTCCCCACGATATGGAGGAAAACCAGCTCCCCCTTTTTGGGGAAGCTCTCCAAATGAATAGCAATTGTTTGATATAAAGGGTTTCCGCAACACTGATCAAAGCTAATTGCATTTCTGAAGGTCCTAGCTAGAAAGCCAGGCGGCCTACTTTGCTCCGATTAGTTTCGTAAAGGCGAACAAACACACAAAAGGACAGAATAGAGGGAATTTTATAAAAGTCGATCAAAATAAATGTAGAAACGGTGTCCGTTTGCAAATCGTAGATATTATAATCTAGGAAGTATAAGGAAACTTCTAAAAAAAATAGTAACATGGTCAAGAGCCCCCACCCCAAGCCTTTCACGACATACAATAATGTGCGCGGCACTTTTGCCTTTTATATATATAGATTAATAATTATATCTATTCTATGTCCCCAATGGAACTTTATATATCCAGGTCAAGGGCATGTCTGATAGATCTTGCACCATTTGAGTAACCAGTCTTTGAATTCTCTCCAGATGCTGGACATTACACAGTAGATGTAGAGTAGAGGCCTGAACAAATGTTATAGGAGGAGAAAGAAATTGCAAGTTCATATATTTCCAAACAATATTATTATTAAGTGCACAGGACTCAATAGATTGATTGAATTTAAACACAGCATAACCAATTCCATCATACATGTAACTCATTTGACATGAATTCAAGCGCATTCACTAAACTTAAACATTGATTCTTGAATCCAGTCGTAACGAATAAATATTCTAATAATTTTATTTTGGAGGTGGGAGAAGGAGGGTTAGAAAAAGAAATACACAAAAACGATTGAAAATTTGATTTTTCTTTTATTCAGAATGAGTTTTCCCTAGAAAGAAACACACAAAAAGCACAAGACATTCACATATGAATCTTAATTTCCTTTCAAATACTTTTAAAATATGTGTGTGTGCGTGTTGTGTGTGTGTGTGTGTATATATATGTATCTATGTATTATATACATGTATATGCAGTATATATGTACACATACATGCACAAAATACATATCTGCATATTCATATACATATGCAGGTGTACATATATATATATAGATAGATATAGATATAAATGTTAGCTGTGTCGGCGGCCTACAATGGAGGATATATAGCAAGCTCTATGGAATGAAAGACAGCTGTCACATACTATGGCTTGCTATGGTCTGTGAGTGAGTCAAGGTCACTGTCATGGTTATTGACATCGTGGTGGTGGTATGGTGGTGTTGGTGAATGCTGGACAGCAGAATACAACATCCCCCCTCCCTAAAAAATTATTTTTTTCTGTTTTAAAAATGAACACGTAGAGAAGAGGATATGAGTGCCTTCTTTTTGTTCATGCAGATGATAGCATGCTGTTGCTGTCGCAACGACAACAGCAGAAATGAGTACAACACGCCCATTGTTGTTGAAAGAATTGTTAAACTAAGCAGCCAAAATTTACAAAAGGGGGCAAGGGGTGGGGCTCTGTAGAAAAAGAAACAAATAAGAGAAGATAAAGAGAAAAGATGTCTGAAAAAAAAAAAAAAAAAAGTCACACATATACTGGTTGTGTGTTCATGGCTGCTTCTTGTATTTCTTTCACTAATTGTATTCGATTCAGCATTTTTGTCATCAAGTCACTGGAGAGCGATTGAGTTGAATACCAAACAGGACTGTCAGGTACACAGGACCGTTCGGGGATTAAGTAAAATACATCATTACGATTTTTAATACTCTCTGGGCTGAAAAAAATAGAAGAAAAATTTATGTACAGCATGTTTTACGAGAAAAGATGGCATATATTTAACAATAATAAAACTGTCGAATATGATCTGATAGAAGAACATATGGGATAATGTAATACTTCTGATGAACAGCCTTATTGTATGACTGCAATAAAGGATTAAGATAATCACATTTTAATCTTCTATAAGTCTCACCTGTCTGTTTAAATGTATGTATGTAGTATGCATAAAACTTTCGACAGAAGCGACGGATTTTCACAACATTGGTATCATTTTGAAGCTCGACCCTTTGGACGACAAATGTAAAAAAATTGGTTAAAAACATTAATTCTTTCACCCTCAACTGGGCACTTTTCTACAGGGAGGGGTCGCTTTTTTTGCCAATTTTTTTAAGTTATTCCTTCTTTTCGATTACCTAGCCTTAATTTAAACCTACATCACTTCCGGTTTGGCGATGGGTGCAACAGCAAAGACATCAGGGGTTTTTTTTTTTTTTTTTTTTACTTTCTTTTCTTCCTTCGCGGTATGGGTTCGGGCCTGCTTGCCTACTTGCCTACTACCACTTTTTTTTCTGCTCAACACACACCTCCAAGCACCCAGGCTATTATATAAAGGGCAGTGGTCTATGTGTATGTTCAGCTAAAACTCTAAATCTCTAAAATAGTGATGGGACGATTCCAATATTTTTCCTCGATTCTAATACAATTACTGATTCCTTACTAAATTACAGATCCCAATTATTTATAGATCTCTTAATATTTAAGTAAAGAGTTGTGTTTTTCCCAATGACTGTAAAAACACATGTTAAATATATTTTCTCATGCGTAGAGATGATCTTAGTGGTAATTTCAATAAATAATTATTTTATCATTACTACCAACAGTGGAAGAGTTTGCTTTAAACAAAATAAGATTTTTTAAAAAGGCAATTAAAGGAATTGTTTTGGTCATCGGGAAATAGGCACAATTTTTTTCAGATTCCAATACCCCTAAAAGTCCAGATTTTTCCAATTAATCATCCCAAGAATACTCTAAAACAAACACCCACAAAGTTGATATATTCTTGATTGGTGTTGCCCTAGATGAATAATATCTAAAATTTACAAAAAATTATTCATTATATGACCTTAAACTGGCGAGGAAGGACGGGGGGGGGGTATTAAACTAACTTTTTTGAAGAGGTTATCTCCCTTACATCAACTCACTATTTTGTGTCTGTGTGGGTGTGTGTGGGGAGGGGGTCTTCAGCAATTTAAGTGAACATCTGCTTTTTCTGAATAAAAACAGTTGTGGAATACCATTAAAAATGGAAGTGCTTGTGCATTATCAAGAAAAGCATTTTAAGTAAAAAAACATGTAATTATATGCCATGTTGAAATTAATAAAAAAAATTCCAAAACTTACAAAATATAATAAGAGTAGAAGATATGCTTAAACTATTTTTTACAAATTAAAAAAAATCATGATAGCATATTCTCAATTTGCCATTTTTTTTTAAGGGAGATAAGTCAGTTTGTTATATGGAATTGGCCGCAATATAAGAAAGCAATAAAATTGCCTTGTTCGATAAATTTTATTTTTTTCTTGTATTTATTTTACTATTCAATCATTTTCCATAATTTTTGGAATTTTTACTTATTTCGACACAACACGTAATTACTAATAGCATTCTTATTCTAGATGTATTTTTTTTAATATGATACTGCACAAGCACCAAAGAAGAGAACTCAGATCTTTATCTAAAGGTATTTGTTGTCTAAATTTTGAGAAATGAAATTTCACTTTATTGATAAAGTTTGATACATTTATATCATTTCTATGTACGCGATTTACTCATAAACTAATTAACCAATCAATATGAATTTTAGACAAGCTGATAAGTGTAAAGGGTTGAAATGTGTGATATATTTTTTTTTTTTTAAAGGAAGGTGGAAACCTGTTGTGACAATTCAGATAGTTCAGATTTTTTTTTTGTTAATTTATACAATAGATATTCCTCAAATTTCAGTTTCTTTGAGTATTTTAAATGGTTTTTAGAAAGTATAATATGGCCACAACCTCGCATTGGAAAATTAAAAAATTCCAGATTTGCTTTAAATTTTATTTATAGTCATTAAGATACTAATTAAGAAAATGTTTGGAATTTCAATTTCTTTTTAGGACTCCTTAAATTAAATTTTAGAGATTTTCTAGATTCAAAATAATGCAATGGATTTTTTAGAATAAGGGTTCCAGACATAAAGTTTAGTAATACTATATGTTGATTTTAATCTTTGTCATAAGACATTAAAGGAATTAATTTTTGAGGAATTAATTTCTTCCAGTATTCATGTAGATATATATAAATTATTGGTACAAGAAAAGATCAAAATAAAAGATAAGGAAATTATACCAGTGTCCAATAAAATAGTCCTTCAATACAAGGGAGAAAATTCTATAAAACTGAAGCTTCTGTAGTCATTTTCAGCCAACACATCAGAAGGAAACAATTAGAAACGCACTGGATTAGACTTTTGAGGAGGTGGAAAAAAAAACTCAAATAACACGAAAAGCAAAAGAAAAGGTCAAAAAGGTCATTAGAAATCAAATTTATTTTTATCGAATTCTATCAAACTTTTATAGGCAGAAATTTACTTGTAAAAAGTTGACACACTTGCAAGGAGGCACGACGTTGCTCAGGATTAAATGAGGATCATTACTTTTTCAGTATGCTCATAGCACCATATTACTTTTATCATTGCTCCCTCCCCCCTCACCTCGCTTCCTGTTTTGCCGTTCAATATAGTCGAAAGAAAATGTTGGAAAACTCACTAATATGGTTTAAATTTCATTTAAATTAGATATATGTAAAGTTTTAAAGTTGTTCTGTTTTCACAGATTACGGAAAGGTGGCGGTACATGCACAGAGGGTAATGTAGAGATTCTGAACCAATTCCATTGTCTTGCACAGTAAATTTATTACATATAATTTAAATTTCATAAAAATAGGATACATTTGAAGCTTGAAAGAGGTTATGCCCTTATAGGAGGGTGTATATATTTCGGAATACTTCCATTGCAGTCTCTGATAAATTTTATATAAAAATACACTTTTAGATTTTATATACATTTATGTACCTTTCATTTTATAGGAAACACACACGCAAAATTCCTCAACTTAAATCTTGAAAGTCATATTTCTCACCTAGATAAACGGGTGTTGTTTTTTATTCTTAATCGTTCAGACTACATCATCAGAGTGTCTAATACTTCACAAGATAACCTATATAAAAGGCAAAATGGGTGTGAGCATTTGTGTGTATGTCTGTGAAAGGCTTTTCAGATTGGGGTTCGACTGTCGGTTAAATTCCGCAAGAAGTTTTCCTATACTTCTGAGATCATAATATCTTAGATTCGCAAACGGACACCATTTCTTTCCTTTTTTTGGGATCGAGTTAAAAAATCCCCACCATGCCGTCGTCTTGAGTGCTTGTATTTTTAATATAATAAAGCGAAACTATTCAAACACAAATGACAGAAAGAGGGAAGTTGAACTGACCAGGTTTTAAAGCAACGTTCATTTCTGCGCATGCGTGGCAACTCCTATGATTCTTAAGTTAATTACCAACTCAATGAATTCATTATTCTTTTTCGTCTAATGGTTAGCGAGGAAGACTAATTACCCACCTCTCTCTCTATCTTTTTTTTTTATTTTAACATCGCTTTGTCCTTGTGCCAATATCCTCCAGCCAGACAATGCCGGGTACTCCCTGCTAATCTTATATATAAACTCAATGTTTGTGTGTTTCCTAGAGAATCTAAAAGCATATCTTTATGTAAAATATATTTCAAAATTTAACCTTCGGAATTTTGCTGTTTTAAATCGGTTCTCTACCAAATAAAATTACTAGATTTAATTAGATTAGAGTTGTATTTAACTTTCGACCTAGGTCAACGAAATGTATGCGAAAAAAATGGTAAAATCTTCAGACATGAAAATATTAACCTTATTAACATGGTCGGGAGTGCTGACTTGGGTTTTTTTGGGGGTTTTTTTTTTTTTTTTTTTTACATAGGCATCACCATTTATCAAGGCCAAGAGGCCACTCGAGGATAAGGGTTAAAGAGTGTACAATAGAAATTGGACAATATAGTAATCATTAGTAATGGAAATTCAGTAAATTTGTTAACAAGTAGAACGGCTCGTCAAGAATTTGTTTACATTAGACTTGAAGACAACCATATTGTAGTCAGCTGGAAAGCAGGAAAACAGAAGATAATTCCACAGACGTGCAGTTCTAAGAAAGAAGCTTTGTTCATGGAATCTATGTTTAGATTTAGGTACAGATAACGAGTGGGGAGAATTATTGATAATGTTTTCAGATAGACGAGTGTTTCTTGTGAAAGTTTGGCGAGGGGGGACCATAGACTGAAGCTCAGTCGAACACTTTCCATGAAAATAACCATACAGCAAAGACAAACTCGCAACATCTCTTCTATGAGATAGAGGTTGCAGGGAAGAAAAAAGGATATCTCCTATGAGGCTACGAAGTCTATTTTGAACTCTATCAAGCCACTCCTTTCTCCATTGTACCATGCGCTCAAGATCAGAGGAGAGAGAATCGGAAAGAACTTGGTTGTTTACTGACTTAGATGTGCTACCATAGATGGTAGTGTCATCGGCAGAAATGTTTACAAATGATGTAAGGATGTGATTTGGAAGATCATTAATGTAGATCAGGAAAATAGTTGAGCCCAGAATGGACCCCTAAGGGACTCCAGCATTAATACTGTGAGCTTCTGATTTTTGCCCATTAACTACTACTCTTATGACCCTGTCAGAAAGAAATGATTTAATAATTGAGAAGACATTTCCAGCTATACCATAGCTAGATATCTTGTGAAGTAAATCTTCATGCTATACCCTATCAAAGGCCTTAGATATGTCGAGCAATTGCTCTAGAAAGGTTGCCTCCGTCGAGAGATTCACTAATCCTATGAGATATAACTGTAAGCACGTCTGCTGTAGATCTAGCAGAACGGAACCCATATTGTGTGTCACTAAGAAGGTTACTTTTGCTGAGATGGTTGATTATTTCTCTATTTAACACAGATTCCAGCAACTTACTCATGACGCACAGGAGACCTGTTGGCCTGTACTGAGAGGGGGATGAACAATCACCAGTTTAAAAAATATATCTACATGCCGCATATCAATCTCAAATGCTAAATTACAGCTTCAAACATATTTTTTGGTCATATTTTGTTTTTTTATTTGTAACTGTATTATTTGGATTATTCAGACTACTGTTCTTATCTGGAGAGTTATTTTTACGTTTCGGCTGATGTAATCTAACTCCCAACATGTATCTCTTGTCAAACTCTGGAATTTTTCTGTCACATCCAGGAATCTACATGGAATTTAGAACAGAACCCTTTATTTATATACTAGCGAGGGGTACCCGGCATTGCCCGGGTGTTTGGAGGTGTGTGTGGAAACTCCAGGGTTGGAGGTGTTAAAAAAAAAAAAAGTAAGTATGAGGATCGAACCCGAACCGTTGAGGCAAAGTTGTAAATTAGAGTGTGAAAAAAAAAACGTGCGACGTTAACCATTGCCCCACCGCGAGATACTAACGGAAACACGTTTGAATTTATTTAATTACTTGGATTTGGCAGGTGCCCGTTTTAATGAGTTAATGAGGTCAAGTTTGACTGCGGGATAGTATTCATTTACTGCTGAAGGCTTTCCCCCCCCCCCCAAGATGTTATAGGAAAAAGACTAACCCACATGCGGCGAGCAACAAATGTTGAATAATTATCTTCCCGAAATCAAGCAAAATTAAATAGACAGGCGAGTTTCGTTGTTAACTGTGAGATATTACGATTTATATGCAATATAAAAAGTTTTAAAAAGTTGTGAAGCAACCGACTGCTTCTCTGAAAAAAGCCTTTTGTAGACATACAGAAAAAGCGAACACACATACATACATACATTTTCGCTTTTATATTTATAGATGCAACACACATCTCAAAAAATTCAGAAACATTTGTAACATCATTTAGCATTTATAAAATGTTACATCAATTGGTAGCTCGGAATGTATCATACTCTTACCATTTCGACAAATAGAATTCATACAGTTTCACAGGACATCTCAATGGATTATCCAAATTTTCACACTGTTCATAGACAGGCAGTTCTTCGCGCCGCTTTTTTTGGTTAATAGCATCTGCATCTGCTTGGAAAATAGGAAATAGAAAAGTTGTTTCAGTCTTTTTTTTAGGAGAAAAAACAATAGATAAGTTATCAAGAGGAAAATCATTAACATTATTATTCTGGGATTCAGAGTCAAACGGTCACCCCTCTAAATGGTTTTATGCTTAGAAATTTTTTTTTCGTTTACTTACATTAACCCCAAACAAGACAATTTCCACTGAGACATTTAAGGGCTATCGTGAATTAGAGGTTGTACCTATAGAAACATTTTAAATCAAGAGTTGTGCAGCTAGATGTTTGTTTACAATACATTTAAATTTCTGCATGCTTCAGGAAAACATAGAGCAGGGAGGGAATTCCAAAGGCTAGTAGTTTGAGGAACGGCGCTATTAGAGTAGTAAATCTTTTGGCATTTGGACACCTCTACAGTGAATGGGGTGAGATTTTACTGAATGATGTCAGCAAGTTTTTTGGAGCACATTCCATTAAAGTACTTGGTAGTGTGGGTTCTATTAGATTAAAGACTCTTTTTTGAACCCTGTCTTACAGGAAAAGGCTAATGGTTGCTGCAATAGCTCAGACGTGACAACATATTGCATAGGCAAATAATGGCTTTGTAGAAATGCAAGATACTGGCAAATGGGAATAGTTTTCTAGTACATTAGAAAAAGCCAACATTCTTTGTAGCAGCCTTGGCAATATCTTCTTTGTATTTGTTCCAATTCATATTATCTGTGAATGTTAAGCTGAAGAGTTTAAAGGGCGGATACTATTACACGATAATTGATGGTTGAAAAGTGTCTTAAATTTTTTTTTATGAAGGAGTCATATATAACTTACCAAGGCCTGAAGGCAATTTGAGGATAAGGGTTAATTAGTGTAAGGTGATCTATGAAACAGACTGCTGATTAATAATGGTGTTTGATTATTTAAAGGGGTAGCTCAACAAGAATTTGTTTACATTGGATTTGAAAACGATTATGTTGTAGTCAGCTGGAAAGCAGACCAGTGATAAACAGTTCCATAGGCAGGCAGTTTTAGAAAAGAAGCTTTATTCATGGAATCTGTGTTTAGAATAGAGAAAATCGTTGACAGAGATTATA
Source organism: Euprymna scolopes (assembly GCF_053919585.1). Lineage (NCBI taxonomy): Eukaryota > Metazoa > Mollusca > Cephalopoda > Sepiida > Sepiolidae > Euprymna > Euprymna scolopes. The sequence continues at coordinate 50,951,433 of NC_136493.1, read as the reverse complement.
GCTAGACAAGTACTTGCTACGAAGGTCTTGCACTGAAGGAAATGGGCAGAGATTGAAGCTCAGTCGAGCACCCGTGATGAAAATAATAGAGTAGAGATAGACTCACAATGTCTCTTCTGTGAGAAAGGGACTGCAGGAAAGGAGCCTTGTCTTAGTAGAATTAAATAGACTGGAATCTATTTCAACCCAGAAGGATTCAACAAACATACATTTCGAGCAAAATTACATCAGGGAAGTCATTTATAAAAATCAGGGATATAATGGTCCAAGGATCGATCTCTGGGGCATACGCACATTAATCTCATATTGTATAGATGAATGGTCACCAGGGACAAACTCGGATTTTCTTTTTTCTAAGAAGAATCTGATTATATTAAGTATTCATCGAGTAATATGATAGAAATTCATTTTTATTGTTCAGTGTATAGTAAATATCTTCAGAGACAACAGTTACGATATTCACAATCGAGCGAGTTTGCTTAAAGACTGTTCGTCAGAAAGAAAGTGGTCAATTATCACTAGATTGATTATTGATTCAAAGATTTTAGCGAAGAGCAAGAGAAGACTGACATGGCAATAATTTTGTGGATCAGTTCTTCTGACAGAATTCTTGGATACTCATACAACAGAGACAATTTTCTAGTTAACAAGGAAGTAAGCTTCAGCAAAGTATTTGTTGTAGAGGAGCTAGGTCAGCTCAGAGTTCCAAATATCTTTAAATATTAATAAATTTGCTTTGCTTTGTAGGCCTATTTTTTTTCAAGTTAACAGTCTATATTAGTCTATATAGATAGATTATTCCATTTAACTCAATAGATGAGACCCTGAAGAGTAATACCATTCAGAGTCGAAGTAGGCATATGGCATTATATTTTTCTAAAACTCTTCCATACAGAAATGAACTAGTCGTCAATTGTACAACCTATGGTAATAACTTAGTATTTGTATCAAAATAAATGATAACTTTCTGATGAACAAAAAAAAAACTATGTCAGAAAATTTTTTTCTATTTTTATAGAAATATTTAAACAAAAAATATCATTTATTTTAATTATAAATAGATGAAAGGCTTTAAGGAGAAAAATCAATTATCTTTTCACTGCAGTGTCTTTCTGTGAAAGTTAGATGGGTAACAGGTTTTCTTTGTTACTATTCAATAAACATATATCCACCCACCGCCTCCAAGTATAAATGATCTATTAGTAATGGAGGTGTGATATCTGTCCAAAGCCGAAACTATTCTATTAATATATCTAATGTTCAATTGAGTTTAATATTCAACTTCAGCCTAATGTATTATCTTTTAATGCTGTATTCAGGGGAGAGTAGTGTAGTATCTGTCCTACTAACATGGTACCATTATTACATGTATTACTTTTTTTCATCTGGAGGCGGGAGGGAGGATAGTATACATTTATTCCACATATATAGTAGCAAAAATGTACTTCCTCTGGTCGCATATTCTTGCTAACAATAATCTATATATAAAGTATATAAAGGGGAATTGTCTGTGTGTCTGTCCAGCTGGAGAGGAATGAGTTGGGCGAAGGAGAAAGAGGAATTGAGAAGAGGGAGGAGGAAAACATTAAGGAGGAAAGATAGAGAGACAGAGAGAAGCAGAAGTTTTAATAGAAATAAGTTACACTTTTGTCTCGGGCAACACCAGATAGCTTCAGGACAAGATCAAAGTGTAGTATCTGTTCTTCAGATGCTGCACTTCAATTTCTTGTTCTCTGTCAGTGGAGGAGAAATCCTTCACGACCGAGACAATTTTTATTTTTGTTCCTTTTCTCCACATTAAAAAACGACCCTGGTGTCTAACTGTCCCGTGGGGGGGCATTGTAAATAGGAACACCAGATAGCTTTGTTAGTCTAGTATATAAAAGGCAGTTGTTTGTATGTATGTCTTGCTAAAATTCAAAAACATAAACTGAACCCCTACATAGTTAATCTTATTTTTTTCCATCGTTACAGATTAAAACATATCTAAAATTTCAAAAAAAGTTTCATTATTTGGGAATCAAATCATTTACTGTTATCAAAACATACACACATCTTTTAATGTTATCATGTAAAAGAACCCAATTTTTGTTAGTGTTATTTTCCTTACAACGAATCAAGTTGTGTGTGTCAAGAGATGAATGGGCTTAACAAAGAAGAGAGGGGGGTGAAAGAAGGAAAAAGAGAGAGAAATAGAAGTTACGTCACACTTGTCCTGGTAATAATATAAAATGTTGGCACTACGTGAAGTGGTTGTGAAGAGTCAAGGAGAGTGGAAAGACCGAGAATGGAGAGCACCACACAGACCTCCACTGCAAAAGTACAGAGAGTAATAAAATCTTTCGGCGCTTATTGTCACTCAAGTTATAGAGAAAGTCGATGGTTGGTCTGAGTAAGAAATCAATCGTAAATTTTTGTAGCCAAAGCACAAAGTGATTTGCAACAATTACTGAAATGATGCAGAGTACTGGAAATCTGGGGAGACAGTCCATTTTGTTGTTGCCAATGAGCAATCATAGATAATGACTTGCATGAAAACCAAGATTAGTAGAAGTTAGAGTCAGACTTATAAGAATGCTAGGAGTTAGTCAGATTTTTTTTATGTTAAAGGAATCAACAGATCCTTCTAAATATTGGATAAAAAGTTGGAGTAAAGAGTTTTTGGAATCCTAGGCGTCGGACTTTATGGTTTCTGACTTCACAACCCTGATGAAAACTAATGAGTAAATAATAAGTGTTTATTTACAATTACAATTTGTTGCAATATTTTGGAAGTATAATGGGGTATGATCCCACACAGTCAGACGATTCTATTTATAAACGATGCTGCTAGGAACTGACGAATCAAATTAATTCACGTTCTGCTACCAACCAATCAGAAACCAGAGTTGCTCCATAAATATTGAACCTTTTCTGTAACAATTTCACATGTTTTTTCCGTCTCAACACGGTAAGAATATTTTGCTCTGTAGAACTGTCTACTGCAAACAAGTCACCTCTCAGGACTTGTGTATAACAACGAACCATCGGAAACTATTCTGTCTACTGCAAACCAGTCACCTCTCAAAACTTGTTTAGAACAACGAACCATCTGAAACTGTTCTGAAACTAAACATGGCTGACACTAAAAATAAAAAAATCAAATTTTATGGCTAAACTACAAGCAAAAAACAGTCTGAAGGGACAAGGGAGATAAATACAAATTTCTAGGAGATTTTAGAAAGCTATTCTTAAAATGGGAGAAAAACTCAAATTCACTCAAAAAAAGAAGTTATAAAAATAAAACTACTTGATCAATTTCCGTGCTTTTCTGAGTACAATATTTCTCTTCCATCATGGTTACATGCATCATATAGATTTTTCTTTATTTTTTCTTGGGCTCTGGACAAACACCAAATGTTTTCTTTACTTCTAAAAGTAACTTTAAAAAATAATTAAATACCATCAAATAGAAATTCTATAGGTATTTTTAAAGAGCCAAGCATTTGGTTGGTTTGGTTTATATAAACCAGACACAAAACATGCCAAACAGTAAATTGCCATTCTTTAAGCAGAGCACCAATGTTTATTGCCAATTTGAATGCACAATAAAATATGACTTTCTGGATTCTTTAACAGGAATATGAGTAGACAAACATGTTGAAATCATGTTGAACTTTCCAACCTGCTTAACACCTCAGAAAGCAACAAAAGCAACTTGAATGCAATGCTAGTGATAAGAAGTAAAAACAGATTTAGAATCATTTGAAAAATGTTTAATGAAAACAAAAAACAGAAATATTTATAAAACAAAAAACAGAAATATTTATAAATAAGTTAATACACATATTAATTGAGCTGACATGTCGATTGTACAGAGGTTTCTTTTTCTTTTTTTTTTTGCTTAGTTTTCCTTAACTCTACATGTAGATAGAAGGAGATGAAGAATCATTTTATTTTTATTATGAAAAAAAAAACTACCAAATTCCTCTACACTATGTGAATTGTTTGAAATCTTAGTTTTCACAGTAAAATTAAACTTTTCAGTTTTCAAAGAACTGTCATAAAAATGTGGAGAAAAAGTTTTAGTGATTTGGTAGAAATTAGCTTTCCTTTATTTAAAAAAAAAAAAAATTTTCAACCTATAAAGAGGGAAGTCAATAATTTTAGCTAAGGTACACTTTATCTGAAATAAAAAAAAAAAAAGAAAACGGCAAAATTCGTAATTAGCAGAAAATTTACATCCCTGTAAAGATTAAACTTTCTGGATTCTAACAAAAGCTATTGAAATTAGATATTTTCAGAATACCCAAAAGATATATTTAAACAATAACAATAAAAAAAAAATACTGACAATAAAGTTCTGCAATAATTAAAAATGTCTGTTTCAGCATTTATAAATCCATAAATAAAAAGGCTTACTGCAGTAATATCTGAGGTAAACACAGCGCCCGGAACCTCCTTTTCCCGGTGTGCCTTTCTTCCAGTGTTTCATGATATGAGTGAAAGATAGCTTGACATGGTCGTCAGGTTTCCTTAGTAGAAAATGTTTTGTATTAAAGTAGATGAGAGTGTTGAGTAGGACATGCGGTGAGTGGGCACCCAATTGTTTACACTCCCACAAGTGCTCTTCTTCTATACGGCACACGAGTTGACCTGAATGTAAAAAAAAAAAAAAACAATTTTAAAAAAAGGGGTGGGAAACGAAAAAACAGACAACAGGGATCACAAAACAAATCTATAATAGTAGTAATTTTATATATCTTTATATAAGTCATGTTCACATTTTTATGAAGTTAGCAATGTGTATATTTTTATAAAGTTAGCTACCACTGTCAGGAGTAGGAGATCTCTATAATAAAGACCAATGTGTACATACACATTTGTATGTAGAGAAATATAAATCTGTTCAGTCATGCAATTGTTATAGAATATGAAAAGATGTCTTTTTCTAGTTCCTGACTGAGACCATTTCAAGCAGTGACAAGAAGCACGAAAACAAGAAAATAAGTCAAACACTGCAGCCCTCAACTCAAAAAAGGTGAGTTTGTATTGTTGGTTTCTTTAGGTTATCAGAAATGACAATTTACATAAGAAAAATTAAGTTACTCACATAATTCTATGATTATATATGAATATTAGTGCAATCACTGGTGAAGCATTTTTTTGTTCCTGATTTTTGAAAAAGGGTATAGGTATACACCAGTAAATATATGAACTATAAAACTAAGAAGTATATGATAAAAAGAAATGCCTCAAAATATATCCCTCTTATGGCAGGATGATGTGAGATGAGGGTCAGAAAGATAGAGAGTACCCTTGAAGAAGATCATTCTGGCCTGCAAAAAATGCCTGAGCAGCCCTGTCAGTATTCCCTTAGGCGATTATCAAGAAACTTACTCTCAAGAGGAAAAAACAAAGCTGCTTCGGAGGATGGACCTCCAGAACTGCACAGAACCAAAACTATAATTCAGTCGACAGAAAAAAGGCATCTCAACAATGATTTATACTCTTGACTTTAGTTATTATTTTAATACATAATAAAAATCATGAAAATAAAAAAATAAATTTTAATTTTATTTATTGCAGACTATTAGCCTCATCGTTTTTTTTCTTGGTTAAGGCTTAATAGTCCGCAATAAATAAAATTAATAAATAATACTCATTTCAATCAACTCCAATTAAAAATAATAAAAACAAAATAATTGCTTACCAAGTCCATTAACTCTGGGTTCATAACGCATCAAAATTTCATTTAAACATTCTGTAAATTTCTCATAATACATGTCTGTGAAAATGTTGTCAATTCTTCCATTTTCAAATAGATATTGTTGGATGCCTGGAATGAAAACATTTGTTCTTGTTAAAAATCTATTTTTAATAGAAAATTATGTTTCTTTATAAACAAAAAAAACAAGGCAGTACACTGACATTTTCATTTTGTATCGTTTCGATTATTCAGACTACTCTTCTTCTTACACCCATGGCATAAGACAAAATACTAGATAAAATTCAGTTGTAAGTTATACAATTGCGAATTATTGAAGATTTCTACGTGATCATGGCCGACAGAACCAGAACATGCTATTCCCATGGATTAAATAAAGGATTTTGTTCAAAATTTCATGTATCAGGTTGACAAGAAAGTTCTTGCAGTTTTTAACTTTTGAATTCAGATGAACATATCTCAGCTCAAATATAAATTTATTGATCGAAATAAGCACCGTCAGAATTAACACACTTTTGTCAACGCAAAATAAGTGTATTCATGCCATAACGTAAAAATATTGCTTTCTTATGGCAATGATATTGTTTAGGTTTCTGAAGCATTTCTGATGCAGAAAGTTGTCGAGATGCTTGAAAAAAATGGTAGCTTGTAGGTGAGAGGTCTGGAGAGTACGGCGGATGAGAAAGTTTCATAACCCAATTTATTCAACTTCTGCAAGGTCGGTTTAGCAACGTGCAGTTGGGTATTGTTGTGGAGGAGAATTGGGCCTTTTCTGTTTACTAATGCTGAGTGTTGTTGTCGAACTTGATCCTTTTGCTGATAGTACTTTGCTGTCATAATAGTTTCGCCTTAATTCAAATAACTGTAATTGATGAGACCAGTCACGCACCACCAAACAGTCAGCATGACCTTCTTTTGGTGCAACTCTGGCTTCGAGAAGTGTCATAGAGCTTTGTCGGCGTCTAACATCTGTTCTCAAACAGTTGTGTGTGGATTGGCTTCGACTAAGGCTCTTAATTGATTGTTGTCAACATCCAATAGCTGATCACTACACTCATCACCACCACAAAATTTCTTAAACCACTGTTGTGCTATGCATTCAGTAGTGGTTCCTGGGCCAAATGCTTCATTGATATTGCAAGCTGTTTCAGCAGCTTTTGGCCTAGCTTGAATTGAAAGGAGAAAATTGTGTGAATTTGCTTTTTGTCCATCCTGTATTCAACATTCTGAAAAGAAGACATAATTGTTTTAAAACGATTGTAATTTAAATGATTAGAGCAAAAACCACTATTTAAAATAATATATAAAGTAAAGGTATTTTAATGAAAATTTATTTGAAAATACATAATTTGAAATCAAAATTAAAAATTTTGCAAGAATTACCAAAATCAAGTTCAGTCCTGGATATGACCTAAAACTATATCTGATGGTGAGGCCCCAGATTGCGGGCTTTGGGGAGTGTGGAGCCACCCTTTAATTGCCATTGCTCCCAGGTCCACTCTGACCCAGAGTGATAGTACCTGTTAGGGTCCCAACTATGAGTTAAATAGAAATCGACTTAAAAACCAAATATACTCCATTAAAAAACTGTTCTTCAAAATCACTGGATTTGGTATTAAATAATCTGAAAAAGGTTGATATGCCGTAAAACAAAAACAAACAAACAATACAAAGTTCAACAAAGATTCCAGAGTTTGATAAGATATACATGAAGAAGGTCAGAAGTTACTTCAACCAAAACATTGTGCAAATAATTTAATTTATAAAACTCACTATGTCTGTTTGTCTGTCTGTCTGTCTCCATATTTTCAAACTCTATCTCTTCCGAAACTAAAATTTACAGAGCAGAGTTAGGGGCCTCAAATGATTGGATGTTTTATGGACCGTTTTTATGGGTCTTTAGTCTGTTTAGTCGGCGTTGCCCAGTTATAGAATACACATAAATATATTTTAATTCATGCAGATTTCTTTTTTTATCATTATAGAGCTAACTCTTTATTGATCATTATCAATAATAATGATTTCAAAAGTTATAAAAAAAATGTCTTGGTACCAACCACCAGAATTGAAACCAGAATGTTTAGCACTCCAGCTTCAGTCACTATTTAACTCTTGAGCATTGTTTACTGCCTGAGCTACCACCAGATAGGTATAAACGGTTAAGCAACTTTGAGTTATGAATGCTTAATGTTGCGCATGTGCAAATGTAATAGCAGGAGTAATGTTTTTTAGTCTACCCCAAGCAGTAAACTGTCAACAATTGTTCCAAACTGAAAACTCATAAATTTATTTAGTCAGGATCTCCTAAAAATCTTGTCAGTCTCAGAGTGATTGATAAGTGGAAATGACTCATCCACTTGACCATTCTGAGTTAATTACTCATCCTATATTTACAATCATCTTTGTGTGCCTTGTGAATAATTTTGACCATTTACTTCAACATCTTTTCCTCTTTTTTTTTTTTAGGAGTCATTTTCTAACGAGGAGGGGGTAAATTTGTGTTATTCACATTACTCTTCTCATTTTGAACTTTATTCTCAATGCTTCAATGGATAAAGTGTTACTTAATAATCAGTTCGAAGTGACAGTCTTCTGTGTAATCTTCAGTACACACAATACTAAGAATGTAATAAAAATTACTTAAAACTTTTAACTAGCCATGGTTGACTGAATGAGAACAATTTACTCCTGTGGATTAAATAAAGGGTTCAGTTCAAAATTTTATACAAATTCCCAAAATTCAGCAAGACACACCTGAAGGAGGTCAAAAGTTTTATAATCAGAAACATGAGAATCATATCTAAGATGAGAACAGCATCATCCAAATAATACAATATAATGTTTGTATCATCATATAAGAGATCCATATAAGCTATGCAGAATACATGTCTAAAAGTATAAAAACACCAACAAAATACAAGGTGACCAAAATTTGTCACATTTAATCTTTGAAATATCTTCGTCTACAATATAAACTCATCTCATTTGTGTTTCTCCAACCAATATTAACATTTACTTTTACCCGCAATATGCATATGTAAAACAAAAGTATTCAAACAATTGTTTATTTTTTATTTAAAAAGCTTTCATAGTAACACAAAAGCGTGCCTGAAATAAATTAGAAAAAAAAAAAACGAAAATGTGTGATTATAAAAAATTGCTAACTTCTGTTTACTAATGTGACATTTTGATATTCTAAACTATGGTGCATAGAAAGTAATTTCTCACTTGAATGGTTAAATGAAAAAAGTCAAGTAGAGGTGCAACCCTTAATTCCAAAACATTGCCAGATTAACCATTTTGCTGGACCATTCGATTACACCTAAATAATAATCCACAAATACATCATTAGCTGACTACACTTTCCATATCTCTAAACCAGCAGGGATCTCTATATAAAAAAATATATTAAATATAAGTGCATAAATAAAATTAATTGATAGAAACAGACCTGTGTTTACATTTAACAACGGCTGCCAATTGTATTTGCCTGTGAAGCCATAGTTAGGGTATTTATGCAAAACAAAATAGAATCTTAAAATAAAATGAAACTACAACAGCAGGTTCCGTGTAAACAAACAAATGGATACTGTGCTACACACACCTCCATCTATTGGGTGTCAGTGTATTATTCAAAAAGAGCAATAAATTTTTAGTGTTTGTTCATTATAATTGGATATCAAAAAAATACATTATAAGTAAAAACGCTATTACATAATTATGTCTTGTGTTAAAATTAGTAAAAAAAATGATCAAATACAAAAATAATTACAAGAAAAAATAGTTTAGGTTTAGTTTAGTGCTGTCGCTGTTGTATGACAAACTGACTTATCTCCCTTGTTTTTCTTAAATTTTGTACTATTTTAAATTAGAAAATAAGTTACTTAATGTTTTTAGCACCATAAAATATTGGTTTTCAGCTAAATTATGTATTTTGATGGATCACCTGTTCAACCCTTTTCTTATTCATGTAGCGTCTGGCTAATAGCCCTATCTTGATATCACGTACACAATTTCATTTTTGTAATATTATTCGGATAAATTTCTGTATTCATTATTAGCTTTATCCAGAATTTTTTTTTTTATTCACTTTCATTTTTTTTTCTTAACCCTATTTTCAATAAATCTCCCTTTCAGCTCTAACATAAAGTACCATAATATTTTTAGGGACCCTTGTTTTTTTTAAAACTTGTTCGGCATTAGTACATAGCTAGAGACCCACGTTTTCTAAAATTTTCTTTTGACTCCAGCACAAGCCACCATAATACCTTTAGGGATCCTCATTTTTTTTTTAACAATTGATACTTGAAACTTTTCATTGTAATACAAAAGATGTGTTTGTAATAAATCTCTAGAAAATCATAAGGGTTATGTGTTGGTTAATTCAATGATGCAGAAAAAAAGAAACATCTAGAAACACTTACCCAGACATAGATAGTGTATACTATCAGGAGAGTATTCTTCTTTGTTTGGTTTCCGTACCTCTTTAACAAAAAGGCAAAGGGAGTAATTCAACTCATCAGGAGTACACTGGAGAAGATCCGTTTTGAAAAGTTTTAATCGACCAGACCCAGATTTGGAAACTTTTTCAAGTTGAGCATTTTTCTGTACAACCCATTGTCGCCATGCGTAGACGCCATATGTGTATTTCAAATGCATGTTAGAGTCAGGTGACATATGCTGCCCATCAGCATTGTCACCTTCCAAAAGTGGAGAATCATCTTCAACAACGCGGATACGTTTGTTTCGTCGACCACCTCGTGCACTGGTTACCGCAGGGCGTTTAATACCCCCACGTCCCATTTGCTTCAATTTGAGGTCGCTTCGATTCTTTAGATCAGAAGTTGAATTGGCTGCAAACAAAAGACAAAAAAAAAGTATACATTGGCTGCAAACAAAAGACAAAAAAAAGTATACATTGGCTGCAAACAAAAGACAAAAAAAATGAAAGAAATTGAAATGCATTGAAAAATTATCACTTTAACAGTTATTAGGGAAAACAGGGTTTGGTGTTTGTTCAGAATTCCCCATATTTTGAGAATTGAAAATAAAGAAAAAGCTGTATTATGTACATATCTGCAATGGAAAGAAAATATTGTATCCCAAAATTCATGTAAATTGATCAAGTAGTTTTATTTTTATAAACAATGGGAATTCATAGACATTACAAGAAAAATCTTACAAGTTTAATTTACGTTTAGTTATCTCCCTTGTTTTTTTAGATTGTTTTCAAAATGATGTCACTAGCCATAAGATTTGATTTCCTTATTTACAAATAAAACTACTGGATTACATGATTTTTGAAATACGATGTTTTCTTTTCATCACAGGTACATACATCATACAAATTTTTTTTTTCTGTTTGTTTTTTTTAATATCGGGGAATCCTGGACAAACACTAGTATTTTTATAGAATCACTCCAATCTCTAAATGCTTTTTTGCCTGTGTATTTCAGGTTCTTAAAAATGAATATGCTATTTAAATGCATTACAAGCTTTTAGTTTGCAATGGATTTACATTTTGAAGTCCCTTCTCGTTTGTGTCTGTTTCAAACTATTTTCCCGATCCAAAACATGGAAATGTTGCAGAGGAACAAAAAAGAATGGATGAGATGGCTAGGTATTCAGTTAAAGTACCTTGCTAAGTACCTGTTTGCAACAGAACTAAAAGAAAGCCATCTTCTACATTAGTTTGTGTATGATTTTTCATGATTAGGATGTTTCAGGATGGTTTCTCTTCTGGCATTAATAACCAAGCTACCTATCTGCAATAGTTTTCAATGCCAAAATCAGTCTCAGTTTGTGTGTGTGAGTTTGTTCTCTAAGGACTCTTAAACAGCTGGGTCGATTATTATGAAATTTCACAAATAGATTTTGTGTAACTATTAGTGTTCTTAGTTTTGTATCAGAATGTCTCCGATAAGTATCGATAATTGAAAAAATGAATGAAAGAAGGACCAGAGGATTTTGACCAAAGTTAACACCTTATACAAACTAACATCACAAATGCATTTGAGAAATTTTATTACCACAAAAACAGAAAGGTTCGGCATATAAAATCAACAGGTATTTTGATATGACAGGTGTATCAGAAGTCTTCGTCTAACGCAAAGCAACAAAACTTTTTGGTTAAAACGCCAAGCAGAGGTTCGCTAGTCACAAGTTGAGTCAAGTAAAGTTTGTTGTTCACAACACAAGATACACGTCGATGTTCTCTACTCGCATGTCTTAAACGCTTTTTCCACTCCTCCCAGCGACTCGCCTTTTATAATGTTTCGAGTACATCCAATTTGCATATACCACACGAGACTGCTCGAGATCTACGTGTGACCGGAGGCTTTAAAAGACAACAGCCGCCATCTTGGCACCTCTTTTTTTCTTTTTCTATCTCACAGCCTGCTGCCAAGACAGATTTTCGCCCGTTTCTGAGGTAGGTTCTCTCTATGTCTACCACACTCCCTCCTGATCTCATGATCACAGAAATGGCAATGGGGTGGTGATCACAGTCGCCGGATGCTTCTCCGAAGGGGAACGATGCATGTCTCTTCTTTGCTTAAGCTCTCATGCACGGACTGGGGGTTGATGAATACCGCTTCTGCTGGGAGGCTACTGATATCAGTCACCTTCTGAGGGAGCTGCTGTGAACCAGAGCGATGTCTCACTGGTCTCTGACTCGGAGTCAGACTTACTCCCGTTGTTCATGGGTAGCCGCGATTGTGTTGTCGGTCATAAGTTCTTAATGTGACGGGGCACACCGTTGACACACTGCTTGCTTGCTGGTGACTTCAGTGATGTGTCCAAGTCCATACTGAGTCGTACATCATGGGTTCTTGATCCAGACAACATCCCCTTTTTCCAGCCTCCCTCCAGTTACTTTTGTCTCAGATACTGGGTTCGTTTCTACGGCTCTTCACCCTAACGTGATACCTGTACAATGTGTCTGCTGGCGCTGTAGAGGGTGATACAGCATCCTTTGGGGGTCACGTTGTATAAATAAACTGCTTCAAACGCCGCACAACCCGTTCTGGCGGTGATAGTTTTGACAGTCCTGTGATTCCGTTCAATAATCCCATTCCAACTCGGTAGGAAGATGCCATTTAGCTGACCGATAACTGCTGCCGTATCTTGCCGGCGGAGCGGCCGCCATATCACAAACCTAGATGGACCACAGTCAATAAGCGTTAGGAAATCCTCACCGTTGTGGTGAGTAACATCTATCGCCAGCCGGCTCCAGTGGCTCTTTATGTCCAGTTTTCCTTTTTCCCAGCAAACGGATGCCGGGTCGATGGATTAGCAAGCCATGCAGCTCTCAATCACTCTTAACGTCTGCTTTTCGTACTTCAGGGTCATCCAACTTAGCAAAATACAAGGTTCGCTTGATCCCTGGATGTCCACTTTGGTGGTGGACTTCCTTGATTCGATCAAACTGAGCAGAACACGCGGCTGCAGTGCAGGCCGGTTGTATGGGTTCAATGGTTTTTCTAGTGGCGTCAATCCATCTGCGGGGAACTCTTGTTAAACAATCGGCCTTGTTCAGGCTAGATCTGACCAGGAAGATTTCCATTGATCCTCATAATGGTATCGAGCTGCCGTCGGATGAACATCTTGCTCGTAGCTTCTGGCCCTCCCGGTATGAGTGGGCGAAATCCACTTGTGGACGCAGGCAGAATCTGTAAACAGCCGTAGAGTAGTTGACTTCCAGAGGATCGCAAAGTTTATACTCTTGATGACGGCATCAAGCTCTGCCAGGTTTATATGCTGGGAGTCCCGTTCTGGGCACAACCAGCAGGTATCTTCTACCACTGCCTATTGACACGCCCATGGCAAGAGAGCTCGCATCAACCCACACACTCAAGTCCCAGCTGTCGACACACCATCTGCCCCATGCAGGGTCCTCTTTGCGCACTCTGGTGAGGACTTCCTCCAGCATTGTGTTGAGAGAGGCATCGTGTACCACATCATCCCATCCAGTGGTGACCTCAGACGCTCTCCTCTTTATGAATGTCACCACAACACGAAGCCAGCCGCCAAAGGAAAGTGTCCAACCAATTTTCCACACCAAGAAAATATGTGACATCATGGGGCATGTCTGGGACTTCATTTCCCTGTTTTCAATGCAGGACGCCGTCTTCTCCCCAGACCTGTAAACCGAGCACCCGTGCGCCATTCTGTAGTCTCTCTGGTTCCTTACTGAGAAGTCCAAAGTTGCGGAGATGCTTCTCTACATGCGTCTCTACAACCCCTTCATTCACATACACGTCATCAATATATGCAGATGTTGCCTGCCTTATACGCTCATCCTGAGCCAGCCGTTTGCATAATTGATGGCGCCGCGTTGAGTTCGAACTCCATACGGGTAAAGCAGTATTTCTTCCCTTTAACCAGAACTGTCTGATAAGGCTATAGTGACTGGTGTACACGTACTTGAAGGTACTCCTTCCAAAGATCAAGCACGCACACATTAGACCCTGCTTGCCGCCATTCCCGTAATTTATCAGTACACACGTCTGTGCGGGCTGTAAAGGGATCCACGTGTTTGTTTAACTCTCTATAATTGAGCACCGACCTCACTTTTTGTTTGTTTGGCTGGACGACCACCATTAGTGGGATTAAACACTTTGGAGGCCCCAATGCCTTCTCAGGATAAAGAACCAGCTATCCATTGTTGATCCAGGTCTGCAGTTCCCTATTATACTCTATGCAAACTCTGGGAGAAATCTTATACTTTGGCACTCTGTTGAACAAATTCTCTGGTGGTTGTTCGTCTGACCACTTCTAAATCACAGTCCAGGACTTCGTGCACTGGTCAAACTCCGCACGGAAATCAGGGTGAGTGCTGCGCAAACGCACCCTTTGTGTTGGGAGAATGTCACGTTCCCGGCTCCATCTACTACGACTCCACCCAGTTGCACAATTGCGTCCATTCCTAAGAGTAAATCGTACTCAAGTAGCTTCCTGTCCATAATCAGAGCTTGCACGGCTACTTCAGTCCCGCTACCGATGCTTATGTGGATGACACCTTCTTCACAAGAGGACAACAAGCTCCCACCTAGAGTCAGCACCGGAGTTCTTGTCGTTTTCCAAGTGTAGCAACATTCTTTGCGCACAAGTGTCTGGGCGCAACCAGTGTCCACAAGCGCGTGACACTCACTCCCGTAAACGCGTATGCTCACCGCAGTTAGCGCCTTGTTTAATTATGATCTGGGGAGAAGACTGGCGCTGTAACTTCCTCCCCTAGTCCGTTTCTAGACAGGCGCGAGCCAGGTGTCCGTGGTTTTTGCATTTGTGACACCACGGTCCGCTAGGCTTCTGGGTCATTGACCGCGACGAAAGGAAATCACGGGCCCAATGGTTTGGGCCCCAACATCTGAAGCAGTTAACACTTCTGGTGTTCTCGCTAGCTGTAGGCAGCGGTGTAGGTGCACATGCGGTCTCTCGAGGTTGCACCGCAGCGACAACTTCCTCATCTCTGGTATCCATCAGCACGGCATGAGCCCTCTCAAGCAGCTCTTTCAATGACAGCTTGTCCAGTCGAGTTGAGGCTCGCAAAAGTCCCTTTGCATGGCATGGCAATCCATTCACGAAGGCTGCCTTTATCCCACATTCTGGTGTCATTTCACCTACCAGGCGTGCTAGCCGTTGCAAATCCGTCAAAAACTCATCCATGGTCTCCCTTGGCCAAAGGCGGCGGGCGGTGAACTGTTTCAATGCCATAAACGAATCCGTCCCGTAAACCTTTACAAGAGCACGCTTGATTTCCTCAAGGTTACTCCATTGGTCCTCAGAGAGTTGCCGATACGTCTCACGTATGCACCATTCAGCCGCAGCGACAGTACTCGCTCCACCTTGGTTACCTCGCACAGCTCACACGTTAACTCTACATCCTCTAGCCATTCTACTATTGGAACGTCTGTTGCTGCGCCACTGAACTCCGTGATGAGTCGGAGGTCAAACTGTCTTAGAATACAGCCAAAATAGTTTGTATCAGAAATCATCGTCTAACACAAAGCAACAAAACTTTTTGGTTAAAACGTCAAGCAGAAGTTCGCTAGTCACAAGTTGAGTCAAGTAAAGTTCATTGTTCACAACACAAGATACACGTCGATGTTCTCTACTCGCATGTCTTAAACGCTTTTTCTACTCCTCCCAGCGACTCGCCTTTTATAATGTTTCGAGTACATCCAATTTGCATATACCACACGAGACTGCTTGAGATCTACGTGTGACTGGAGGCTTTAAAAGACAACAGCCGCCATCTTGGCACCTCTTTTTTTCTCTTTTTCTGTCTTTCAGTCTGCTGCCGAGACAGATTCTCACCCGTTTCTGAGGTAGGTCCTGTCTATGTCTCTCACAACAGGGGCACATTTAAAATTAATGTTTGTGTTTAGAGCACAACTGAACCATGACATTTAACTTTTGCATTTCAAACCTTAATTCAAGCCATGATATATAAAAATAATTTTATAAAATCAACTGTAGGTTCTCTACAGTGCAATGTAACTACAATGTATCGTGAACTAAGTCACTGCAGGGAAGTATGTGAAGCTTTCTTCTGGCGCACCATGTTGGGTCCCCAACTAGAGCAAGCAATCAATCGATTAGATTGAAAAATGAGGTTTTTCACCGATTTCGATTACAATAAAATTATAAGAGTGTGAAATATTTGTTCATCATCATTCAATCCAAGGCAATGTCAGGTTTCCCTGCTGGTGTGTGTGTGTGTGTGTGTGTGTGTGTGTGTGTGTGTGTGTGTGTGTGTGTGTGTGTGTGTGTGTGTGTGTATCTATCTACTATCATATAAAAGTTACTTTGTGTGTGCATGTGTGAGTTCCTTCCTCATAGGTTCCGAAACAGCTGAGCTTATCTTTCGCAAATTTGACACTAATTTAATTTATATGTCTGGCAGTGTTCCTAGACATTTTTTGTACAGAAATTCATCCAATAAGTTTCGAAAACTGAAAAAAAACGATCTTAAAAATAGCTTTTCTTATAGATAAAAAACAATGATTTTTACAGGGGAATATTTTACATTACACCAGCCAAGGGTGATAAAATCTTAGCAAATCATTTCTTCTTAAAAACACAAATTTATTATAATCTCGAGATATAGTCCAGTGATAGATCATGCAGCTACAGATTGAACGATTCCCTGTTGAAATCCAGATGAACTTCATTATTTCATTTTAATTTTTTCTTATTAATGAGTTTAATCTATATATATAAAAGCGAAAATGTGTGTATGTATGTATGTTGGCTTTTTGTGTATGTCTTCAAAAGGCTTTTTTCCAGCGGATTCACGAGGCCATTGCTCATTTTTTTATATCACGTCTAAATGATAATATCTACAACAATGGGGGGGGGGCCCTCTCTATTTTATTTGCCCGACTTTGAAACGTTAAATATTCAACATTTTCGGATCGGCAAGTATTGCTTCCATTTTTCGGTATAAAAAAAAGCGAAACTCGATTCGAATCACTAACCCACGGCCAGTGGTCCCTAGAAAGTGATGTAACGTTTGGTCAATGTCGGCTTCGTCATATCAGACGGTTGCTTTCATTTCGAGACGAGACACTCCCCCTAATAAACAGGGAGCTGGTTTTCCCCAAATTTAGGTAAAAACAAACAAACCAGGTTATTGACCTCATTAAAAACTGTCCCACAGAAAATGTTAACTGCTGAATAGCTATTGCTTACGATCGCCGCATGTGCATTATTAAGCTTTTTTGTATAAAAAAAAGAAGCCAACAGACTCACAGCAAATAAAACACTGTCCCGCACTCAAAGTTCACGTCATTAACTCATCAAAAACGGGCATCTGTCAGGTCGCACTTTTTTTTCACACTTTATTATTTTCCAACTGTGCGTCAAGGCTTTATTTTTTTTTTAAAACAACCAACGATTTTTCTTTTCATTTACGCAAAAACACACACACCTACAAACACCCGGGCAACACCGGGTACCCTCTGCTAGTTTACAATAAAAGAAGAGGTACCATTTAAAATTGCCACAAATTATTTCTTTGTCTGCATATTTTAAAACTATGCATTAATCAGAAGTGGTTCTCCAGGACATTCATCGTCAAGTCCAATTACCAGCTGATGTGATATTCTAAACAAACATCGACAGATTTATCATTATTTTTTAAAATTTTTATTTATTTTATTTTTTTTTGCGAATTAGTCCACTGGGCAACGCCGGGCTGCAAGCTAGTATATATATATATATAATGTATTGTTTGAAACAAATTTTAAACTTTTTGGAAAGAAAGAATGTTATATTTCAGTTAATAATTGATGCATTCTCAAAATTTAAAGTGAAAATGCTTTGTCAAATTATTGCCGTGGATCTTCACCATAATGTCCAATAGGGAGCTGAACTTGGAGCTTGAAACCTTCCTATTGACAAATGCGTCAATACAAGTTTGACCTTGGCAATCAGCTCTTTAGTCTTGCAAAGCTGGTGTCTTTCTCCACTGCACCCCACATAATGGTTCATGGGATTACATGGGGTGAGGGTTCAAATTCACTTCTGGATTTTCTGGAAGTATGAAACAGTTGTGCCCTGTTGACAAATGTATTGCCTTCTGCCACTATCCAGTCGATGGCAACAGTGGACTGCAACTCAATAAAGACATCTGAATGAAGTCAGAGTGCATTTTGATTTTCAAAGAGGTGTACCAGCATGACACAACCTTTGCTGGAAACAAATCTAGCATGTATGGCATATTTATTGTTATATTTAGGTTGGTGAATCTCTGTCCCATTTGAGTGTTCTTTATAAGGTACAGAAATGTATTTGTCAATGGTTCCCACCCTTTCTTTCATATTGACTGTTTTCCTACTATTTATAATAAATAGCATTGATCTTTTCAAAATCAAGGTCAATCAGCATCTCCTCTCTTTGCAATGATTATCTTTTGTTCTTGTTAGCTCCTTACATCAAGTGGTTTCATGTCTTGTCTGGAGTGATTTCCATAAAGAACAAAAACACACCAAAATACCATAACTATTTGAGGAAATTTGGGGTTTTTACAATGCATGGACTGTAGGTTAGTGACCTGCTATTCTGGTGGAAGTTTATGCTATCCGAGCATCCCCAGCTCAACTAAATGATTTTATTGAGGAGTTTTTTGGGTTTCATTAGGCAGTTTTCTTGCAGTGAGTATTTAATCTTTGCAACTCTTTTATGAGAGTAGCAAAGAAACTTTATCAACACTTTCTCATCTCTCTTGGAAAGATATGCATTACCTTTCCACGCCCTTTTTCATTGCAGCTTAAATTTTATTGTGTGGATGCACAGTCAGAACACTTGCTATGACCCTTCCTGCTAATAAACATTTCTATATCTCAGTCGCAATTCTATATCTCACAATCTTTAAGGTAGTCAAGTAGCACTAAGCTTCAGCTAAGGTTTCCACATTTTTTAATCTGACACAAATCCTCATGTTTTCAAGTCGTCCATGGTCTCTATCTACAGTACATAGAGCTATCCATTGCAATTTAAGACTTAAATTAAACAATATAAAATATATCAAATTTGTCTCGAACACTCTGTATGTGTACTTCTAAAAAAAAATAAAAAATAACGAGTGCACAATGAAATGAAAAAAATGTTTTTAAATAGTCATATAAATTCAAAGGGAAAAAAACAAAGAAAAAAATTGGGTACTTATAGTTTTATTTTTAAATAATAAAATCAAATTTTATGGCTAACCAAGGAGAGACTGTTTCACAACATCATTTTAAAGTCTCAAGAAATGAGAGAGAAAGGACTCCAAATAATACAAACGTAAAAGATGTTTTTTTTTAAATAATACGGTAGAATTTCAGAAATACATTATTCAAAATAATTAAAGCTCTCTCTCTCTCTCTCTGTCTGTCTGTCTGTCTGTCTGTCTGTCTGTCTGTCTGTGTGTGTGTGTGTGTGTGTGTGTGTGTGTGTGTGTGTGTAATTAATGACATTATATTTTATTAAAACAAAAAAATTTTTGAAAAGATAATCCAAAAATAAAAATTAGCCTTATAATGCTTACAAATTGCTTCAAAATTATTTTATTTATAAAAATAAAACTAGTTCATGAATTTGCATGATTTTTTTTTTAAATACAATATTTTCTTTCCATTATGGGTACAGACATCATACAGATTTTTATTTAATGTACGAGGTATTCTGGATAAGCAACAAAAAATTTTTTAGCAAAAAGTGATGATGAGATGGAAAAAAAAAAAAAAAAAAACACTTTTTACCTGATCCAAGTGGAGGTGTAAATTCAAGGAAGGATTCTAAATCCAGAGAAGGTTCCGCGATTTCAGCAGCAGTGATATTCAGAGACATTTGGAGGACCTCATCATCAAAGTCCTTATTACAGTTGGTCACTGTATTTGGGGCTGTAGAGTTTTCACACTGAGGAGCAGCGACTGCAACCGCAGCAGCAGAAGATACCTGGTTGCTCGCATTGGTTAATTCTGGAAGACACAAACAAGAAAAACCAATTCATTTATCTCCTTCCTATAGCAGGATGATGCGACAAAAGAGTTGGAAAGTGAGATTGAAAAGCCAGCACTCTAGAGAAAGAGACCTGCAAAAAATGCCTAAGCAGCCCTGTCAGCATTCTCTGGTAATGGTTCCTCAGGCAATTCGCTATAAATTAACCCATTGCCAAAGGGAGATGGTAAAGTCTGGGAAGATAGACCTAAAACTGCATAGGACCAACAATGGCTTATATATTCTGTTGGCTTTGGTGCTACGGGAAGTTATTTATCTCCATCCCATGATGGATGATGAGGCATAAGAGTTGGAAAGTAGAATTTGAAGAGCCAGTGCCCAATAGTAAAAGCACTCTGGCCTGCAACTATCTAAGTAAAAAATATTAGCAAATTTAGAAATCAAAAATTTGGAAAACTTACCAATTTTTTTAAAAATTGGATTATGGTATATTAATAAAATTGTGTGATCACTTCTCTCATGTCTACAAGTTTCTCCTAACTTCATGGCTTACACATCATTTTTTTTTATTAATTATTTAATGAAATAAAAAAAAAAAAACAATTTACAGCAATAAAAAGAAACTTTTCAAAAATTCTATTTGCAAAAAAAATAATTTAACATTGAAATAAGGCGTGGTAAAAAGTTCAGTTACATGTGAGAACAAATGTCTACAAAGTATTCACTTTCTTCTCCCTTGTTACATTCCAGAGATTAAATACATGGCCAATTTTCTCATCTCTGCATTCACCATATTTAATCTGTGAAATAGTTTGTTTCCAGAGTTTTAGATCCATATAGATGTTTTATTAGGATTAGCATTGCAAGGGAAGTAACTGTACAATCTAAAAAGAAATGCTATCTAAAACATGTTTTTAAAAGTGACAAATTTAAATGTTATTTTTCTGTTATTAATAAGATTTCATATATTTCCTTATATAAGTACATTTCAAAATGAGATTTTAAGTGTGTGTATGTATATACGTATATATATATATATACACATATCCAGGGTGTCCCAATAAAATTTATACACTCTTTAAAGTATCTCAACTTGCTACATGATTATGCTATACCAGGTTCCCAAGAGATGTTTAGGAATAAAGAATGGCACTTCCAGCAGAATGGAGCACTTCCCTACTATCATCATGACGTAAGAGCATATCTTGATAGTCACCTGTGAAACAGAGAGTTAGGACGAAGAGGAAGTATCGAGTACTGTCCATGCTTACCGGATTTGAGCCCCTCCTGGACTTGGGGGGGGGGGGCATGTTAAATACAGAATTCACACCACAAAATGAGCTACAATGAATGAGCGGAAAGCAACCATTGAAAGAAGATGTGTCAAGATAACAATTGAACTGATTAGGAACGTTTTCAATTCAATTAGTGAGCGTTGTCTGTTGTTCATGGACCACAATGGTCAATAATTTGAACACTTTCGATAATTAGCTGGTTTCTATATTTGTTCACAGTATTTTGATGTATGAAACTTTTCTTTTTTATAATAAATGTTGGTTTTATGGTCATTTAAAGAGTGTATACATTTTATTGAGACAGCCTGTATATTAGGTATGCACATGTTTGTATATTTATATGTATAGGATTCAATAGATAGTAAATTCATTAACAATTGATTATTGTGCATTTTAAACACAAAGGGTTGGAAATGTGAATTATATTTAATTTAGTTTTGTGTGAGGAGGGCAAGGATTCCAATTCCTTTTTCAAAATTCAAATACATTTGATCTTTGTGAAATTTTAACAATAGATATTTATCAGACAGCAATTAATATTACCCCAATTAAAGAGGAGTATTTTAAAGGGTTTTCACAGGACATACGTGAATAATTTCTAATTGGAAAATTCAAATATATCAGATTTGTACTCAATTTGATCCAGAATCATTAGACACCTATTAAGCAAGATTCCCTAAATCAGACTTTCTTCTTATATCTCTTCTTTTTTTTTCAATAGAAAGTACTCTAGTCAAGATATGAAGACACTCGTTTTAAGGAATTATAAAAAAAAACTTCAAGGTTAAAAACTATCCCAAGCATTATATGGATAGATTCAGATTCAGAAAACAGCAATTCTTTCCTCTTTGTCAGAAACGTTAATAGAAAGTGAGGACTAAAGGACAAAATAAATTGGCAAAAATTACAAGACAGCCAAATGTATACCTAAATTTCATTTTAATCTTCATAAGGTGAATTAAGTGATGCAAAATTGTTCTGATCAAGGAATTCATTGTATTCTAGTTATATATATAGTGGTCTCAAAACTATTTGCTTATGAACATTTTCAACTAAAAAAAAAGTTTAAATGTGTATAATTTTCTAAACATTGGTGACCATTTTAAAACTGATTTGTAACAAGTAAATATTGTAAATAATATAAAAAATTTTAACTTACTATCATCTCCATCTATTATATCATTTGCAGGCTGGTCTATCTCTTCTTCATCTTCACTTGAACTTTGCTCAGCATTAGCTACAGCTTCAGCCATCATCAGTAACTCCGCTTCAAAGGGATCAGCTGGAATTTTTTCTTGTATCTCCTGTAATAAAATATGGTAATAGTCAATACTAGAAAAAAAGATTCCTTGATTGGAAGGAGCAGGAGGGTATCAATTTATGCACTGTGTCTTGAGCACCAGAGCTAGGTGAAGAAATCATGAAAAGGACTTTACATACAAATGACTGAGGCAAATGATATGTCTGATATTTCACATGGAACTAGTTGGAAAGTAACAAGTGTGCTCAACTCATTCCTATGTAGATGTACTAATACAGAGAACTATACACAGTGTGCACTTCATTCATCGCAATCTTACTTAAGAGATTAGTATTATATTATTAATCTCTGTCTATCCAATCTTTGTACTCTTTGTTGCAATAAACCTTTCATTCTTCATTCTACTATTATGCTAGTTGTTCTGTCCATTCAAGTAGAATCCTTGTCTATTGGCACACTTTGTAAGAATACAAGTTCTATAAGCAATACAAGGACAATTAGTTTACATGTAAATAATATTTTTTGGGGTCCAAAATTTGGAATATTCATAAAATGTTACGGAATCAAACATCGAAGGTCTAATGGAAATTTTGAACAATCCCAAAACTCTTTTGTGATTTATTTACTCAGTTAAATTTTTTTGTTTATATTTTGTTGAGAGAATATATTTTAGCATTATTTTTATTTCATTTGCAATATTTTTGGCATTATAATAGGGTAGATATGACACAAGGTCAAAAGGTGAGGAGAGTCAAGTCAGCACCCTTAGAAAGAGCACTCTGAATTAGCAACAATTGCCTGGACAGCCCTGTCAGCATTCTGCAATCAGGGTGCCTCAAGCAGTAAACAAACACAAAAGTCTGAGGCAAGCCTGGAAGGGTGGACCTCCTAGGCATTACCTAGATGGTATACCTCAGTCCCATAAATGATCCTCAAGAACGAATCCATGCCTAGATTTCTACCCAAGATTCCTCACAACTAAAGCAGCAAGAAAACCAACCTTTACTCAGTAAAAATAATGAGAAGGTAGGACTACAAAAGTTTGGACCATTATATTTATAATCAGGATTGATAAGAATAAATTTACTAAATACCAGAATCGCTTTATAAAATATACTGAATTTCTTGGAGTTCTCCAGTTAGAGCTTTTCACCTTGATATGAGACTGGAACTATGCTCTGCTGATCTTGATTAGATTAATACTATCAAATTTTTACCTGGAATTCTTTACAATTCAAAGCTTCCCTGATTGGATTGATGCTGGCAGTTTTTGCTTGGGACAACTACGTTTAATATTCGCAATTGGATAATTTTATTTTCTCCCAAAGTTATTCCTTTTTGTCATCTAGAATCTTTTTTTTTTCTATTACAAGAATGGTTCTCCACTCGTGTGCTCAGCTAATTTTATAGGTTGGATGTAAAACAGTATGAGTTTATGTGCAGCAACAATTCATTAATTTGTATTTTTTTCATTTTAATGTAATCATGTAATGATTACTTTCATTAAAACACAGTAATTACGCAAAGAGTCATTTTCCTCGATTTTTTAATGTTTAAGATTATCATGTGAATAATGGAAAATGTATCCAGCCTAAAAGTGTTTTTGCCATATTTCTTTTCATTAAAAAAAAATAAAAACTTGACATAATTATGCTCATGATCAATAATATAATGAATGAAAAAGGAACAAAATTTAAGCTAGTCCGAATCAATTATGAACATTTGAGTCTGATTGCTATTTGAGTTTGAATTTGAAAATCTGACAATTTTATATATTTATACTAGCAGGGCTACTTTACATTGCCAGAAACCATAAACAAGAGAGAAACAAGGTTAAAAAAAAAAGCGTGTGCAACATCGTTATGATAAAACTTCTATCTATCTCTCCTTCCTTACCCTTCCCCCTATTCTCCTCCTCTTCTTCCACTGCCTATTCTTCTCCCTTGTTTTCATGCACTGAAAAAAATAACACTGGGTGCTTATGCATTATTGTGTACATATGAAATATTTTCATCTTTAATTTAAAAGAGTCACATGAAAGGGAAAGATAATTAAAACTTATAGTGGAGTGGGTGTGATTAATTAAAACTTATCAAATCAAATTTCTCCAAATATGAACACAAACAACTATGAGCACAAACAAATATGAACACAAACAACTATGAACACAAACAACTATGAACACAAACAACTATGAACAAAACTATGAACACAAACAACTATGAACACAAACAACTATGAACACAAACAACTATGAACACAAACAACTATGAACACAAACAACTATGAACACAAACAACTATGAACACAAACAACTATGAACACAAACAAATATGAACACAAACAAATATGAACACAAACAACTATGAACACAAACAAATATGAACACAAACAAATATGAACATAGAAGAGTTGTTTTAATTAGAGAAAAGAACAAGTTAATTGATATTTTACAACCACACAGATTTATTTCAAGTGTCGAGACCTGTATCTGTGGTGCTTAGATGAGATTTATCCCAGACACAATTAGAAACGATAGATTTGTGTGGCAAATGCTCCAACTATACTTGTAGGATGAAGGTGTCCATTATGCAATTCAAGTTCGTTTATCATCCAGAATGCCACTCAAAAATTTAATAATGTTTAGGCTTGTGGTAAAGTTAACTACAGAACCATAGAAACAGTGCCTGATGATCTGATTTTGTATTTACACCCCCCCCTTAAAAAAAGTTTGAATTATCTCCCTCTTACTTCCATGTAACTCTTTAAAAGATAAAACTCATGCTAGCATAGTAATGGATGGTAAACAATGATTATGGAAATATTTCACATGTACACAATTCACAAGTACCTAAAAATATAAGAAATTCACCAGCGTTTTCAGTTTTAAAATTATTGCCCTTAATAATTAAATAAATGAAACCAATACTTGTTTTACACGCATTTCTAAGCAACACAAAGTTTCTTCTTTTACATTTTAACATAATTATTTTTTACATCATTTTTTTTTAAATGATCTTTTGGTACATTTGATAATTATTTTATGTTGTTTCTTGCATATTGTCGCCAGGTGCACGTCTTTGTTAAAATGATTTTTTCGTACACACGGCCTGGATATTTAACACAAGTTAAATAACATTCATCATAGAGAAGTGAAAAGAAGTAATCCACATTAATACAAAACTTGATTCAGCATTTTTTAGGACTTCCATTTAATGTGTACACATGTATAATCAATCAACATTTTATATGCATAGCAATAGACTACTATTATTTTATCAAGAAAAGCACACAACCGTGAAGTGAATATATTTAGCGATGATATAGAAATATAAACTTACTTTAATATGTTTCAGAATACTGGCAGATGATTTTTTTGTGGTCGGTATAAAACATGGGATAGGTACTGGAAGAGGTACAGGGAAAGGGATGGGTGTCATCGTATTGTACATGGGCATTGGCACTGGGACATATATGGGTACCGGCACGGGAACAAAGATATTTTTCGCCTCTGCTTCTCCATCTGAAAAACAAAAATATAACAATGAAATTACGTATAAGTGTTGGATTTCTGATGTGTTTAAAAGAATCATGACACAGTAATATATGAAAATATAAGGATACATCTTTATTGTCAGTGACAGTGATGGACGGTTGGCTGTTAGGAAGGAGATAAACGCATACGAATTCAACAGGTTGAGTCTTCAAATCATAATTAACCCTGATATCCTTTTCGGTTATTATGTAACGGTTTACGACAACCTGAAATGCTTCCTTGGGACAGCATTGTTACTGTAGCTATACCCCAAGGGCATTTTATTCAGCCATTGTCATTTCACTGAAGTTAGTTGATTTTTCCTATGCAAGTGCCTGGTGTCAGATTCATAATTTTTTAATCAAATTTTGGTACATTTAATAATTATATGTTGTTTTTTTGCATATTGACGCCAGGTGCACATTTTTGACAAAATAATTTCTTGGTACACACGGTTTGGATATCTAATATAAGTTAAATAACATTCATCATGGAGAAGCAAAAAGAAGTAAACTACATTTATACAAAATTTGATATAGCGTTTTTTTTTTATCTGTATGTTTATCAAGTTAGGTATGTGTACATGTTTACATACTTCTATGGATAGGATTCATTTCTGAAACTAATCAACTGAGCATTGTTAATTTTGCAAAAGAGCTGCTAGGCATAAGGGTGAGTACTGTGAGCTATATTTTATAGTGATGGGGCGATTCTAATATTTTTCCTAATTCCGTTACAATTACCGATGCCGTCTTAAATTCCCGATTCTGATTCTTTATAAATCTCTAAATATTTAACTATATAGCTGTATTTTGTCCCTGATTACCATAGAAACACACGTATTAAATGTGCAAATATTTTCCTAAACGTAAAAATATATTTGTGGGGGAAGATTTATCGATTTTAGCTTCACTGGTGGTTTAAAATAACTAAATATTTATTATTTTATCATTATTGGAAAATTTTGATTTAAACAAAATCAAATAAAAACAGACAATTAAAAGAATCGTTTCGGCTTCGGAAAATCGGTACTAATTTTTTCAATTCTGATACCCTCAAATATTCCGATTTTTCCGATTCTGATTAATCGTTCCAACACTAATATTTAGTTTAATTAAGTTTTATACAAAAGGGAAAAAGAGGAATGAAAACCCTCCATGAAAATTTAGATACCTTCGATTTGGGAGAAATTTTAATTCAATTAATAAATTTTTCCCAAATTTTTTTTTGTAGTTTAAAGAAATTTTAAGAGGCATGACATGGGCATCATAGTCAATAACAATTAAACAAGATTCCTTGAATTTCAATTTATTAAATTTTAGACATTTTCTAGAATCAAAATTAGCCAATTGACTTTGTTCAAAATTTGAATAAGGATTCTAAGCATAAGATTTATTATTGTTATGATTATCATATCTGACTTGTATCTTCATAGCAAGACATGAAAGTGGTACAAAACCGTTGTATTTGTGAAATCCATTTCACCCAACCTTTTACCTAGTTTCACTATAAAACAGCAACATTTCTAATATTAATCATCTGAAAAATATATCCGCTCAAGATATATGAATACATAAAATAGACATTGAACCAAATGTGACAACAACAAGCAATGATTTAGAAACGAATGCATCCAATAAGCAATCATAAATTTCAATAGACAGCATATAAAAACTGTTATAAGCTGATAAGGACTGACCCATCAAATTATTGCCCCATTAGCCTCCTCCCACTTTTTGCCAAAATATTTGAGACCTTAATTAACCATGCTCTAGTCCATCATCTTACAGATAAACAATATGGATTTAGACAAGCCCGTTCCACAGCAGACATCCTAACTGTGATCTCTGAACGTATATACCATTCACTGGACAAAGCGAGGGAGGGCTGAGCGGTAGTTTTAGATATATCTAAGGCTTTTGACAGGGTATGGCATGAGGGTCTCCTCAGGAAAATTAGATCATATGGTATCACTGGTAGAATACTTAACATAATTAAATCCTTCTTAGATAAGAGAAAAATCCAGGTTGTCCTCAACGGTCGTACATCTAAACAATATGATATAAATGCGGGGGTGCCCCAGGGTTCTATCCTTGGACCTCTACTGTTCCTGATATTCATAAATGACCTCCCCGACAAAATTGCCTCTGAGATGGGTATATATGCTGATGACACTACACTCTATGGCAGGCACGACAGGAAGACGAATGAACACATTTCTAAAGAAATGGCAGAAACACTAGAGGAAGACCTCCAATCTGTGGTGGAATGGGGACAAAAGTGGTTGGTCGCGTTCAATGCTGCCAAGACTAAACTAGTTTCATTCAATAATTACAAGAAACCCTCTCTACCACCTATAGCAATGGCCAACGACTCTTTATCTGAGAGTACATCTTTCAAACTCCTTGGCCTAACGTTCACAGGAAACATGAGTTGGAACAATTACATTGAAGGCATTGCCAGGGCCGCTGCAAGAAAGGTGGGCTCTCTCTACCGTGCTAGAAAACTACTAACACCCTAAAGTATCCTGTACCTCTATAAGGCCACCATTCGCCCATGTATGAAGTATTGCTGTCACATCTGGGCTGGTGCATCTGCTACTAGTCTCTCGCTCCTTGACAAGGTTCAAAAGAGTCGCAAACCTGATAGGCCCTGAACTGGCATCTAAGCTTCAGCCTCTGTCCCATCGACGAAATGTTGCATCCCTCTGCCTTTTCTACAAGTATTTTAGTGGTGAATGCTCTGACGAACTGCAATCACTTGTGCCCCCACGACGTGAGCACCCTCGACAAACCCGACAGGCTGCTAAATCCCACCCCCCACTGTAGAGACCCCTAGATGTAAAAGATCTTTTTACTCCAATAGTTTCTTCCCCAGAACCGCTAGACTCTGGAATTCCATTCCAAGTCCCTGCTTCCCCAACAGTACTGACGTGCAGAAGTTCAAGTGTAACGTGAACCAACATCTTGCTGCCCAAATCCCTACATAGTACCCCAGTAGTTGTTGCCCCTGATAGTAGTCCCCTACACCAAAGTGGCAATTTGCCTTGTTAGGGGTGAAAATGTAATAAAAAAAAAAATAAGTATTATTGTTACAGATATATATTTAAAAATGCAGTTGCTTCACTCTTTAAATGTGACCTCATAGACATCTACCAATCATTCTGAATAATCACACAGCCGTCGTATTTTCTTTTTGTCCTCTTCCCAACTGACAACAACTTCACATGTGTGAGTTAATATTGCTGCCATGAAAAATGTCTTTTTATCCTGCTACCTCGAACCCCATCAGCACCTAATTTTGCATAATCTGATGTTCGTATTATGTTTTGTATCAGACAGGTTTCAGGTTTGAGTGCAGCCAGGTCTTCTCTACAGAGGACACGTCAACCATCCCACCATTATTACATCCTGCTAATTTCTCAGGAATAAAACTTTAGAAACAGAAACAAAATGATGTTGACTTTTTATTGTATTAGATATGGAAATGGAATGACAGAGAGAAAGAGATGAATAAAAGTTCACGGTACTTGTACAGTTTAATCAAGACATTAAAAAATGAAAATATCGAGAAAAAAAAAAAAAAAAAAAGGTTATATTGCACGTATCCGTTATGGAACGAAGTCCTCAAAAAAAAAAAAAAAATGTCACTTAATTTCATCAAGTAGTTTGTTTTTTTTTACAGCGAAAAATTTGTTATGATACCGAGCAAAAGGTTTGATTTTTTAGGAAGAAAAGCTAGTATTAAACATGGGGAGGGAGTGTCAGCGCTTTAACTGGAGTTATCTCTCCGTGGTGTGTTTAACAAATTCCATAATGGCTGACTTCAACGTGCTCTCATAAGAACGTGTTTTTCTGCTGTAAAAAAAAAAAAAAAAAAAAACTACTCGGTCAAATTAAATGAATTTTTTTTCGGAGATCTTCAGTCTAAAACAGATACGTACAATATAACCTTTTTTCAATATTTTCATTTTTTAAATGTCTTGATTAAACTGTACAAATACCAAGTTCACAAATACACTTTAATAATTCACAGACTATCATTTTTGTTGCTTTTAGAAGTGTTTGGTGATAATTAAATATTTTCTTAAAGTATTTACTAAGAAAAGATGTTACAAATCGAGTAAAACTTACCTGTTTGTACTTCTTTGCTTTGTGTATGAGGACGGCATGATGTGGCTTTGGTCTGTACAAATGGTTTGCAGAGCAGAGATTTATTCTTTACTTGCTTTGGAGCAGGAGGTTGAACTATGACCTGTTGATTACCTAAACTGGAATTGCTGCTGCTACTGCTGCTACTAGCCACCACGGATGTACTCGTAGATACAGTCATGGGGCTGCTGCTGCTGCTGCTGCTGCTGGTAGTAGTGGTGGTGGTGGTGGTGGTGGTGCCAACGCTTGTGCTACTCACAGATGAACTCTAATAAAAGAACAAAATGACTAGTAAAAAGACATTAAATAACATTTTGAAGTTTTATGCCCCACAAAAAAAAGAATTTAAACATTCCCTTATAATAATCTAATAATAATATATTTAGAAGAATTTTTGAAAGGGAATGTTAAAATAGGTAGAAGACTGCATTGGGAGCAAAATAGTTTCTGGAGTAGTAGAATTATCCAAATAAGTATAACTCCTATTTCCTGCTTTTATTAACCAACAGAGCCTTGAGCCTTGTTAAGCTAGGGAAGTGTCTATTAAGCTTATGTATGCAGTGTCATCATCATCATCATCATCATGCAGTCCATCAGTCTTGATGATGACTAGTCGGGGCCTCAGTGCTCTATCCTTCAGTGTTGGCGTCGTCCTCTCTCTTTCTGTGTGAAATATCTGGTCACAGGCACTGCATATGTGGGTGCCAGGGTTGTGTCGTCTATAGTGTCTCACCTAAGGTTTCTCTAATCTTTCTCTCTATTTCATTCTTTCCTTTGTGGAGATTGTTCCGCCAACCACTCCTTTCTTTGGCTTGTTCCTCCCAACTCTCGACATTGATGTTCATTGTCTTTAGGTACCGCTTTGTTACATCTTTGTAGCGAAGCTTCTGACCTCCTACCTTGCAAGTTCCATTTTCCAGTTCCCCATAGAAGATCATCTTTGGAATTCGGTTGTCTTCCATTCTGGCAATATACCCAGTCCATTATAGTTGCATAGTAGCCAGGGTAGCTTCCACGCTGTCTAGGTTTGCTCTTCTTAGAACTTCCGTGTTTGGTACGTAGTCACTCCAATTGATCTTCATAATCCTTCTCAGGTGCCTCTGTTGGATGGCTTCCAGTCTCCTTATGTGTTCTCTATATAGACTATGCAGTGTGATGATGTATGGAAGCAAAATTTGATCAGTGAATGTTGAGGACATGCATTGCAAGGAGATGACACGAGACAGACATGATGGATGTGTAATGCGAGTCTTAAAGACAGTTCTGATGACTTAAGAGGAACTTTAAATCTCAACAATATAAGGAGATTTATAAAATGTATTGCTGAAAGTCCAGTTTAACCTAAATGAAAAAAGCAAAAGTACAGAAAAATCTTTATGACGTACGCAGCATATATGCAAAGAAAATCATTTTAAGCGATTTTAAGCAGTTAATGTGAAATTGTTAACATTACACGGCTGTTACATATTTTATAGTTGACAATGACAATTATTTTTATGGGAGAAAGTTGGGCGATTTTTATTTGTATTCTTTGAATAATTTAGACAAGCAGAGTTTTTTCAAAAAAAAATTAATTATTTGCAGAATAAAGTGGAATGCACATCATTCTACAATTTATAGTCATACTTATTGTTTTGCTTTTAATTTTGTTTTTTAAATAAAGCCGATTTTATTTTTTTTATGCTTGTACAGAATAGTGGATTTTGAAACAAATGCATTTCAAGTAAAAACACTATTACATACTTATGCGTCATATCGAAATTAGCATAAATTTCAAAAATTACAAAAAAAAAAAAAAAATGATCCAATCTGCTAGATTGAGTTTTTACAAAAAAATATCAGCCAAAGTAATGGTCCACCATTTTGTATTTTTATAAGGTGAATTTTAATTGAAAGCAGCTTCGTCTAAATGATCAATTACAGTTACCTCCCCTGAACTTTGAGAACTCTTTCATATTAAAAAATAAAGCTATAAATCGATAAACCATACAAATTTTATTTTTATATGTAATTATTTTTCTACATAATCATTTTTTATAATTCTGGGAATTTATGCTAATTTAAACAGGACACATGTATTTTCAACAGAAATGCAATTGTTTCAAAATCCACTAATCACCATAAACACCACCACCTTTGTGAAATTTTTTTTTTTTCTAGGTTCCAATCAAAGGTAAGTAACTTTGCATAGAGAAAATACAGAGTTATGTCCCTTTTTAAGATGGCAGCTATTTGAAAATAATTACAACCTTGACAAAGTATTTTTCTACAAGGAATTTATTAAATTATATTCTATTCTTCTTAACATGTTACGATTCACAAGAAAATCTGGCAAAAAAGAAGTATCTACTATTAATTTTGTAGAAAGAAAGTTATCAATCACAAAGAAATGATAAAGACACTGACTTTATATTTTGGATTAAATTTGCAATAACGTTGCTAACCATTTAACAGTTTCATATAAATAAATAAACCCATTTTAGATATAACCCAGTTAAAATATGACAGCTAGACAATAAATATTTGTTAAATTAAATAATATTATAATATAAATAATCTCATTGGGGATTAAAACCCTTATAGAACATATTTAACTTAAACGTTAACTAAGATTAGCTTTACCCTTAATAACAAGATGGGCATTTTGGTATTAAGTATAAAGGTAGTCTTTATATACCACAGAAGATTCATCATCGTATATTTATTTAAGTGGCCATTGATGGCTACTTAAATAAAAATGTGATGCTGGATCTTCTATGGAATTCCTTTTTTCCGACACCATATCATGCATATCTATTTCTAAGCAAAAGAAATTTCTATTTTTCTGAAGAGTATAGGGGTGAAAAGATTCGATATTGACATAATAATAATTGTTTCTGCATAACAAAACGTATTTGTAAAAAAAAATGTACCAAAGTCTTGACATGCTGAAAGAATTGTTTGATAAGAAAAATAAATATTTGGAACTTGAAATGTAGCTATACTGTATTTCTTGTGTTCGTACTTGCATCAGCATGGTCAGATAAAAGTTCCATAATATTTCGGGAAATTTGCCTCCGTCAGTTATGTATTTGACATTAGTTCAAATGTGCATACTGGTATTATTGCATCATGTTTTAATTTGCTTCAGTTGGTGTCTATCGATTACACCTCTACATTGTATTTCCTTCGATAAATTTTCCTTATATACATAAGAGATAATGCTTCAGGCAAACTACATTCACTTTCTATTGCTAACCATCTTGTGCTAATAGAAAAAATATACTAATACATTCCTTTATTTAATAATTACTGCTTTTGTTTTGTTTGGTTGGTTTTTGAAAGATTCAAATTAGTAAAGCATTACCTTCTGGGGTGGGGTTTGGGTAGAAGAGATGACGACTGGCAGTTGTGTGGTGGGTTTCAGGCTGACAGATGGCTGCCGCTGTCCACCTACAATAACAAACAACCAAATAAACAAAACATGAAAAAAACAAATTTTATCTATAAATAATTAGCAAAAAGGAACAAAAAGAATTTTAAGAAACTGTTACATAGGTCAACAAATCTACTTGCCTGAAAAACAGAAAATAAAAAGGAAAAGTTATCTGCTTTTTTTTTTCTTAATTAATAAAAAATAAATACAAAATGTGAAAAATAACATTTGATGAAATAGTGTCTCAAAAAATGTACTCACACTTCGAATGATGATAAAACCTTTATTTATGAATATAGAGTAAAATGGAATAGCTTTGAATAGAGAAGACAAATGTAATTGAAAAATCATGTTCACAAATATTCAAATCAATGTCCATTATTGTCTGTACAACATTGATAACAGCTAAAAGTGAGTACATTTTTTAGACATCCTGCATTTTAATATCATCCTTTAATGCATCCCATCAGCATCATTACTCAACACATACAGTACCATTTTGTAAACATGAAACATGAACAGAGCATACTTCAGTATCTGATATTGTTTATATAAACAGTAAGATTTCCTTTCCCTGATCTTGTGGAAATAGCATAGTAGATAAAAGTTCAAACTATCAAAACGTTATCAAATTTCAATTTCAGTCTGAAGCGTTTGCCTGTCTAACCATGTTGACAAACTGCAATACAGTGAAACAGTAACTGTGGATGACTAAAAATGCCCTCCCTCTACATGTATTGAGACTTGTGTTAAGGAAAATAGCTAGCTACCATTAGTAATAATGAAAAGTTCTTTCTAAAAATGTATAAAGCACTGTTTGGTAGTCAACATATTGTTTATATCAACAGTAAGATTTTCTTTCTTAATGGCTTGTGCAGATATCTCAGTGGATAGAAGCATGGACTGCCCAATAAATGATCTGGTTTTAATAACTTAGCTCCCAAGCTCAACAGCAAATCTTTATGATTTTATTTGTATAATTTCGACTTTCTCTGGATGTATGGCTTGTTAGTCAAATTGTCCAAGCCGATGTCAGGTGGTCCCTCTTTTGAGGAACAAGTTTGCATCCTGTGCAAGTCTCATTTTGGAGTTTGTTGTATTTCTTGCTTACTTCCTCGCAGACTGCTTGTTTAGTAATATTACCTGCACCAAAGCATCAAGAGAAGCAGCTTTATACATAATATATTGCCAATAGTACATTTCAAATATTGGGTAATTTCTTACATTAACAAAAAAAATCAAAATTACATATTTCAAATTAATTCAACTTTACACAATAAATATACAATCTTGTTTATATATATATATATATATATATATATATTGCTTATGTATATGCGAAATAAATCAAAAGTTTACATATTTGTTTTGAAAAAAAATACATATCATTAATTACTATTATTTGTTATTGCTTTTTTTTAATTCAGTGTTTTGATTTTAGTTTGTGTTCAAATTTAGATGGACTGACTTGAATTTCATTCAACAGGTCCCAATTTTTTAATAGCAAGTAAAAAAGGCGAATTGATTTCTTCTTTTGCCCCTTTTTTGTACAGTCACATTTAAAAAGATACATAAATTTCTTTACAAAATTACCAAAATATTAATTGTTATCCATCTGAAGAAATTAAAAAAACTTTAAATGACATGTTTATTATTTTGAAATAATGTTTTTAAGTACTTCTAAGAGCAAACGTTGCAAAGCAATAGCAAACCAAAAACACCAGCTAGTAACTTATTATCCTTATAAACAAAATAAAAGTTATTATTTGGATTATTAAAACTACTGTTCTCATCTTAAGTGTTATTCACATGTTTCAGTCGATGCAAGAATGTCAAAGGTTACATCATCCAAAACGCTGTGCGAATAACACTCAAGATAATAACAGTAGTACAAATAATTCAATATAGAATATCAATTTGCATCTCAAAAATTCGGAAACATAAAATAAAACAGTAATAAAAAAAAAAATGTTAGAAAGTATAACAAATTCAATATATTTTTGTTTAATCTAGCAACTTTCATCAAATTGGATAACATTAAAATAAAATCATATAAACATGTAATCAGTACAACATTAAAATGAAAAAGAAAACAAAAGCAGTGCAACAGCTAAGCAATACTAGACATAAAAAGGTGATATTTGTGAAAATTAAAACTGGTCTCAACAGTTGAGGGACAATATTGGAACATTAGATTTATCTGTAATGATTTATAACAGTGTTGTCGGCAGGTCTCCAATGGTAGGACTATTAGGAAGATAATGGGAGTTTTATGTGCAGTTTAAGCTGGGTTGCTATGGCAACAGCTGGTGTAACTTTTGTGGAAGGAATGAAGGAATGGCTACTAACCTTTGATGCTAGCATTACTCTTCGATTGTGTTGACGTCAAATCATTTGAGGACTTCTTCATGTGGACAGGGGATATGGCTTGTACTTGCACCAAAGCTGTCTTTCTGCTGACATCACCCACCCTACTAGGAGGAGGAGGAGGAGGAGGAGGAGGAGGTTGGGACTCTTAAAACAGAGATGGTTTCATAGTAAGGAGACTCAAATACAAGGTGGTGTGTGGCAGATGCAGCCGAAGAACTCGGATGCATACCACAAGGCTAAGAGGTCTGTTACCTTTGTGCTTGTACTGCCTTTGTTCTTTTTTTTTTTTTTTTTTTTTTAAGTTAGTGATGGAGAACAAGGTTAGAGTCAGTTTTATTAAAAATAAAATTAGATAAAATATGAATAAGTGGAAAACTCTACAAGAATGACAACACGTTATTCATTTATCTTTTGCTAAATTATCTAGAAAAATTAAAAAGGTGCTTGTCCAGAATTCTCCCTATATTAAAATACAAACAAAAAATTTTAAATTTGTATGATATATGTACCTGTGACAGAAAGAAAATATTGTATTCCAAAAATTATGTAAATTGTAGCAATAGTTTTAGTTTTTAATACAAAAAAAATCAAATTTTATGGCTAACTGAGGAGCGACTGCCTCATGACACTATCTTGAAAATAGTCTCAAAACATATGGGAGATAATTCAAACTTGCAAGATTTTTGGGATCAAGTAAAGATTAGATACCCCGTAGCAGACGACAAAAATAAGCGAACAATTCAAGGCGCACCATTTGTTCGACCTTGACATTGTCGTTAGTTGTCATAAAATTATTATTATTATTATTAATAGTTTTATTAAAAGTTCTGTAAATATATAAAAAAAAATGTACTTAGAAAGACACCCATTTATTTAAATATATTTTGTTTAAATACGTTCGTTTTATTACTTACATTAAAAAGTTTTGTGTAAATAGATAAAAGTTTTTTTTAATCCTTAAAAGTTTTGTAAATATTTAATATTAAAGAAAATGTTTTGTAAATATTTATTTTTTCTTTTAAATCTTTAAAAGTTTTGTAAATATATTTTTAAAAAATCTTGTTCACGAACATTCAAATATGTCTACTATTTGACGTGTTTACAAGTTTAGAAACACCTAACGACAATGTCAAGGTCGAACAAATGGTGCGCCTTGAATTGTTCGCTTATTTTTGTCGTCTGCTACGGGGTATCTAATCTTTACTTGATCCGATTTTTGTTGTAATACCCACAAATTCCCATTAATCACTTAAAAATTATTCTATTTATAAAAATAAAACTACTTGATCAAGTCACATGAGTTTTTAAATTTTTTTCTGTCACGGATGCATACATCATACTTATTTTATTTTTGTTTTGTAATAAAATATAGGGAGGATTCTGGACAAGCCCCAAGAAGAAAAAGACTAATCCTAAAGTTATTAAGTAGGCAATGTCTTAGTTGGGAATTGAGATTTTGTTGTCAAAAGTATATTTCAATATTTTTTTATAAATCTTAAAATGATACGTGTTATTTATACATTTAATATTGAAGCTGTATAAAATTATGCGCCTGAGAAATATTAAAATATGTGACATTGATTTTGCTGTTTAAATTTTCTTCCTCTTTATTTTGTTGTTTGTTTTGTATTTGTTCTGTCCAGTTACCTAACCAACTCTTGGATCTCTCGGGATCAAATTTTTGACATGGTTGCATTTCACCTTCGATCCCACCACACTATGGACTCTCTACCTTTTCTCATTGCAGATCAATCACAAAAGGCAGGAAAGAGTTGTACAAATTTAGTCTTCCAGCAGGTGATCTCTTTTTCAGACATATGGGTATAAATCCTGTACAAATTTTGTTATATAAGACATATACACCTCTTTCAGGTTATTTAGTGCAGAATCCAATAATTTTTAGAAAAGTTTTGTTTCAATTTCTTTATATCTTCAAATATTTATTCATGATACTTGGTTTGATTGTTCTGTAGAACATTGTTGTTTTTGTTATCATTGCAGAACATGATTGAGTTTTGCAAAGGGAAAGGAAAAAACAATAACATACATATTTTGTGCATTTTTGGTCAGGAAGCCAGTACCACCAGACAATCTGATCTGGTGCTACTAACTGCCCTAACACTCTGGGCTAACGTGGATCTGAGAGCAATGGTAACTACAGGGCGACTCCACATTCCCCACAGGCTCCAAATGGGGTCTCACTACTGGATGTTCCTATTTACTTGCCTCGTCACGAGGGCAGAGTTAGACACAAGTTCAGTTTTTAATGTGGGGAAAATCCAGCTCCCTAAAAGGGTCACTCTGGATAGGAACAAAAATAAAAATTGCCCCAATCTAGAAAGATTTCTCCTCCACTGATCAAGGTCAGAAAAGGTGAAGTATAGCATCAGAACAGATACTACACTTTGATCCACCACTAGATGTTAAGGTTATACCCAGTACTGCTAAGTTTATTGAGTCCTGTGAATCAAACAGACTATGTATTCAGCATAAAAGCAGATATATTATTTAGTATGTATATCCTTTTCACTTTAAAGATATTTGATGTTTTTCAAGGGTCTGAATCAATTAATTTTTATAAACGAAAATAAACTAAATTTAATTAACAAAACAAAAAAAAAAATATCAAAATATTATTTTTCATCCTCTATCACGTTTTTTATTACTGACTCCTAAACAATGAATTTACTCTGACTCCTGATAAATCTACCTAAAGAGCCTCACCTCCACTCTTCATAAATGTAAAAATTGAACAAAAACTTGTTATTTATATTCCTGAATTATATTAAGATTTTTTAATCATAAACTGTTTGAGAAAAAGTATAATTTAAACTGCTTAATAGAATATATTAAAATTATTATAACCAAAAAAAGTTAATACTTGTCTAGCATTCTCTCATATTAAAAAACAAATAAAAAAAACTAAATTGTATGCTGTATGTGCCGGTTATGAAAAGAAAATATTGTACACCAAAAATCACATAAATTGTTCAAGTAATTTTATTTTTAAATAAGAAAATCAAATTTTGTAGCAAAATGAATAGAAATGATATCATGACGCCATCTTGGAAACAGGGGAAATAACTCAAAATAATTCAAAGAAAATTTTAGAAAACTATTTTTAACATGGAATCATTGGGAAACAAAAAAACTCAAATCGCTTAAAAATGATTTATATATATATATATATATATATATATATATATATATATATATATATATAACTACTTAATCAATTTACGTGATTTTTGGTGTACAGTATTTTCTTTCCGTCACAGGTACATACATCATGTGTTTTTTTTTATTTTCGTTTTTCAATATAGGAAGAATTCTGGACAAGCACTAAAACCCTTTGTGAAAAGGATGCCGCGCTGCAAATGTTACAATTCATGGCTAGTCTTAAGCTCGGTTGATAATAAATGCACACTAGAAACGTGTAAGTACACATCCAAGGCAAGCAAAACAGCAACATCACCAACACACCAATAAAGGAAAAACAAAACACAAAAGAAAAAAAAAAAAACACATATAAAAAAAAGAACAGTAATAACAAATAATCAAAAAAAAATAAATGTACAAAACAAATATTTGTCGCAAACAAAAAAAAACTTGATTTTGAAAGAAAATATTTCAAATTTGCAGTTCTTTAGGATTTTACTACTATTTACAATTAGTAATGAATAATGGTTTAAGACCAATTTTTTTTTTTACTTAAAAAATAATATCTATATGAATAAAATATGCTTACACTTTTTGTGAATCTGCACGTGTTTATCTTTTATTTTTACTTTTGAGATTGAAGTTCAGTCAAGCATCTACCAATAATGACATAGCAGAAATAGACTCACAACGTCTCTTCTGTGAGACAGAGGTAGTAGGAAGGAGAATTGTGTAATGATTAGGACTATGACAACAGAATATTCTTATCATTGTTTTAACTCTCAAGTATATATCCGATACAGTTAGACATAATTAATAAACCGAGAACCACATCACTATATATAAAAGCATATAAGATATCAACGGATACACACTCGAAAGTCAAAACAATGAAAAGAATATTTTGTTGCCATAGCCCTAGTAATAATTGGCATTTCCTCTTCTCCCAAAAATTTCCCAACCTAAGGGGCGAAGGTGCTTATTCATAATTATCTAAAAAATAGTAGAATCTCATTTATGCAAAGAGTGTTAATCTATTTATCATACATTTTTTTTTTATACAGAAACTATCAATTGTTTTAAAAGGAGACAGGAAGACATTCATTGTGAAACAAAAGTCTTTCACCTACTTCTATCCATGGATCGTTTGAAGTATGGCAAGAATTCGCATTTTCAAAGAAAGAGGGAAACAAGGCAAAGCAATGCAAAACAAAACATGAAAGAGAGAGGAAGAAAGAATAATGCAGGAAAGGAAAAAGATAAAATGAGAAACGGAAAGAAAAAAAAGATATAAAAATCAAGCCAAGTGTGAACAAAAAATGAGGATGTTCCGATTCTAGCGATTTGACCATTTTTTTTTTTTTATTTAAAACTAGCGTTGCCTGGGTGTGTGTAGTAAGGAACCCCGGTGGTAAATAAAAAAAGTGGTAGTAGCGATGGAGGGGGGGGGTCAAAACAACAGTTGGCAGTTAAAGTGTTTAATAAAAAAAAAAGTGGTTGTATGTAGGCAGGCTCGAACCATAACGTGAAAGAGGAAAAACAAAAATCTGACGTCTTAGCCGATGTCTCCATGGCGCAAACAGAAGTCGAAAGTGTTGAAATTAAGTGGAGTCAATCCAACAGAGACGATGACTTGCGAAAATGTCGACGTAAAAGCGACCCCTCCTTGGAGAAAACAGGTGAATTGAGGGTGAAGGAATGAATGTTTTTGGCCAATTTTTCAGTAATTGTAAAATAGAAAATATGTTATTTATAATATAAATCTCACCTGTCTATTTAAATGTATGTATGTATGTTTGTCTCGACAGAGGTGACAAATTTTCACAAGATTGGTATCGTTTTGAAGCTCAACCCTTCAGACGACAAATATGGAAAAACTGGCCAAAACATTAATTCCTTCACCCTAAACTCGGCCGTTTTGTCCACGGAGGGATCAATTTTTCCCGCCAACATTTTTGCAAGTCATCGTCACCGTTGGATTGACTTTGGTTAATTTCAACGCCTTTGACTTTCGATCGCGTCATGGAGACATCGGCTAAGACATCAGATTTTCTTTTACTTTCTTTTTCGCCTTGGCGGCACGGTATCGAGTCTGCCTACCTTCTTTTTTTGTCAACACAAAAACCGACCCCTCCTTGTAAAAAACTGCCTAGTTGAGGGTGAAGGAATTAATAATTAATGTTTTGGCCAATTTTTCGATATTTGTATTTTATTTATTTATTTTTTAATATCGTTTAAAAAAAAAATCAACAAAAAAACTACATAAATATATAAACGATAAAAACTAAACAGTAAATCGTCTATAGCATCATAGCGTAATGGATTAAGACGCTGGACTGGAATACATAAGGTCCAGGGTTCGAGTCCTAATAATTGTCAAGCTATGTTGAAGAGGGGTAGGGCCCCGACACATGCATGTACATAGATTACTGTTTTAAAAATAAATATATATATATATATATATATATATATATATATATATTAGAGAAACACACATGTACCATAGACTTAATGTTTTTTATTATTAAACTTAGCTAAAGAAAAAGTTTTTGCAAAAACTGAATTTAGACATGTAGACTTTGCAAATATAATCTAATTTATAAAACACACTATGTCTGTCTGTCTTCATTTTTTCAAACAGCATCACAGAGCGGCATAAAGTGGGTCAAATGATTGCATTTTTGGGCGCCATTGTTTTATATATATATATATATATATATATATATATATATATATATATATATA
This sequence comes from Euprymna scolopes, assembly GCF_053919585.1. Lineage (NCBI taxonomy): Eukaryota > Metazoa > Mollusca > Cephalopoda > Sepiida > Sepiolidae > Euprymna > Euprymna scolopes. The sequence continues at coordinate 50,909,350 of NC_136493.1, read as the reverse complement.
TATATAAATAAAAGCCAGTCAAAATTGAAAAAAATTGAAACTTGACAACCGTAAGTTAACCAAAAGTAATTTTGTACACATGCGCAAATATACATTTATATGTTAAAGTTGGTTCATTTTGAACTATTTTTTATCTTTCTGACGATGACTCAAATGGTAATGACTAAGGCTGGGGCGCTTAATGTTTTGGTTTTGATTCTAGTTGATGAAACCCAAGTCTTTTTTTTTTTTTACTTTTGAAATCATTACTACATGCCGGGCACACTGGTAGTTTTATATAAATAGAGATGAAAAACTAAACTGAAAAACGTTTGATACTTGCAAAGAATGGATATCCAAGGATTTCAATACTTAGGCAGGCAGTCTCAGAAATGGTCAAAGCAGTTTATCACGGAAGGGAGGGGAGGGGGATAACCTCGCTTCACCTCTTTCATATCAATTATTAAGAGAAAAGTCTTCAGATAGCACAGGTGATAAGATTACTGCCTCAAGTCATCAATAAGCAGTTTAGCTGGAATAGATACTTTCTGCATTTAACTACACTTTCTTTCAATAAACCTTTGTCTAAATGCTATCAATAGAGCATTACTTCTTACAGCAGTAATTCCCAAACGTAGCATTAAAGAAAGAGTCTAACAATTATCATGGCACTTTTTGAAAATCTCAAGTTTTCGGTATAATACTAGAAGATCTAACATATAGAACATTGCTCTGTAAGTGGTTTTATTTACAATATTGGCATATGTAAACACTTCATGCTACTAAGACTAAGTTTCTTTCCTTTAACAATTATAAAAAAACTTTTCAATCACTGATTGCCATGACTAATAACACCCTACTTGAAAGCTCATCATTCAAACTCCTCGGTTTAACATTCACAAGTAACATTAATTGGAACAAATAAATTGAGGATATTGCCAAGGCTGCTGCAAAGAAGGTGGGTTCCGTCTACCATGCTAGACAATTACTCACACCAGAGAGTATCCTATATCTTTACAAAGCCACCATTCGTCCATGCATATAGTATTATTGTCATATCTGGGCTGGTGTATCTATGTCTCTTAAACCAGATCCAAAAGAGTCTCCAATCTAATAAGCTCCGCACTATCAGCCAAGCTTCAGCCACTGTTTCATCACTATAGTGTTGCATCTCTGTGCCTGTTTTACAAGTGTTTAAATGGAATGTGTTCAAACGAACTCGCTGCACTTGTATTCCTCACTGACAAATCCATTTAGCAGCAAAATCCCACCTCTTCACTTTTGCGGTCCCTAGATGTTGGAAAGCCTTCTAGTTTAATAGCTTCTTCCCCAGGACTACTAGACTTTGAAATTGCTTTCCTGTTTCTGTGACTGTACTATCATGAAGAAGTTTAAATGCAATGTGAATAGACATTTCGCTCATCTCACAGTCCCCAGTAGACATGGTTCAAATGGCAATATGCCTTGTTTAGGGTGAGCAAGAGTTAAAAAAAATTTCATGAACTAATCAACAGGTTAGTGAGAAGGTTACACAAGGAAAAATTAAATATTGTTATATAATAAACAATATTATGTAAAATTAACAGCTGCAAAAGTTTGTTTTAAAAATTTAAATGCATTGAACAGAGAAAATAATGTTGGCCGGATTTTAAAAGTTGGATCTGAATAATAATTATGCTGACAAAACAAATATTGATTAGGACTATCCAATTTTCATTTGTTATTGTTGTACCATGTTATTTGCAGTAGAGTAATGTACTTTGCTTTAATTTAGTTTTTAAAATAGTTAATCTTATCCAGCAGTTTTCTAATATATAGGAATTCATTACAAGAAAAATCAGCTATGGGTAATAAGTTATTTTTTGAAGTCATTGTTCTTTACACGTTTTCTTCTTTATTCAATTTATTTTCTTTATAAATAAAAATAAATGTTCACTTGTAATTTACACATTGATGAATTATTGACATATTCATTCTTGTATCTCACTTGCAGCTTTGTTATTATGAAATCAAAATCAGGTTCACTAGGACTAGGATGAATTTCATTTCTCTTTTATTCGTAAACAAGTCAGCCATTTTAATCTTTTGCTAATAGTCAAAAAAAAAATTTGCCATTTTGCAATTTAAAAGAAAATTAAAAAATTTCAAACTGTTTGATAAAAAGTAATTTCTGGCATCAAAACTTTTAGCAAATCTTCACATTTTAAAATGCTTAAAAGGAATTTTGGACCTATTTACATCGAATGATTTAATAAATGGATTAAAACATTACCTTAAAATTAGTTATAGTTTTAGAACACTTTAGTTCAACTATTGAACCAAGCAATACATTCAATTTAATTTTCAAAATTCTGTTTAAAAATTTATATGATTTAGCAAAAATAAAAAAAAATTTTTTTAATTAAACCACACCGTTCATTCATTTGTTTCATATGATTCAAATGATTCTGTTGTAAGCATTGGTTAGAATTTTTTCTACAACAACATCAAGTACTAACAGGCAGGACCACGAGAAGGTTTCCAGTATCTGCAAGTGAAAATTTTTCTGTGTAATGGAATGGATTCGAACTTGGCGCATCCATAGAATTTATTACATTGAAATTTCTTTTGTAACTATTTTTTTGTTCTATACCCACACCTTTTATGGTTATGTTAAATAGGATAACTTCTAGAAATTTTCTTTTTTTAACTTCACCGATTCAAACGTTATTTTATATGAACATTATTGTGAACACTGGTGAAGAATAATAATTTTTTCTCTTGTTATTTTTTTATCGATTTTTTTTTTTTTAAATTTTCTTTCTTTGAAGATTGTAATGCTGGGTATGGGGCAGCCAAACCAGCTCCCAACATTGCCCTGCTTTTATTGAAACCAACCAAGAGCTCTTTTTAGTATCCTTACTGTTTCCTTAAGTGCAATTGTCTGGATCGCTTTTGCACTTGGTTCACCAGGAATATTAGTTAGGTAGGACTTCAGATTCTTCTTCATAAGCCCTGTGGTACCTATAATAACTGGTGTGATTGATATCTCCTTAAGATTCCAGTTTCTTTTCTTATCATACATGAGACCTTGGTATTTGGTTTGTTTCTCTCTTACACCTCTGTTCAGACCTCCATCATTTGGGACACTCACTTCAACCAAGGTTGCCACTCTTTCTGACTTATTCCATATAACTATGTCAGGTTTCACGGCAGAATTTTCATGGTAGGTGGCTGTAGGAATTACATGGTCGTAATGTATGGTATATAAGTCATTTCCAACTGTTCTTTCAGGTTGATGTTCCCAGGGCTTGCTGCTACATTCGATATTTAATTTTTCACAGATGGTCCAGTGGAGGTACTTACATACTCCATCATGACTCGCTGTGTAGTAGCCATCTCCTAAAAGAACCTTGCAACTTGATACTAACTGACTCACACTTTCCAATTCCATGTAGCAGAATCTACATTTGTTGTCATTAGTGAGACCTGCCATCTTCTTGAATGCATTGGTCATCAATCCCTGGTCTTGAGCAGCCATTATAATCCTTTCCTGATCGTGGTGGAGGGATCCCCTTTTGAGCCAGTCCAAGGAAACTTCTTTGTCTATGTATTCCTGGGAGAGTTCCCCCAGAAAATACTTTGCACGCTAATGTTGGTCCTACTCTTTAAGGTTCCTCTTTTGGAAGGTCTCAGTATATTTCTGCCGACTCTTTCTTACAATTTCCATGGCAGGCTTGTTTGGTGCTTCATCTTCATCTGAAAGACAGCCCTGACCAAAATGCTTGGCTAGCTGGGTGACTGATGTTGTTTTGCTGGCTCTTGTCTTGATGCTCATATACCATTAAGAGGGTGTGGTTCTGGGAGCTTCTCAGATACTGGCCTGTTCTCACTATTGTTGCCCTATGTTGGTGGTTGATCTCTGAGAGCTCCATTCCTCCTTCTTCTCTGGGCAAATAAAGTCTTGGTAGACATTAATTTCTATACATTGTTTTATGAAGCTTCCATGTCTTTACATATAGCCGGTTGATGTATTTTTGTGGCCAATCAATGATACGAAAACTATATGTTATTACTGGCAGGGCAAGCTGGTTGACGACAGTAATTTTATTTTTATTTGTTTATCGAAGATATATATACACTTCTACTTATTATAATTTTAAAACTTAGCTGAAATTGAATTAGTTTGTTTTAATAAAAATGCAACCATTTTACAAGTTAATTTTATGTATTACCAATGATTCAGGAATGATAAACTGACATTTTAGTAATAACTAGAGGGGTAGTAGGGGTTTCATACGTTTAGCGATGGAATTGAGAGACTGGAAAATAAGATAGGCAAAAGAAAAAATAAAGTTGTAGTAGGTAGATGTAGACATGTTTAATGATGTACCACAAACTAATAAAAAAAAATACATTCTGTATATATATTTACAGCCTGAATTACATGTACTTATGTGTCAAAATATTGAAATTGGATCCATGTTTTTTATACTTATAAACCAGCACTTATCAAGGCTAAAAGCCACTCGGGAACAAGGTTTAATGAAATGGAATGCTTGTTAGATTGAAAGATGAAGAATATTATAAGAGGATTGAAAATGATTAATAGAATGGACAAAGTAATTACTTATGAGAATAGTTTATAACAAGTATTTGCTGACATTGGATTTGAAGATGATCATGTTGTAATCTGTAGAGAAGGAGTACAATGGTAATGTGTTTCACAGATGGCAAGCTCTTAAGAAAGAAGGGGACAGAATTTTGATATGGTCTGACAATTTCATAATCTTCCATTTTTCTCATCACTTGTATGTTCCAAACATAAATGTGATAAATGAAAATGAAGAATTGTTTATCAGATTATATATAACAAATTCTTTGAACACACTGCTTTGAATTTTCTTGCAATAAATGTAGAATAACAAAGATCTAACAAGTATATAAGATCTGTGTGATGAGTGGTGGGTTATGGCATCAGTGATTTAAGTTGGAGTGGATTTACTGAATCTAACATTGCGATGTCTTTCTTCCGAAGAATCCAAATTCTTCATTTTGTACCATTTTATCATAACTGTCTGCTCAGACAACCTTTTTTTGCATGCATAGCAAAATACTAAATAAATATACAGTTCTACTATTGATCATGTCATTGTTATCTAACCTGCTTAAAAAAAACTATGCCTACAATATATATAATTCAAAGCTTTTTTTAAAGATGAACAGAGCACTATAACTGATATTGTTTAAAAACAGTAAGATTCTTTGTTTCATGTGAGCATGAAGCAATAGGTAGAAAACATGATTCAGTTTCAATCTCAATCTGAAGCAACTGCTTGTCTAGTTACACTAATGAGCTGTGATACAAACATCTAGATTATATATTATATATATACATACACCTCCTAGGACAATCCTGTGGATCTTATTTTGCTTGTCACACTGCAATTGTCAAGAAATACATATATTTACTTAAAATAATGATGTCAAAAGTTGCCATCATAAAGGACGAATGGTAGTTGAGAAAAGATTTTTTGATAATTATCCTGAAGAGCAAGCGGTCTTCATTTATATATATTTCAGCAATATGGCATCAAATCTTCGAAAATGTAGTCCTGTTCAATTCAGATATATTGAGTTGCTGTCTATTGAATAGAGAACACCTCCATGAAGGCAATACGTTTTATGCCACACTTCTAAGAAAACCCAAAAGTGGTAATCTAAGAATTTCCAGTTTCATTAGTCTCAACATCTGGTCCTCCCAACTGGCCTGACTGCAATTTGAAATTGCAGATGAGACAGACATCAGGTGTATTGCCTGCAACACTAAGGACAATGTGGTTGCCAGGATAGAAAATTGGTACTGAGACATTTCTCAAAAGATAACATGAAGACTGCCTGCTCCAGGTTCAAGTTCCACCTAAAGATCGTGATAGAAACCTAGAAGGCTTCCCTGAATGAGCTGTATTTGCTAAAAATCCTTCAAGAGATGCATTTTGAGTTTTGAGAATACATCAATTATTAGTCAAGATATGACATTTAAATTTTTACCAAAAACTATCAAATTTATCTCAAAACCCTGTAAATATTCAAGTTACTTTGGTTTCAGTTATATATTGCATATGCAAAGTCAAAATCATACATCAATTAAAAATTATACTAATCTTCTCTTTAGAAAGTTTGTAGTAGAAAATATTGGCACTACTGAATAACCGACTAAGAGTGCCTGATACTAATTTATAATGTCAGTTGGGCTTTCTAGCAAGTCATTATAAGGTTATTTTATGCTGAAACAACATTTTGTATTAATTTGTAGATTTTTTTTTATGGAACTTGCTCCAGACAACGCATGAAGCCACTTGATGTAAGGAGCTAACAAGAACTAAAGCTGATTATGCAAAGACAGGAGATGCCTATTAACCTTAGTCTGGAAAAGACCAAGGCTGTAGGTAGAAGGAAACAGTGAGCAGGAAGAAAGTTCCACAAGTTTGCAGTTCTTGGAAAGTAGGCACTGGAATAGGAAGCTGTATTACGATAAGGTATCAAAATAGTGAATTGAAGGAGGTCACTAGACTAACGAGTCAAACAAGCTGGAATAAAGGAAACTTAAAGATTGTTTTATAAGTGTATATTTTTTAGATGGATAGTCTGTAAATTAAACATTCTATTTAACCAATGAAAGGAATGCTGACAGGTACTACCACTACGCAGGGTTAAAATGAACCCGTGAATAATGATAATTAAGTAGTTACTCCACCCTCACCAAAACTCCCAAATTGGGATCTTACAACTTAATGCAGTTTAAGATAAGATTTATAATATAAACACTGATCCCTTACTAAGTTGACACTATAAACACCAATGACCATGACCATTTTCAAACTTTAAATATTTTTACAACAAAACTATGCAGATTCACATGATAAAATAAAAAAAAAAAAAAAATCATATATTTAGGCGGGTTTATTCAATTATAAAGCATATCAAGAAAATAGGATACTGTTTAAATTGATGCTGATATTAATGGTTAGAGTTAGGCACCTCAGTCAAGTAATAATAGTGGTTAAGGAAGGTTGGATTCAAGGCAATAAAAGACAATAAAATTTTCAAGATTTCAATATTTTTGTATTATTTGGATTCCTCAGATTACTTTTCTCATCTTGAGTGTTATTGTCAATGACACCTGATCTCCCTCAGGTTTATCTTTTTATCGAACTCCGGAATCTGCACGAAATTTCGAATAGAACTCTTTATTTAATTCATAGAGTAGCATGCTTTCGTTCCATCAGCCATGACTAGATAGAAATCCTAAGTAATTCGCATTTGTATCTTGAGTGTCATCTGCACTGATTCAACCTCCAGAAGAGTGTAACTAACAATTGTATTTTACAAGTACGTTATCTGCCACAGTAATATGAATTTTAATAACCTTAAACCTATTTTTGTTTTTAGATGTACAATCTTGCTACTTAGCACTATTTATTGCTAGATATAATTGCTATATATATATATATATATATACACACACACACACACACACACACACACACACACACATAGTTATTACTACATATTATTACTATATACAATTGCAAAGTACTTAGGACTTCTACCCAAGTTATGGCTGATGGAACAAGAGGATGCTAGTCCGTAGATAAAATATGGAGTTCTGTTCAGATTCCAAAGTTCAATAAGATACACCTGAAGAAAGTTGGAGATTACATCGACTGAAACATGAAAATAACATCAGTTCAAAAAATACAAATAATCCAGTTAATCAATCCTCATCTCAAAACTTCCGCAACACAATTTCAATATATTGTTTTGGAATTTTTTTAGATGAGAATTAATAATTTTGATTATTCGAACGATTGTTCTCATTAAGATATTATTCTCACAATGTTTCTGTTGATGTAATCTTCAATCTCCTTCAGTTTCATCTGGTGGAACTTTGGAATCTGTACAGAATTTCAAACAGAACTCTTTATTTAATCCACACGAGTAGATTGTTCTTATTGCATCAGCCAGGACCACAAAGATCCATGAAGTAACATATAAAAGTGGTAAAGAATAATCAGTTGTGAGTGACAATCTTCTGGAGGTTGAATGTTTAATCTTCAATGCAGGTGATACTACAAATTACTTAAGACGTGGTAATGGCTGACTGAGTGATAGTAATTTATGCTATGGATTAAATAAAGTGTTCCATTTTAAATTATGTAGAGAGTTCCACAGAAAAATTCTCACGTTAAATGAGACACGCCTGAAGGTCAGAGATTACATCAACCAAAATGTTGTAAGAATAGGATCTAAAATGAAGAATAGCCAAAATAATCCAAATTTGAAATATTTTTCAACAAAAATATATAGATCACATGATTCTGCTAAAAAATAAGAAAGTCACATACTTATTTTACAAGGGATGAAGAACTCTATAGACAAGTCATCTGTTAACATAGACTATAAGAACACTATCACTTAAGTCATAACTGTCCCCACCAAAACTAAGGACAAAATTTTTGCAGGTCTGGGTCTCTAATTTTAGGAATATGTTATTCCGACATGGCCATCTCTATAACAGGCCAGGCAATCATGCAACTTTGATCTTTTACTGGAGATGATACGAATCTTTTCAGATAGTTGATATAGCAGTTAAAAATAGAGAGAGAAAATTCCCTGTGAGATTAGTTTAATGCTTTTTTTTTGTATTTTACATACTAAATAAAAACCACAATGAGCCGAATAATAAATTTGACAATTATTGATAAATTCTTATAAATGAAGACACAGGTAACTTCAAAAAACAGAGGCAGATGCATATTTCAGTGGGAGATTTTTTTTTTTTTTCACAGGAATTTGTACTAACTTATGGTCATGATAGATATCTTTTTTCAGAATTAAATTTTCTAAGAGAAATGACAGAAGTGTTATCAGCTAAAAACATCTTTGCTGATTGTAAACCGTTCCTCTATTTCTAATCAGACCCAAAATGTTAAATTTCTCTGCCTGTTATAAAAATGGACATGCATTCAAGCAAAACTAAGCAAGTACGAGAGAAAATTCAAAATTAAAATCATTAAAATAACAAAAAAATAAAATACCAACTTGAAAGCAAAGTTTTGAAAAAAAAAAATAGAATTAAATTTAAAAAGAGCTTACTTCTAGTTGCTGGCCTCGAAGACTTCGATATCTGTCCAGAAGACTGACTTTTTGACTGCAATGAAGTCCCCGAGGCCCCTCCTGAAGAAGTGGACGAGAACTGTGATTGGAATCCCATTACACAATTATACGAACAAAAGTTTCTAACAGATGCATCACTCATCGTCAGGTGATACTGAGCCGGTACAAACTTGCGGCATTGATCACAGGTCACAGCCTGATTGGAAGTGGCTTGTAAATTCACTCGGTATAAAGAGAGGCAGTTGAGAGAACAGAACAACTGATATTTGTTGTTGGCATCTACACGTTCAATCATGTCAAAGTTGCCTTTCTTGGACCCACACCACGCGCAAGGCACCACCTTTTTGTTGAGGGCCCGGAACGTATTGACACACATGAAACTACAGAACCTCTTCTGGTTGCCTTCAAACTGGATGTACTGAGGTTGCATTCCTTCGTTGTAGCAGTACACACCACAGTTATCGCACGTATTCATTGTTAATTTATTTGCATACTGAAACGCAGAAAAGCAAGGATCACTACACATCTTGTGCACTTTGCCCTCAAATTTAATTTCGTGCTTCACCGCCAACACCTTGCCACAAACTGCACATGGCTGGGAAGTCTTCTTGCTCTGTTCAACACCAATGATTTCAACATCTTTGTTGTTTTTTTCATCATACTTTTGTAAACAAAGTTGACTACAAAAGTCTTTGAAAACACCTTGTTCCCAACCGACCGGCGCCATGAAAGAATCCGATACATTTGTCAGGTCTTTCTGACAGTAAGAACAAACTTTGAGACGTTTCTTGAATTGGGCATGACACTGGGTCCAACAGAATTGTTTAATTTCAGTGCCGAGCTTCAGGCAATATTTGGCTTTGGCTGATGGAGGAATCTGCAAAAAAAAAAAAAAAAAAGATATCAGATAAATTAAAAACAAAGACATGAATCTTATTTTAAAGAATGGAAAATTATTCTAAATTGACATGTGATACAATCAACATTCCCTCCCTCGGGTGTTAGGAAGAAAAAAAATAGGAGAGAAGAAAAAAATATAACCAAAAAAAGATTAAATAAATTTATCAGAACAAAAATATAAGAAATAAGGTTGGTGGATAGGAAGTTGTTCACCAATACAAAAGAAACGCTGAATTCTGGTTGTTAGTTAAGGGATGGACACAAAGGATCAGACAAGGGATTGGTCAATATATTTTAGTTTTAGGAGTGAGTGAATTTTTATGACAGTTCATGACAGTTGGTTGATGATAGTCCAGTAGAGGATAATTTGATCCGGTGAAATGCTGGCCATGGCTAATATTAGATGGGGAAGTGATTTGATCAACCGACAACAAAGAGGTCTTGGCAGACGACTACTAAGTTATGCACCATAGCATGTAGAGGGTCGATAGTGTCATACACCCAGAATGTTTTTTGTTTTTTTTTGCTTTGTTTTGTTTTTATACTTATGAGTCAGTGTACCCCCTTGGCAGTCGCCAATATGTGGAGGACGATGACATGGCTAGAACTAGAAGAGAAGATGAAGAAGACCACGATACACAATGTTGGGGTTGACGATGTTGTTGAGTAGGAGACTACATGGTTATCGCAGTCAAGAAAGCAATAAGCAAATATCAATTCCTTTAAGTAGGAATCTGAGTAGTCAATGACAAAAACAGCTGAAATTGAGATGATTCCCCAACCTTTATGTGTGTGAGACAAGGATGGGAGAGAGCAGCACAAATATTTTTTTTTTCTTAACTGTTGCAATATTTTTGCCATGCTGGAAAGGTATGACCACAAAAATTTGGGGATTCTTTTTCTAACCATATGTGGAACCGCTATATAAAATATACTGAATCTCTTTGAATACTTCAGGGATAACTTTCCGCATTGATAATGCAAGATGACCATTACGCTATCCTGACTGGGTTAAGTTTTTACCTGGAAAACTGGATTTATGCTGCCATTTTTTTTTTTGTTTCTTTCTGCTTGAAACAACTACATTTTTCTATTAGTAATTTAAGTAAAAATTCGGCTTTTCTAGATTCATAAAACAGTGGTATTTTTTTTTTGTATTACATTTTCACCCCAAACAAGGTACAGTGTCATATCAATGTAGGAGGATACTATCTGGGACATAAGTTGCAAAGATACTATGTAGAGAGTTGAGCAGCAAAATGTCTGTTTACATTACACTTGAACTTCTACATGTCAGTACTGTTGGGGAAACAGGAACCCAGAAGAGAATTCCAAAGTCTAGCAGTTCTGGGAAACAAACTATTAGAGTAGAAGACTTTCTCACATCTGGGGATGTCTGTGTAGGGGTGGGAATTTGCTGCTTGTCAGGTTTGTCGGGGTATTTACGTCGAGAGGGTTCAAAGGCTTGTATAATATTAAAATACTTGTAAAACAGGCAGAGGAATGCAACATTTTGTTGATTGTACAGAGGTTGAAGCTTAGATGACAGTTTGGGACCTATAAGCTTGGCGATTCTCTTTTGAACACTGTCCAGGAATGAGAGACTAGTAGCAGATGCATCAGCCCAAATGTGACGACAATACTCCATAAATGGGTGAATGGTGGCTTTGATACTTTCAGGCGTAAGTAACTTTCTAGCATGGCAGAGAGAGAGCCCACCTTCTTTGCTTTGGCAATGTCCTCGATGTATCTGCTCCAACTCATGTTCCCTGTGAACGTTAATAGATATTGGTGGTTTAGAAGGTTTCTTGTGATTATTAAAGGAAACGAGCTTAGTCTTAGCAGCACTGAATGTTACCATCCATTTTTGATCCCATTCCACTACAGACTGGAAGTCTTCCTCTAGGGTTTCTGCCATTGCCTTGTATATATGTTCATTCGCTTTCCCCTTGTGCCTGTTAGCCTGTTATAGAACGCAGTGTCGTCAGTAAATATGCCCATCTCAGAGACAATATTATAAGAGAGGTCATTTAGATTCCTGAAATACCCCCACATTTATATCATATTGTTTAGACATACGACCATCGAGGACAACCTGGATTCTTCTGGAAGGATTTAATTATGTTAAATATTCATCCAGTAATATCATAAGATCTGATTTTTATGCAAAGACCATCATGCCATACCCTGTCAAAAGCCTTAGATATATCTAGGGGTACTGTCTTCCCCTCCCCTGCCTTATCCAGTGCATGGTATACATTCAGAGATTACAGTTAAGATATCTGCTGTAGAACAGGCTTGCCTAAATCCATATTGATGGTCAGACAGAAGTTTAGCAACTAAGGTGGTGGACTAGAGCTTCATTAATTATGGTCTAAAATATTTTGGTGAAAAGAGGGAGGAGACTAATGGGGCGATAATTTAATGGGCCAGTTCTTTCGCCAGAATTTTTGTAAACTTGTACTACAGAAGCAGTTTTCCAACAGTTAGCGAAGCAAGATTTGTTAAGGTATTTCTTAAAAAGTTTGGAGCATTTTTTTAATAGTATAACTGGGATGAAATCAGGTCCACATGCTTTTGAGGTGTCTAGGTTTTTTATGATATCATGTACTCCAGAAGGGGTCATTTTCAGATCATCTAATGTGATTTCTGTCTGCAAAGGAAAATCCGGGAGGGAGTGGTTTGCTTGATCCAAAGTAGAGTTTGAGGCAAACTGATGGGCAAGTATGTTAGCTTTCCTGGTTGCCATGCAAACAACCTCATGATTGTTGGATAGTGGTGAAATTGTTGATTGTCCATTATTTACTACACTGTTGTAGATTTTCCAGAAATCACGAGTTCCTAATTTATGCACTTTAATGTGTTTTCTGGTGGTTCCAGTATATTCTCTCTTAGCTGTCGCTATTTCTTTCTTACAATTACTTCTAGCTTCTACAAACTTGACTGTTTGTACTCCACTTATGCTGGATAAATCTGCAGTATGCATGTTGCCTTTGAGCAATGGCAGCTGCACAAATAGAAGTAAACCATTGGAGAGAGTCGGATTTGCTATAAAACTTCCGTGTGTGAACATATGCTTCAATTGCCACTTTGAATCACTCGGTGGTCTGATTTGTGAACTGATCTGCAGGAAGAGAAAACATATTTCCCCATGGGGTATCTCTAATATGATCTCTGATGATATCACAGTCAGCTTTATTGTAATACCTTGTCATTTGGAGCAATGGCTCTTCAACTTAGGGTAAAGAGTTTAGAGTGATGTCTATCATATAGAGTGATGTTTATCACAGCATGATCAACATTCCCAAGTAGGCAATGGGCATTTATTACCATCCTCAGGAACTGTTGTCAGAAATAGGTTCAGAAGTGAGGCTTGCTGGTCCTGACAATATGGGAGACGGGTCGGGAACGTTACTGTCTGTGTCAAGGAATAAGATATAGAAAAGTTATGGATGATGCTACCAGCTGTGAGCTAAAAAGGAGAGAACTCTTATCTATATATATAAGATTCAGATACATTTTCTTTAACTATCTAAATGTGTTTTCCTAACAAATTTTTTAAAGGAATTCCCTTAATTAAAAAACAAAATAAAAGAAAAATCTGTATGATGTATGTACCTATGATGAAACGAAAAAATCATATTTCAAAAATCACGTAACTTGATCAAGTAGTTATATTTTTTTAAAGAAAATCATTTTTAAGCAATTAATGGGAATTCATAGGCATTACAACATAAATCTCATAAATTTGAATTATTGTTGAGTTATCTCTGTGTGTGTTTTGTTTTAAAGATCATTTAAAGACAGCCACACTTTGGCTACTCATAAAATCTGATTTTCTTATTTAAAAATAAAACTACTTGATCAATTTACATGGCTTTTGGAATATATTTTCAGTTTCTTACAGTACATACATCACAGAAATTTCTTTATTTTTGTTTTTTTTTAATCAAGAGAATTCTGGACAAGAACTCCCAAAATGAATCATAATTATTTTACTCTGTATTAATAACAGTTAACTGAGTCTATTATGCAAATATAAGATTATAGTTTTACTTTAATAGGAAATGGTTACGTGATGTGAAACAATACAAGTTTTGTTATGAATCAGACTTTTTTCCATAAAAATTTGAATTTTCACAATCCGGTGTGGAAATGAGCATGTTTAGTCTAGGCTAATATGGAGTAGCTGGTTGACTTTGTCAAGAAAATGATTGTTTCTAGCAAATAAAAAGAAGCGACCATTACTGACACCACTTGTCAATCAGAATACTATGAATGATTAAGGTCTCTCTCTCTCTCTCTCTATACCATTGTTTTGAGGCAGACAAAAGACATTACATATTATAGTAGGGAAAAACAAGCATTTTGACATTGTTTGATTAACACACGTAATTTGCACTAGCCTAAAATTAACTCTGTTCAATTTACTGATACGAGTTTGAAATAAACATGCTCCAAGACGCTACCTTATACAACTGCAAGAGATGTTAAGCCTAATTCAACATTTTACTTCAGCCAAGTGGATCAATTTTACCAGAGTTACTGAAATAATCGATTACTTAAACTGGCACTAATCTATCAACCAATTTCTGAAAGTGACAAATTTGATCCTGACAGCCATAAAGAGAAAACATCTATAAGAGACTAGACTATCCTTTACCCGTTGGGTCAGTATGTTATATTAGCTATGGAATTCATGTATGAGCGTGACACTTGTGACGTAAAGAAAATAGGTTTTTTTTAACATAACAGAAACATTTCTATGAAAGTATATTAAAATGAAAAAAGAATATAGATAGATTTGTATGAGTCGTTCTGTTTATTATAATTGATTATTTTTGAAAAAAAAAATTACTGAATTATAAGTGGTTGACCATACTTATAGGTAAATGTGCACTGAACAGATACCATAATACTTATTATAGTTAAATTCAAATTTTGATATACCTGCTTTTTTTTTTTTTTACATCATTCATTTCTGTATTACGTTTAAGTTATTTTAAACCCCACTCTCCCCATCTATAAATATAAAAGCGAAAATGTTTGTGTGTGTGTGCGTGTTTTCGTGTATGTTCAAGAAGGGCTTTTTTCCAAGAAGCGAATGGTCGCCTCACAACTTCTTAAAACTTTTTATATTGCACCTGTCTATTTAATTTGCCTGACTTTCAAAAGATAAATATTCAACAATTTTCGATCACCGCATGTGCATTAAGCTTTTTCGTATAAAAAAAAGAAGCCAACAGACTCGCGGTAAATAAAACACTGTCCGGCACTCAAAGTTGACGTCATTAACTTGTCAAAAACAGACACCTGCCGTTAAACGCCGCACATTTTTTTTTTCACACTATTATTTTCCAACTGCGCGTCAAGGCTTCGTTTTTTGTTTTTTTTTTAAACAAACACCCGGGACACCCGGCCAACGATTTTTCTTTTAATTTACCCAAAAACACACACACCTCCAAACACCTGAACAACGCCGGGTACCCCCCACTAGTGTTAAATAATTTCCAAATAATAACGTTAATATTTCAGCGTCCAAATTGTTCTTTTGGGTTTTTTTTTGCATTTAAATTATCCAAATAAACAATTGTTAATACTGTCTGCTTTTTTTTTTTTTTTTACATCATTCATTTCTTATTATGTTTAAGTTATTTTAAACCCCACTCTTCCCATGTTAAATAATAATTTCGAAATAATGTTAATATTTCAGTGCGCAGGTTATGCGTGCATGCATAACTGGATGTCGTAAACCGAAAAGTGGGTTACATACATCATTACAAGATCATTTGAGTTTTATAATTATATAGATAGAGTCTTAAGTGTTTTAAATGCACACAAAAAGATTATTTTTATTTTGAAAAACTAATTGATTTTGAAATGAAATCATTAAATATAAATCTAGTAAAAATCCTAAAACTATTCTGTTTATCAATATGACGCCTTCATCCCACCCTCAACCAAAGTCCCAGGGGTAATTAGAAAGGGACTCATAAAAAAATGAAAATGTCAAAAGTAAAAAAGATATGATAATGGTTAGAAATTCACCAAAATGCACAAAGGCGGTAGGATGAATAGTTAGCTGGGAGTAGTCAAGTAAGACAAAATATCGCACATAAGATTTCTAATCATGAAGTCAATCTTTTTCAGTTTGCAAAAGTTAACGACAGTTGACAGCTTGTGCAGAGTGTTTTAGCAGATGAGGAGATGAACTAATCAACCAATCAACAATGATGCCTTGACACACAGCTATCAACAATGTTTGAGGGTCCTTTATCACACACACACTCAGAGTGGAATTGGGTTTTCTCTTGTGAATTTGCATTTTTTTATTTGTTTTTTTTGTTTTTGTATACTCGTAAACCAGTGCTTGTGTTCTTGGAATAGAATATGATAGAGAAGAAAATCACAGTATACAGGTGTTGGGGTTGATGATTGGCAGGATGGACAGCACGGTTCTATATCAAGACCTTGTGTAAAACTAATTAAGAACAGAACTAATATATAATCAAACACTGTTAAATTATTAGTTAAATTAGACCTGACTGATACACACAAAGACAGTCTGCAACCCATCTTCCTCTCTTAATATAAATCTCTTGGACTAGTCCATTTTTTCAGGGGAGAAGGGGAGATTCCAAGTCAGATTAATAGCTTCATCAGTATTCTAGCATAAAAGATAAAACACAAAGCTTACCTGTGATCCACAAAATGAGCATGTCCCTCCAAGACTGCTCTGGAACTTTCCCAAACACTCCTCTCCACAAAAATCTAAGCCTTGCCAGTTAAGGAAGTTTTTATTGGTGTTGATGTTCATCAGTTGGCAAACACTACATGTCTTGTAGTGGGTTGGTGCTGCTGGCGTTGGTTCCACATGGGCTGTCACTGCCGATGCTGGTACAGGTGTGCTTGGGGAGGTGGTACGAAGATACACTGTAGGGTTCACTCGGAACTGTCGGAAGCATTCATCATCACATAAGTGCTTTATGTCTCCATTCCGAACAATGTTGTATTTGCATTTACCAATCTAGAACAGAAGATAAAAAAAATAGTGAGAGATTGTAAAGAAAATCAGCTTTAAAAAATATTAAACACAAAACAAAATCATTAAAATTGAAACTGGGGTTTTGAAAACCCAGGCACTAAATTTAAAGCAGAGGTGAGGAAGTGAAGTAAAAAATCAGTAGTTAGTCAGGTTTTTTTTTTTTTGGTTTTTTTTGTTTTTTGACTCTATCTTCAATTTACATTGAAAACTGTAAATTTAATGGAAAATGAGTGGATAAATTTAAAAGAAATATATACTACCTGGCATTCCCATGGAAGGGTAGAGGGGGAAAATGTTTTAATTTAATTCTAACAATTGATTTCTTACTGTCTTTACTGCAAGTGAAATGAGACTTAAAAAAATATTGAAAAAGCAAATATTGTCACTGCAGTGTGATTTAAATTTTATTGTAAAAAACAAAATTAAAATACTTTTTTAATTAAAAAAAAAAAAAAAAAAAAAAAAAAGGTGCTTGCAAAGAATAATAAATTTGGAAACCTTATGTACTTACAAAACACAAGTTATTATTTATAAAAGAAAGAAATGAAAGTACACAGTAAACAAACAACTGTTAATTTATATGGAATAAAATAAGAAACGTGAACCATTATCTCAGCACGAATTAAATCTTATAAATGAATTATAGAAAATTACGCCATCAAAGTCAATGAAAGTAAAAAAAAAAATGGCAGAGTTAAATCTTAAAGAAAGAAAAAATGTGCACCCACATACACACACACACACACACACACACACACACACACACAGCTCGCTTTTTTTCTTAATGTTTTCTTGTTCCAATCTACTTTAACAGGGTATAATTCCCAACGAAAATAATAAAAACACCATTTTCTCCCCGTTATGTAACCAGTTCAAGGTGAAAGTTTAGCTGGAATAAAGGTTTCCAAGACAACATCACAATGACAAACAGGAGGTAATCATGTGCAGAACAAAACACATACTTTTACTTCTTGATATGAAATGACAAAATATGAACAAAGTTGATTTTTTTTTTATCAATTTTGTTGTAATGTTTATCCGTATATTCAAATAGATTTGTCGGGTGAGCCTCTTTTTTTCTTTCTATAATGGTTAAAGTATTTAATGAACCGAAACATGTTTGATTTATTAATTCTGATTTCAGTTACATAAATTGTTTAAAGCTGAAACCACACAGAATGCCAGCTCTTAGTATTCCCATGGAGATGCCTGATTTTCTTCCTTTTCTTAACCAATAACAGTGAAGATGTTCATTAATACCAGCAGCAATAGTCAATCTTTCCCCTTTTCACCAACAAAAGATTTCCACTTAGTATTAGCAGTAGTTTTTTTCTGCTCTTCACGACAACAGTCCACAAACTAGAGATAACCCAACATCTGTCCAAAATACATGTAGATGATGAGGCATCTATAAAACTAATCTTTGAGTAAAAATCTCACTCTTTATTGAGCCATTCTGAACTGCTAACAGTATCTACTTTTCATAATCATGACTTTCATCTCGAAATCCAACAATTCCAGGTTTACACCTGTATGGTTTCCTTTCAGTGGGCGCATGCCAGTTGTGGTCACTTATCCTTTGGTCTATTCACATCATCGCAGGTTAGCAGAGTTTGCATTTTTTTTTTATACTAGAGTTTTTTAATTTACACTTTTAATATCTGCTGAGTGACAACAGACAATATTACAGGGTTCTCATCAAATTCACAAAAGTAAAAGTTATCACAATAAATGATTTTTAATGTAGTAATTTGAAAGGGATAGTAAGATTTCTATTTTAATTCTTCTAATTAATCGTAATTTGTAAAATAACTAAACAAGTCACCTATCCCTCACTTACCTTCCTATATATTTCTCGCACTCTCTCACTATATGTCGATTTAAGCATTCTCTAACATTTTTTAATGTCTCTGTGACTCAACAGAGGCACAGGTATATCTAGTTTCTGAACTAGAGATATTACTAGTTCTGAAAGTTTATATCTTCAAGCAACTTTTTGGAGATATCAAAACAAGTTTTCAGACTAGTTGTTAAATTTACAACTGGGGTAACTAATGTCTTCATTTATAAGAGAAACTGAAATTTACAAGAGACAACCCACTAGTCATTTCTTTATATATTAGCATGGCTATCTAGTACTGTCTGGCAACAAAATAGATGAGTTAAAAAAAAATGAGTATAACATCTTTCTTTTAAACTTCTCTCTCTATCTCCCCAATCAAGAGGGATTTCTCCTCAGCTGAGAACAGAGTGTATTTTAAGTTTCAGACGAAAGGGAATGGAGATATCTGAATGTCGAAATTCTCCCCACAACTAATTAATCTTGTTTCTGGTCCCCCCCCCCCCAAAAAAAAAAAAAAAGAATGTTATAAAAAAATGTTTATATTCTATCTAATGTAATACTGAAAAATATGAACTTTGTGGGTGTGTATTAATTTATTTTTATTTCGGACTACTAGTCTCATCTTTATTAGTTGTTGTTTTTCATCTTTTATTGGTTTGTTTATTCACTTGGTGAATAACAAACTAATAAAATAATAATAATGGTGAATTTGGTGAATAACAAACCAATAAAATAATAATAATGGTGAATAAACAAACCAATAAAAGATGAAAAACAACAACTAATAAAGATGAGACTAGTAGTCCGAAATAAAAATAAATTAATATATATAATGCTCATCTCAAAAATGAATTCCAATTAAGGAATAATATATATATTTGTGGATGTGTATTGTGTAGTTTGATTTTTAGCTGGGCACACACACAGCTGCTCTTTATATAATAAATTACTATACCCATTTAGGTTTCAATATACTCAACTATTTCTTTATTAAAAATTCTTTAGAAAGGAGAATTGTTGAGATCATTTGCCATAATTCTTGTGTAGCCAATGCTTTATAAGTTCCACTTTCAATCTATTTTTATGAGTGACTTTATGAAAAAAAAAAAGAAAAGCTAGTTCAACTTATTTTTTTATGATTAATAATTTAATAAAGTCATATAAACAAATGTAGGTTTTTAAGATTGTAACTCAAAACCAAACACTGACAAGTAGGTGCTTAATAGAAGTAGAAAGCTATCAGAAAAAGACAAATGTTTACGAGTTTTGTTGAATGGGACTATTTTTTTTTTTGTTTCAAACAAGAAAATGTTTTTTCAACTACTTTATTTAATGTAACAAATGTTTTTAAAAAAGTAAATATAATAGATAAATTTATTAAGATGCTACTATTTTTTTTCAAAAAGTTAAATTTCATGATTGCCAATTTTTCTGAAAAACATTTAAGTAAATATGAAAAATAAAATAAAATTATGCATTATATTTACTTTTTTTCTATTACATTAAATAAAGTAGTTGAAAAAATTTTTTTTCTTTGAAACAAAAACAGTCACATCGTTCTTTTCTTATAATTAGCATCCCAAATTATCGATAAAAAACTAATCTCTTAATAAGAGTTACGACCCTTAGATGAATCGGTGTTTCTTCCTGATTAAGGAGTTACATGTGAGTCGAGGAAGGGTATCTCTGCAAGAGGTTAGATACAAGGTCACATGTGGTTTTGAAAAGCAGATACACTCGGAGAAAATGCACCCTAACTTATAAAACATGCTTTCACAACCTTGTCAGCATTCTTCAATAGGCAATTAGTAATAAACCTCTTCTCAGAGAGAAACTGAAGACTGGAAAAGTGGACCTCCAAGGATTGAACATTACTATACATGAGCCTAAAAGTAACAATGTCACTATGGGGCTGAGTATACACATTCTAAACTATTATGAACCCACCCTCCTGAGTTCAAAACAATGGGAGAAAATATAAATTTCTGAAAAAATGATTTGTACAACATTCACTGTTTATAATATCGCAGGCGTTTTTAATGACAAAAAGTCATAAACGTTCCACAAAAAACTTGTAAATGTCTACAACTTTTGTAAATTTTATGCTTCCAAAAATATTGTGAACTTACCTTGTGACAGACAATACATTTTTGGATTGACTTAGATTTTGATCCCTTTACATCCGCTTTACCTAGAAATATAACAAAAACTTCTTATTTCCTTTAACAAATTCATTTTAACTAAAATTAAAATTGTTAAAAAATGCAGCGAAAGTTTACATAAAATAAATTTAAAATTAAGCTTCTGATATTGTAGAATTAACAGGTAAAAAAAGACAATAAAGTAAGAATAATTTTGGTAAAAATTTTAACTTTAGAAAAGAAGAAATTTTAAAAAATAAAATACAAAAATGAGTTACCTGCACGGGAAACAATGGATTTACCAGCCAACTGAAATGAGAAACAAAACAAGCTCATTCAGCAAATTCATTAAAGAATGATCAGTAAATATCAGTAAACTGAAACATTTATACATAAAAAGTTAACTGGTATACCTTAGTAGATAGTGATTCCCAGACTCTGTGGTCATTAACTACTACACTAAGATGTAGGGGAGAGCGCCACTTCATTTCCCGAGTTACAGCATTTAGCCTTGATCCTCACCTTATAAGGGTGTGCATTTAGCAAAGGGACATCAAGAACTATTTTTCTTTTTTAGCTTTTGTCATAATTCAACCAAGGATTGAATATCAGTCTCCTGGCCCATTAGCAAGCGCTCTAACCATTATGCCAAATGGGTCAGTAAACATTTATAAAGATTTGTAAAATTTGATAATTCACATAAATGACTACCAACCAGAACCATTTTGAATGTTATAGATTTTTATACAAGCTGAAATGTAGTGTGGAATTGGTTTTTGTTGTTATAAAACAAAAAATCCTAACAATTAGTTTCAGTTTTGAATTGAACTTGCCGAGATTCACAGAATTAAAAGCACTAGTCAGACTGAAGAGCTGTGACACAGCAAAACAGTATTTGTAGGTGAAGTACTCTTTAGCCTGGGTAGGCAATAACTTAGAAATGATGTCCTGATAAAAGCACTGGTTCCCATCACCTCACTGGGTTGGCATCAGAAAGAGCATCTGGCTTACAAAAAAACTCTTGCATCAAATAAGGAAATGATTTCCAAACAAAATTTGTTGCATTTCAGGATATGTAGTTTAAACAACGATTTTGTCAAAAATTAGTTTGGAAATCAATTTTTTTCATCATGTAAAACAAACATTAAACTGAATATGATGATGATGATTTTTTTTATTGATTCCATTTGTATCTAAATTTACATAATTTGCTTTGATTTACATTACTGCAATTAAATTGTATTATATTAATTGCAATCATGTCAATTTCTTCAACATTAAATGTTTTTCAACATTAAAATAAGTATATCTCCAGTTTCTAAATTTTATTTTCATACAAATTACATTTAATTGAACATAAATTGTATTTATACCTTTTGGGACACAACAATTTAAGTATTTGATTAATGATAAATTTGTATTATTTCGATTCTTTGGACTACTGTTTTCAGCTTGAGTGTTATTTTCACGTTTTGGTCGATATAACCTCCAACTTTGGAATCTGTCAAACTTAAAAATCTGCACGGAATTTAAAACAGAACACTTTATTTAACCAATGGGTAGCATGTTCTTGCTCCATCGGCCATGATTGGGGAGAAGTCTTAAGTAATTCACAATTGTATTTTGAGTGTCGTTAAATAGAGGTTTCCGTTTGAAATTCTGTGTAGATTCCCAATTTCCACAGAAAGCTTCCAGAGTTTGACAGAAAGAATCCAGACAAGATACACCTGAGCAAGGTTGGTGGTTACATCGACTGAAAGTGAAATAACACTTTTTAAGATGAGAACAGTAGTTATCAAGGTTAAGAGCCACTCAAGAATAAGAGTTAATGACTTATGAAGATGTTTATTGAAATTAGACTGAAAAAAGACCATGTTGCCAGGAAGCAATCTTGTAACAGTTTATTCTACAGGAAGTTGTTGGAAAGAAACATGAAATTCCATTTGACACTAGGCAGAAAAGAAAGTTCCTTCCAGTGGTGGTAGAAAGATGCATTCTTGCAATAAAAGTTTTACAAGGAGGAACAACAGATTGAATATTAGTCAAGCATTTTCTAGTGAAGAATGTTTTACAGCATATCAACCCTTTTCAGGTTATTTAATACCAAATTTGGTCATATTTTGTAAAAAATTTTATGCTTGAAGTTCTTTAAATCTTCAAATATTTATTCATGGTGTTTAGTTTGTTTTTGAGAAGAAAACTGGGTGCTTATTTACATTGGCACTTATAATGATAAACAAAAATAAACAAAAACTTTTATATTTTACCTATTTGTCACAGAATGAAGATTTTATATTCCAAAAATCATAAAAATTGATAAAGTAGTTTTTTTTTTATTTACGAAAAACAAATTTGCTGTTTTTTACCGATAAGTGACAGACAAGGCCAGGTTTTACAAAAGGGGAGGTAGAAGGTGATTGTTTTGACAGTTTCCATTTGCATTAGGTTTGTCTGCCCTTGACCACGAATTTGTTGGACGTTTTTTTTTTCAATCTCATGGAAAGACAGTAAAATTTGATTTTCTTGAATGAAAAAACTACTTGATTTTTGGAATTTTTCATCTACGTTCTGTAACTGATACGACATAATACAGACATTTCTGTATTTTCTTTAATTTTAAATGTCGCCATAAGTGTCAATCTAAATATGCAGCAATAACTGTTTTTGGCATCACAGAACATGATTGTTTTGCAAAGAGAAAAGGAAAAAAAATAACATCAATGTTTGGTGCATTTTAGATCAGGAAGCCAATATCTTCAGACATCCTGATCTAGTATCATCAGTGTCTTTCTATAAAAAGAATAAGATTCTGTGAGAAAGTGGTTATGGTGAACAGAACAGATTGTTACTTAGTAGATTGCAAAGTTGATTTTGAATTCTGTCAAGGTAAGAACCAGTACTCTAAGTGGCACATTCCACGATATGGCAGCAGTATTCTATCTTAAAATGAATCTGACTCTTATACTGGTGGAGGATTGCATCAATAGTCAAGTACTTTCTAGAGTGATAGATTTATCAGAAAGGATATGAGGATTGAGAAGACATCACCAGATATTATAGAGTTAGCAAGTTTAGGAAGAATCATTTGTGCCAGAAGGCTTTTAATATGCCAAGAGCTACTCCCTTAGAAGCAAAGTCCTCATCAAGACATTCACTGATCCTATGTAATATTACAGTCAGCACGTCAGCAGTTGATCTTGCAATACAAATTATTTGTCAGTAAGTAGGTTATTTTTACTGAAATGATTAAGGATTTCTTGGTATTTCACTGATTCAAACAAACTACTAATGAGGCAAGAGTACTACTTATAAGACAAACCTCAAGTATTTTTAAATACTGGGCAGGCTGACAAAATTTTCCAAAGAAAGCAGTTCTCCATTGAGCAACAATTGAATAGCTTTGTAAAAATAAGAGAAGATTCTGACACCAGATTCAGTGCAAATTCAGGGTTCAACCTAATTAAACAAAAGCAAGTGCACAAAAATCTTTATTATGCATATACTTGTCATGTAATGAAAATGTCATGTTCCAAAAATCATGTAAATTGATCGAATAATTTTTTTTTTTAAATCAAATTTTCCAATTTTAGCAATTAATAGTATTATTGTATCCTAATGGATACAATAATACTATTAATTGCTAAAGAATTACAGGAAGTAAATCAGTGCCTTATTTGGGTTGTCTCCTTTATTACATGGCAAGTTTTGCTTCCTCATAAAATTTGATTTTCTTGGGTAAAAAAAACTACTTGATCAACTTAGATAATTTTTGGAATATGACATCTTCATTCTGTGACAGGTACATGCATCGTAAAGATTTTTCTGTATTTTTGTACTTTTAATTAGGTTCAACCCTGGGCTTGCAGATTCTTATAGACAATGGAATGTTGTCAGAATCAACAACTGTGTTGGCATCAAGGATCTTGATAAGTTAGGCAACATACAAAACATGAATATTACTTAGAATAACAAATGAAATCATACAAGATTTTTCTATGTATTAAGCACGAAAATTTGCACTTTTATTGCCTATCATTGGGACAATATTTATTCATAGTATGTTGAGTGATGAAAGTGAAAAATTTATGGAGGTGTGAAAAGAATATTATTTTTGAAAATAAAAAGTTTGCTTTTTTTTTTATTGCTCTTACTGCTGTCTGACAAAACATGGTCATCAGCCAATCAAAACGCTAAGTTTCAACTTGCCACACATTCGTGTGCAAGCAGCAGGCGAGAATTTCGATATGGGTGTTCGAGATGGCGGCAACTAGGAATCTCCAGCGCTAATGTGGGTTGTGGTCACGCCACACAATTGTGGACTGGAAGAATTTCCTACGAGATATATGCTGGGATTACTTTCTCAGGAATCCCCTGCAGATAGGAGGCCCAGGTCATATGGTCGAAATCGACGAGTCTGTCTTCTTCAACCGCCGGAAACACAACGTCGGCAGCTTCTGGACACATATCGTTTAGAGTTTGTGTGGAAACAAAAGTTTGATTCTTTGGTAGACAGCCGTCTGACTCCATATTACCCCACATCACTGAAAGCTATCTAGTTGGTAAAGAGCTTCCTATCACATTTGCTATCTCATCTCCATGAACTTTGTCGTCTGATACCCTCCAAAAGTCTGAGGAAAATACATCCTCCTGAGAAAATGCTCCTGGCAAAAAAAAAAAAAAAAAATCTTGTGGGAATTCTGGTTTGAAAAAAAAAAAAATTTCCTTGTTTCTGGCAAAAAAAAAAAAAAAAAAAAAAAAAAAAAAAATCCTTGAAAAAGTTTTGTTCCTTTCCTTTTTCTTACGATTTTTTTTTTACGTAAATAATTGAAAAAAAAAAAAGTTTCATAAAAAATTTACTAACTATTATTTGTTTAAAAAATATATATCATACAAATATCATTTTTTGTTGGTTATTTTACGTAAATAGTTGAAAAAAAAAAAAAAAAAAAAAAAGTTTCATTAAAAAAAAAATAATAATAATTACTAACTATTATTTGTTTACAAAAAATGTTTTATATGTATTTATTTTGCAAACAGAAAACAATTTCAAACAATAATACTACATATAAAAAAAACATAAATGAACGGTAGGGTTTTGCTTTTTATTTATTTATATTTGGATGTTTCTACATTTACAATTTCATTTTACAGTTATTTTGTAGCGTCGTTTTTATTTTATCGGCAACGTTCGGTTATATCCGGCTGTTGACGTCATGCAAATGCTGAGTTACGTCTTCTGGTTCGTTAAATGTACAAGTACATAAAATTGGCTCACATTACTTCATATACTATACAAAAACAAAGGTCTTACTGAATGAAACACTGACTATATGAAGTTTTAACAATTTAAAGGGAGTAGAAAATGAATCCTGGGTTTACTTTCAGCAGACTTGTTAGTCTTGCTTCCTATTTTAACCTTTAGTTCTCACAGATGACTTTTTTTCATGTAAAAACATACATTGTTCTTTTTCTGTATCTAAATATTGTTTAAATTTGAATAAAATCTGTAATTTTAGAAAGATTAAAAAAAAATAAAAATAAACATTTTTATAATCATATTTTTGGTGATATAACACCTTCAGGAATAGAATCTGGTTGTGATTTTTCCTTGTTTCATCATTTCTTGCGGCAGGTAGTCAGTAACAGTGACACTTTCAAACATTCAATCAAACGTTTTAAAATCTCACCGTTCAAACAACATCTGCACTTTGATTTCTGCTGATTACATGTCACAAGAAATAATAAAGACAAAGAAAAATCACAAATGAATTCTAATTCTGAAGAAGGTGTTATATCACCGAAAATTTATTGAAAAAACAAATTCTGCATTGTATGGGCTTTCTAAAATTACTGCATTTATACAAGTAATGTTTTAAGTGTCCTTACCTGTGCTTCGATCCCTCCAGAAACTGATGTGATCTGAAGATCCAGGTCTTCATCCTCATCATCAAAATCATCATAATCGTCCTCTACGTATGTAGTAACTGGCGGTTTCGTTCTATTTTGGCTTCGAGTTCTCCGTGGAGAGATTCTACCAGAGTCAGGCACCTCCGCAGCCTTTTCCTTTGCAGATTTCTTTTTATCCTTTGTTTCCTCTTCAGACTTTCCTTTGCTTTTCTCCTTAACCGCATCATCATTTTCTTTCTTATTGTCAGCATCATTTTCACTCGGTTTCTCGTCCGTCGTTTCTACAGTTTTCTCATCCTTGCTCTCAGACTTTGATTCATTCTCTTCTTTCTTCGTGTGAACATCAGACATTGTTTCTTTATCTTTTTCCTCTGTTGCTGCAACTTCTTTCTCTACCTCTTCCTGATTACTTTGCGTTTCCATTTTGCTATCACTCTTAGAATCGCCATCATCCTGGTCTGCGGTTGCTGCCTTGCTACAAGAACTAGACTCCTGCGTTTTGTCATAGTTATCAAGAGAAGGAGGCTTGCCGTCTTTGTCAGAGTTTGGATTGTCTTTTTCAAGATGAGGATCCTGCAAATCTACTTCCATCTCGGCATCCTTATCTTCGACTTTTTGATTCTTTTTCTTCCCGTCTGCGTTATCCATTTCCTTTGTGAGGGTTGGAGGAGAAAGTGACTTCTCAGAAGTAACGTCCATCTTTTCAGGGCTTAGTGAATTTACAGACAACTTCTGTTCATCGGAACCATCATTTCCATTTTCAAGCCGAGAGGAACCACTTTTTTTTAATGACTGGAAAAGAAAATACAAAGAAGAAATTAGAAAACATAATAACTATTAGATAAAAAGAATAAAGCATGTATAAAAATTGTAAATATAAAGCTACCTAGACAAAATCTCCTTGTTCTATTATATAAGAGGCAAATGTCTGTTAGTGTGAATGTATGCATGTATGTATGTCTCGTTAAAACTTTTGAAATCCAAAGCAGATGTGAATGATTTTGGTACTGTCTTAAAGGGCAGGGACTCTGACGCATAATATGTGAAATCTAGAACAAAATATTCATTTTTTTCTACCTTAACGATTACAGAATCTGATGGGGAGGGAGGTCATGTAGAATCGCCTCTTTTTAAACGATTTCAGCATCTGTGCATTACATCACCTGTTGAATACGTTAACTACGTAAATTTGTAATGTCATGGTAGGACTGTCGCTGTGGTCGAATGGGTTAGGACATTGAGAAATATTTGATTTTGCATTCACATTCACCTTACAGTGGATGTTTCGTTTATTTAACACTAGCGAGGGGTACCCAGCATTGCCCGGGTGTTTGGAGGTGTGTGTGGAAACTCGGGGGGGGGGGGTTAAAAAAAAATGTTTTGGTAGGTAAGTATGAAGATCGAACCTGAACCGTTGAGGCAAAGTTGTAAATTAAAGTGTGAAAAAAAAAAAAACGTGCGACGTTAACAATTGCCCCCACCGCGAGATGCTAACGGAAACATGTTTGAATTTATTTAATTACTTGGATTTGGCAGGTGCCCGTTTTAATGAATTAATGAGGTCAAGTTTGACTGCGGGATTTTTATTTTCCCAAGATGTTATAGGAAAAAGACTAGCCCACATGCGGCGAGCAACAAATGTTGAATATTTATCTTCCCGAAATCGAGCAAATTAAATAGACAGGCGAGCTTCGTTGTTAACTCTGAGACATTACGATTTATATGTGATATAAAAAGTTTTAAAAACTTGTGAACCGACCGACCATTTCTCTGAAAAAAGCCTTTTGTAGACATAGAAAAAGCGAACACACATACAAACATACATACATACATTTTCGCTTTTATATTTATAGATTTAAATCACATATTTTTGAACACATTCATTTCAATAAACTTTTGCATTTAAACATGGTTAAAAGATTTATTTTTTTGCTTTGTAACTTTGTATTATTTCCTTATTTCAAAACAAATAATTAGAATTAATTTTCTTATTGGCAGTTGATTTAGATGAGGATTGATTTAAAGATCCGACTACTATTAAATGCATGAATATTACGTAAATAAATTTTTTTTTTTTTTTATCATAACCACTTAAAACTCTTTTTCTCACTCACATGCCCCTATTCCAAATTCGTTGCAGTGGGCCAACATCAGTGGATTTTTTTTTCAAACTCATAAATTATTGCGCAGTGAAAATTAAATTAATATAAAAATCATTTAGCAAGTGCAGTCAAACACAATTTTATTGTCTTTTTTTTATATACTAGCAGTTCAGCCAGGCTTTGTTCGGGCCCTATGTACTGTTCCATCACTTTATGTGCATATATATATATATATATATATATATATATATATATATATAAGGTTGATCCGTGTCCAGGTAACCAACATCTAAAATTTCATGTGTTTAGACCCAAAATTGGCGGAGGAGTTTGTGGTAGAGTCTGCAAAGGTCAACTCTTTCAGCTTTAACCTCTTGACAGCCAAATTTTTGCCCAAAAACTGATGAAAAAGCCTGCTGCATGTCTGAATACCCTTTATATAAACTTTCAAATGTTTAGACCTAGAATTGGCTGAATAGTTTGCTAGAGACCGCAAAAGTCAAATCTTTTGAACTTTGACTCCTTGGTAGACAAATTTTCATCCAAAAACCAATTAAAAAGCTTGTCCTACCTCTGAATATCCTTTACGTAAAATTTCAAATGTTTACACCAAAAATTGGCTACCTAATTTGGTAGAGACCGCAGAGGTCAAATTTTTTTTTAACTTTGACCCCAATTTTGATCCCTTAACATTTATTGTTTTGGACTCAAATCAAATTAAAACGTTTGATCCATGTCTAAGTAACCTACATCTAAAATTTCAAGTGTTTAGACTCAAAATTGGCAGGAGTTTGGTAAAGTTTTCAAAGGTCAAAATCATTGAACTTTGACTCCTTGACAGACAAATTTCTGATCGAAAACTGATTAAAAAGATTTTCCCAAATCGCAACACCCCTTATGTCAAATCTCGAGTGTAGACTGAAAATTGACAGAGTAGTTTGGTAGGGAAATGTATGCACACAGACAATTTCACTTATATATATGACCTGAGCAATGCCAGGTAGCTCTTCTAGTTTAATATATAAAAAAGAAACATTCCAATCTCCAAAATCAAATCTATTAAAGATTTCAGCTAATCTCTATATTAATAAAATTATAAGAAAATGTCATGAATCTGTATATCTTTTCCTTACGATTATATAACATTGGTAATTATATACTGAACTAACTTTTTTTACAATTAATTTATTATTAAAATCGAAATTGCAAAACAAAATTTTTGAAATCCTATTTTAAGAAATAATTGAAGTTAAATCCACTACAATGCATTTCAATTTCAAGTTAGCTATTTTAATCTTTTGTTAATTTAGAAGAAAATTTTTTAATTATTTTCTAACCTTTTAAAATTGAAAGGAATTTGTAACTATCAAATTTATTCAAATACAATGAACCTTGAAAATGATCAAATTAATCATTTTGTCTTTCTTAGAAGGTTGCATAAGTTTTTGCAAAGATAAAAGTCCACAATCACCATCTTTCATTTGCAAGTTTCTTCTCTCCCAAATAAACAAAACCAAAATAATTTTTTTGCTATGTGTCAAACAATTTTTTAATGTTTTCACATTGGTCATGCCTTTGCAGTGGGTACCGAGAGTAAAGAAGGCCGATGCACATGACAGCGTGACGTCATTATCACATTTACTTGTAGGTATATGGTCTAGGCTATCAGCAGCAGTTTTGTCTAGTTTTCAATTTGCTGTCTAACATGGTGTATTCTTGCGTTGTTCCAAATTGCTGGGGAAATTATCCAAAAGGCCCCAAAGTACATATATTTTCTTTTCCTAAATTTTCTCAATTTGGATACGTGCCATTAGAAGGAAAAGTTTTATTCCAACCAAATATAGTAAAGTAAGTAATGTTATTTGCTATTAATTTTTTATTTTTTTTACATAGGCATCACCACTTATCAAGGCCAAGAGGCCACTCGAGGATAAGGGTTAAAGAGTGTACAGTAGAAATTGGACAATATAGTAATCGTTAGTAAATGGAAATTCGGTAAATTTGTTAACAAGTGGAACGGCTAATCAAGAACTTGTTTACGTTAGACTTGAAAACAACCATATTGTAGTCAGCTGGAAAGCAGGAAAACGGAAGACAATTCCACAGGCGTGCAGTTCTAAGAAAGAAGCTTTGTTCATGGAATCTACATTTAGGTTTAGGCATAGATAAAGAGTGGGAGGAATTATTAATAGTGTTTTCAGCTAAACGAGTGTTTCTTGTGAAAGTTTGGGGAGGGGGGACCATAGACTGAAGCTCAGTCAAACACTTTCCATGAAAATAACGATACAGCAGAGAAAACTTGCAACATCTCTTCTGCAAGATAGAGTTTGCAGGGAAGAGAAAAGGACATCTCCTAAGAGGCTACAAAGTCTATTTTGAACTCTATCAAGGCAGGACAAGTCCTTTCTAGCAGCTCCTGCCCAGATGTGGCAACAGTATTCCATCCTAGGACGTACCTGGCTCTTATATAGATAGAGAATTGCATCAGCGGTGAGATATCTACTGGATCGATAGAAGGATCCACCATTTTTCCAGCGGCCTTGGCAACAGATTTTATGTAGGAGTTCCATTTAAGATCAGGAGTAAAAGTCAAGCCCAGAAGCTTGTCAAAACTTGAGGCCTCCTCAAGACGCAAGCCATTCATTTCAGTTGATGCCAGATGTGGATCAGAACGTTGATGACGTAAAGAGAGAAGCTTGGTTTTAGATGCATTAAAAGTAACCAGCCACTCCTTTCCCCATTGTACCACATGCTCAAGATCAGAGGAGAGAGAATCGGAGAGAACTTGGTCGTTTACTGTCTTAAACATGTATTTAAATTAGAACTGTATTCAAGTACTTTCATAATATTTGATAACATTGTTAATATAAATTAAAGTACTTTCATAACGTTTGATAGCATTGTTAATATAAATTAAAGAAACAATACTATTTATTGCTAATACAGCAAATATGTTGATATTTTTAACTGTTTATTTTCTTATAAGGCTATCATAAGTCTATCAGGAAGGTTGACAACTTAATTTAATTTTGTTTTAGTTTTGAAAATTATAAACAAAGAGTTTTTACATGAGAATAATTGTCAAAATGTCTTTTTAATAATAAATAAAACCTTTCGTTGAGTATTTCCAAATTATTTTGAAGTTCTATATTTTTTTCTAAAGTCAGTTTGAAAATTATTCACCACACGGCTATTAATGAAATTAGCTGTGACTAAACGTTATATATATTAAAATTGATTGTTTCTTTTTAGAATTATAAACAAATAATTTTTACATGAGAATAATTGTCAAAATGTCTTTTTAATAATAAATAAAACCTTTCGTTGAGTATTTCCAAATTATTTTGAAGTTCTATATTTTTTTCTAAAGTCAGTTTGAAAATTATTCACCACACGGCTATTAATGAAATTAGCTGTGACTAAACGTTATATATATTAAAATTGATTGTTTCTTTTTAGAATTATAAACAAATAATTTTTACATGAGAATAATTGTCAAAATGTCTTTTTAAAAAATTTATTTACTTGCCTCCCCACGACGGCACAGTTAGACAAAAGGGCAATTTTTAATGTGGGAACATCTAGCTCCCCAAAAAGGGGCATTTTGGATAGGAACAAAAATGAAATTAAAATTGTCTCAGTCATGAAGGATTTCTCCTCCACTGACTGAGGACAGGACAAATGAAGTGTAGCATCAGAACAGATACTACACTGTGATTATTATTCTTGTAAATGTTTCTTTACTATCTTTTCTTAGATTTTAACAATAGTTTATATTATGGTATGAATGTTTTCTTTATGTTTTTAGGTATGTGAACATCATTTTCGGCCTGAGGATGTAATAAACGAGAAGTCAAGATTCGATGATAAAACATTGTGAAATAAACACGCAAGATGAGAACATTAGTCCGAATAATCTCTAAAGTTCCAAAGAATAACATTTAACCCATGTGATTTTTCTCTAAATTAAATTAAAAACATATTTCTGCACTAGTAACTTTTATTGTTTGTATTTAAATTATTTGTTTGATTTCAATTTTTTGTATTTTATCGTTTTTCATTCTTAAAATTATTTATTGTTTGTTTTCACTTTTAAAATTATTCATCGTTGGTGTTTAATGTTTTTTAATTCTTTGTTTCCTAAATTCATAAATCAGTTTTATCAGTATTAAATTGTATATTGCTTTAAAATTACTTAATTTTACATAGATAATATTTATATTTTATATTGAATAAAGTTCAGTTTCAGTATTAATCGAACTGTGTTCCTTTTTCTTTTTAAAAATGTTTTATTGCTCTTTTTCAAATGGCCCTCATATAGTACTGACGGTCTGACAAATCTTATCTACATTGCCTGCAGGCATTTTTCAGTTAACAGGCCTTCTTCTTACTCTCGATGGCCGTGCTTTTACCCCTACATTCGAGAACCACCAGAAATGAATATCCAAAATCAATCCTGAGCGCACTTGTTTGCTCATGAAATAACCTGGTGTTGCTGTTTTTTTAATTTTTGTTTCACATTTTTTTCTTTTAATTAATATTTTTTAGTTTAAAAATAAAGAGAATAAATAAATTTAAAAAAATATTAATTAAATTAAAAGAAAAAAATGTGAAATAAAAATTAAAAAACAGCAACACCAGGTTGTGTGAAATTGTAGATATTATGTATATATACATATATAAGTTAAAAAAAAATTCCAATGGAAGTTGAAGTGATCACTCACTATCTAGATTTATCATCTATGCTCCCTTCGACAAGAGATTCGAGGCTGGCTGTCCTTATGCTAAGTCTCCAGTGATCATGATTGTGGAGATTGACTGCCTCAATCCATCACTGTTTATGGTTATGCCTGATGTTTGTTTACATGTCTTCTAAGAGCACCCAGCTTTCGTTTTCTTGTTTAATCTTGAAGTGCTGACATACCTCGTGCTTCTTTCAACATACTCGAATCAGCTAAGACGATTTGTCTTTATTATGACATCTAGTTTTGTGATGGCCAATTTCTCAAGTAAAGTTTCTGACCTTACCTTCTGGATTTGGTTTGGCATGATATTACATATCTATATAATCATTGCCATGTCATTTCTCTGAAGTTGGGAAAGTGATTCAACACTCTTTGGTGCCATCAGCTAGAATTGAAACCAAAACATTTAGAGCTCCAACCATGTTCACTACTGTTTGAGCTATCGACAGATAAGAAAGACTTTAATATTAAACCAATTCAAGCTATGAATGAATATGTGCAAAAGTAATAGAAATTATGATGGCAAATTGAAATGAACATTTTACATTTCAACTTGCCGACATTTCTGTACGCATTATAAACCATCCTTGGTGTATGATTACAATTTCCTGTTAATTTCAATGTTATGTGACCAGGAGTTTATTGGTTAAACATCTTCACACATACATGTATACATCTACTGTTTTATTTATATAGATTGATTCTAATATTGAAAAGAAAAAAAAAAAACATTTGCCATGTTTCTGCTTCAGAAAAATGAAGGCATTTGTGCAGAATAGTGGATTTTGAAAGAAACACATTTCATGCGAAAACATTACATACCATGTCAAAATCATTATAAATTACAAAAATTAGGAAAAATGGCAAAGTAGAAAATGTGCTGTAGATACAGTTTTTATAAAACTCATCCTTAATAATGGTCCAACATTGTGTATTCTGAAATGGCAGATTGTCAAATTGATCAATTGCAATTACCTCCCCTGAATTTTGAGAAGTTTCCCACATGAAACATACAGTAAAACTCTTCAAGTCGATAAACTTAATAAATTTTAATTTTTACCTGTAATTATTTTTCTACTGGATCATTTCTCATAATTTTTAGAAGTTATTCTTATTTCAACATGACTTGTAAGTAGGTAATAATTCTTTTCACCTGAAACGCACTTGTTTCAAAATCTGCTTTCTGCACAAACACCAAATTGAAATATGAAAGAGGTTAGATAATTGTAAGAAAAAGTATCATAAAAAAAATTAAACAAAAGATGAAGGGGGTGGGGGGATAAAGAAATTATTTGTATGCCTACGATTGTTAAAAATAATAATTTTTAAAATGAGATGTGATTGTGTAAAACCTACTTGGTGATAAGTGGATGTCTTAGACAGAGAAAAAAAATGAAGTTATATCTTTTTGAAGTTGATTAGAAGTTGAAAGTTTTATCTGTCAAATTATGATTTTATTGCAATATCAAAATGTATAGCAGAAAGCTATAAAAGTGACAGCTTGAACCACCGGGTCTAAAATAAAGGTAGTTGGTAAAGCCAATATGATCCAAAAGTACTCAAAATCGGCCTTGATATTAAAATTTGCTAGATAAAAACTCCAGTTAGCTTTGGCCAATGAAAATGCTACATTTAATCCTCTTTCTCCACCATATACTGAGAAACCTACTTTTAATTTCTTTGACTATCGAATTGCTTTGCCTATCTAATAAAATAAGAAATCATTTCGAGTGTAAAGCCATTTTCCTAATAAAAAAAATGTAGTTGTTCTAAGCAAAAAAAAAAAAAAAAAAAAAATGGCCATATAAATCTAATCAGGGAAACTTTTGAAGGTAAAGAATTAATCCAGCTAGGGTCAGGATAGTGTAGTTGTTTTCTAGTGTCAAGACGAAAAGTCATCACTGAAGAATTCAAAGAGATTCAGTATATTTTATAAAGTGATTCTGGCATATGACTGGTTCATTCTTATCACTAATGATTATTAATAGAATCACAGAAATCTTTGTGTTAATACCCTCCCATTATTTTTATTGGGTGAGAGTGGTCTCATCCTACTTCAATTGCTTGGAGATTTGAGTAGAAATATAGTCGAAGAACTGTTCTCATAATCAGCTAGACATGTGCTGGACCATTTATGAGACCCTGCACCTGTTGGACTGATGTATACCGCCTCCAGGTATACTTCATTCTAAGCAGGTCCATTCATCCAGGATTTGCCACACAGCTTTCAAGTGAAGTAAGTTCATTGCTTACTGCCTGCAGCATCTCTACAAAAATATTTTGAAAATATTTAATTTGAGAATTCGAATAACTTTATAAAAAAAAAAAAAAAAAAAAAAAGTAGAAAAAAAATGGCTAAAAATAACTAAAAACAAAAGCCTACATTTTTAGTTATACACCGAAATTTGCTTTCTCAGCCAATAGCACACAATATTCTAATTTCCAACAAACTTTGACTAATCATAATTCAGTAGCGAATAAATTTGATATCATCATTTATGTTTTGATAAAATTTACGGGCTCTTGGTCCAATGCTCCTTCTCCATGAAAACACAGAAACGAAGAAAAATGTTTATGATGTACATACACATGAGAAAATATCATACACTAAAAATCACATAAATTGATCAACGTAGTTTTATTTTTATAAAGAAAAACTTTTTTTTTAGTGAATTTAAGTTTTCCAATGACCCCCCCACTCCCCTAATGTTTTTTTTAAATGTTGAAGTTTGAATTATTTGTAATTATCTCCCTTATTCTGCAAAAATGGCATTGAAAGTTACTCGATAGTAATTTACCTACAAAATTTGATTTTTTCTTTTAAACAAAATTACTTGATCAATTTTCATGACTTTTAGTATATGGCATTTTCTTTCCGTCATGGATACGAACACTATGAAGATGGGGGGGGGGGGTATTTTTGTTTGTTCAGAGGAGGGTGATTATTAACTTGCACAGATTTATGTTACCACGTTTAAACTGTTAAGATATAATAAAAATACAGCTTGAAACACCTATGAATAAGTGCATTACCTTTAATGATCTAAAAAAAAAAGGGGGGGTAAATATATGCACATCTAGCTTTTGCTAAACTTGACATTAATGGGAAATTCTTACTAGAATTGTTAAAATGTTTTTTTGAATTTCCAAATTATAATCGAATGTTAACAATTTCGATAGGATAACTACCAAGATTAACATACACTATAACTACTGATTATAATTAATACATTTCTCAAGGACAAGAGGCATTAAAATGTTTCTTTTGATATAATTGTCAACATTTTGTTTACATACCTAACGGTATAGATTGTAGAAGATTATTGAAGCAGTTTTATAAATAAAATATCAATTTGCTGATTGTGCTATAAAAGAAAAGTAAAAAAGTAAAACGATTTGAGGAGGTTTAACTTAAAAATTTGAATAACGTAAAATTGACTGGAAATAACTACAACGAAAATGAATCTTACTTAGAGAAAGACGTTTTAAAAGAAAGACTACACATTTTTAACTCCTCTATTTTACTTTCTATGCCCCTGGATACCGAGTAACCATGCTAGTTTAATATTTTAAATGTTTCATATTTTTATTCTATCAGTTTCTTTGTGGATATTTACTTGCTACCCACTACAGCAAGATGTGACAAGATTGAAAGGTGGGGGTGTTCAAACCAGTGCCCCTAAAGGAAGGGCACTCTGGCCTAGCAAAAATTGCCTGAGCAACCCTGTCAGCATTTCCCAGTAGGAGCGTCTCAGGCAGCAAGTGATAAAAGCCAGTGGATCAGTTTCTTTTTATGTTTACAGCTTTGCTGTCTCACATATAAATATTTATATATAGATATGAGAGAGAGAGAGAGAGAGAGAGAGAGAGAGAGAGAGAGAGAGACCATAATTACAAAGGGATGAACTGTAAAATAAAATTAAATATTAGGATTCATCAACAGTTTTCATAAAACTTAACTTTTGTTTATGGTTAAATTATCTAAATGAATAAAGTATTTTTTTTATTTATCACTTTTATATTTTTAAAATGGCTTAGTGTTATTTAAATCAATGATACACTATATTATTTAGATACTGTATATATAGTATAGACAAAATGCCCAAATACAGCTATTTGATTGCCTAATTTGCATGACTATTTTTAAACAGTTCATACTGATTCTTTATTTGGTGTTATTCATTTGTAATTTTATTATCCTATTTTTGCTATATATGTATAATAGTTTGTCAATATTAAAAACAATTGAAGTGATTTATATATAGGAAAAATTACTAAAAACCTGTATTAAAATAGAGGAAATAGAGTATTGCACTAGAAAGAAAGATATTGACCATGTTAAGATATTGGTTTTCTGGAAAATGCTGTGCAGCCTGATCAGTGTTTAGTCAGTAGAAATATTTCGATAACAAAAAGGAATATTTGAATAACAGAAAGAATGTTATTGAAGCGGATTAGGTATTTAAAGGTTAAATATTCATGTTAAAATATGTACCAGGAATGTTAACTTGGTGAAAAGGAATTTTAGTTTTTATAACTAACATAACAAACAGGAAGCACGAAAGAAAACTTTGGAAAGGTATGTGTCTTTTGCGCCAATAATATTATCCATCCCTTTGGTAAAGACTGTCTGTGTAAGTTGTCATTGTCGATAGTTGTTATACACACTGTTATAATAAAATATTCACACACATGAACACTAGAGATGATTAATAGGCGTAATAATCACATGGCACAAAACTAGATCACATAATGTTAAAACATGTATATAGAGTAGAACCTCGGGATACAGCATTAAAAATTAGTAACAAAATACAGTACAGTATGAAATACACATGATGTATATAATAAAATGACATTATAAATAACACAGTATTATGGGGCAGGAAAAACATAATTGTTATACGCACAATCAAGAAATTAAACAATCACAAAATGTTAAAAGACATATATATATATATATATATATATATATATATATATATATATATATATATATATATATATTGCCATATCACAAAGTTAAAGACACACACGCACATATATAACAGACCAGACATAAAAATTTTCATAGAGGAGAAGGTGACTGACCTCTTTCTCTCTCTTTAGTGACACCACATTTTCTTTTTTTATAGTTTTTTAATTCAATGATTGTTTTCATCACACACTCTAATGTTCTGCATTTGTGTTTAAGAATGCATTTCTGCCTATTTCTAAATTACAGGTTAAAAATAAAAAAGAGCTCTTCTGTTCATACATAGGCAAATGAATTTCTTCTTTCTTTTCATTTCTTTACGGTCTTATTTAAATGAAAAATAAATTTATATGAAAATTACGAAAAGGTTGTATATCTATAAATGTAACATATTTTGTCTTATTTAAAGTTTGTATTTAAAGTGGCAAACTTTGCAAGTGATAACAAGCTGGCAAAGCTAATAATAAAGTAGTAACACCCACCAACCATAAAAAATGCTTTGGATATTTATAGATTTTAAGATAGTTCTATTAAAACATGACTATTTTAAAAACTAAAACAATTTAAGTCCTAAAAGTACCACCATTTTAATCAGAAATAAATATCCTTTCACATTTCTTAATAAATAATAAGCTACATGATATATTTAGAGAGTCTTTAAGAAAGTAATGATAAAAATGTTAACACTATGAAATGGCCATTTTGCTTAAAAGATTAGTACCATAAGAACTTTGTCATGAAGTTTTAAAAGCAATCAGAAAAAAAACATCAAAAAAGTAATGACAAAAATAAAACAACCATTTTGCATCAGATTTTCTTTTTTGAATCCCGTGATACTTAGGAGCTCAGTATCAAACCCCTATGAGGAATTTTGTCATGAAATTTGGAAAACAATAAAAACAACAAAAAAATCTCATATAACAAATATATATTCATCAGGTGAGGGTGATTTAGCAGGTGTTAACCTACCAAAGAAACCTTGCAATATATTCATTTCTAACAGCTGTAGTATAAGATTTCAGTTTCTTGTACATAAAATGCATTGCACTTCAACTTTGAGCTGTTTAACTACTTTTTTTATTTTTAATGTGTACCTACCATAGAAATATGGTATTGTAACGTGTGCATTTACTGCAGATTACTTAGAAACAATTTTTTGAGATTTTTAGTGCCATATTCAGATTCCTTGCACAAAAGTACACTTATATAGTCAATTTAATTGCTTTATCTTATATTTTAATAAAAGAGCATTTTTACTGAAAAAGTAGTGTAAAAAATGTGATGAAATGCATATGGTCTTAAAGAGGAAAAAAATATCCATATGTGAAAGACACAAAAATAGTCAAAACTTCTTTATTTTTGAATACTTTAAAAATTTTAAAAGATTCTTAAATCACCAAGCTCTCTTTATGTATGCCATTATTGAGATATCTTAAGCATTTTCAACTTTTTCATGTGTATTGCTAAATAAAGCTCATTATTTAGACAAGTTTGACATTAGTTTTACATCTTCTTTTACTTTCTACCTTTCTAAAATAGTGTCCTTTTGTCGCAGTTATATAAATTTCTGAATATTTTGGAATACACTATTTTAAAACTAACTGTATTCACCTGCAGAAAGCTTTAAGAAAAATAATTCTAAATATAGTCATGTTATAATTTTATTTTGATATGATCGTTAAAAATTTGCTTTAGTTTTCCTTATTTTAAATTTTATTTCTACAGATATTTCATTATTAACAATTTTTTTTTTTTTTTTAATCAAAGGTACATACAGTTGAGAAGAAACCCATACACACACAAGATCTTGTCTGCTAGTTTTATTGATATAAAAATTCT
Organism: Euprymna scolopes; assembly: GCF_053919585.1. Taxonomy (NCBI): domain Eukaryota; kingdom Metazoa; phylum Mollusca; class Cephalopoda; order Sepiida; family Sepiolidae; genus Euprymna; species Euprymna scolopes. Next base: position 50,868,715 of record NC_136493.1, on the reverse strand, counting down.
CAGCCAGTGCTTCTATATTATAATGAAAAAAATGTGGAATTTAAAGTAAAAAAAAAATGGCACTTACATAATTGTCAGGTCTCAAATAGTAACATACCCAAAAATTATGAAAAACGATAAGGTAGAAAATTAATTATTCATGAAAAACAGTTCCTATCAGGTTAAAAACAGTTCAATAAACTTACATGATGGGTCAGACATATTGGGTCGTGGGACATAAGCAAAAAGCAAAGTAACTCAGTTGATACAATTTGTAGCAGACAAAACTTATAAGATAAGTTACTTTTTTATCTAACTGGATATGTTTTTTGTGTTTTTATTTAATGTAACATGTTTATTCAGCTCGAAAAACATACAGTGTTTACCGATGTATTGGAAGATTTAAAATGGCACCCGACTCTCTCTGACCCGGTAAGTTTGGGAAAAGGAGTTAAAAATAAAAAACTAGACAAAATACTGTTAAAAATCCACCGAATATAATGTCAGCCTATGTCACAGTAACATATATTGAGCGAGTTTCTAACAGTATTTTGTCTAGTTTTTTTATTTTTAACTCCTTTTCCCAAACTTACTGAGTCAAACAGAGCCAGGCGCCATTTTAAACTTTCGAATACATTGGTAAACACTGTATTTTTTCGAGCTAAATAAACATGTTACATCAAATAAAAACACTAAACACATATCCAGTTAGGTAGAAAAATAACTTATCTTGCCTTTGATAACATTTATTTGTTATATATTTGTTGTTTACAACTTTTTCAAATCTATATGTACAGTAATACAAACCCAATTCCATGTATACCTTTAAAAAAAAAAAACAGAAGTTAGAACTTAAAGTTGAATTGTAATGCATTTTATGTACAAGCAACTGAAATCTAATACTAGGACTGTTTAAAACTGAATATGTTGCAAGATTTCTTTGATATTATTGTAGATTAACACCTGCTAAATCGCTCTCATCTGCTTTCCCAAAATATGTGATTCTCCCATTTTTAGGCAATTACATATCAACGTATGTTCATATGTAATTAATTATGAAAAACTTAACAGAAAAAAAAATATTAATATAAAAATTTAATGTAAAATAATCTTAGATTTCAAGGCAATTTTAACATTTTAGGGCAGTCAACCAATTTTTTTTTTACATGGAAAATTTCTGTGCATTTTATTAAGATGATTATGTGTGGTTTTAAAAGAGAGTCTTTGTGAGGAGGTTTGCTACTTGGATTTCAGGTTAGTGGTAGGGCTAACATCCTGAAAACTTAGCAGAAAGAAAAAAAACAAAAACAATTATTTTAGAGTTTCACATATAAATTTAATGTAAAATAATCCACCATTTCCAGGCCATTCTAGCATTTTAGGACAATTAATTTTTTTATGAAAGATAATTTTTGTACCTTTTTTTTTTGTTTAGACAATTATGTCTGGTTTTAAAGACAGTTTGTATGCTGGGGGCTGGCCATTTGCCATTAGGACTTAGGGTTGCTTGTAGAGTTATGTAACAGCTTTAACTTTGAATTGGGTATGGATTACGGCTAGTTGTAAGGTCAAATATGTTTTTCGAGGAGAAGGTGGTTGTTACTCAGGTTTAAGACTAATGGTATGACGCGTTCAAGGAAAGCACGTTTAGGAGGTGGGTTTGTTACTCGGACCTAGATTTAGTGGTAGTGTAATTTTTTTATGTATCAGGTTGACAAGAAAGTTCTTGTGGTTTTTAACTTTTAAATTCAGATGAACATATTTCGGCTCAAAAAACTTATTGATCAAAATAAGCACTATCAGACTCAATACACTTTTGCCAACACAAAACAAATGTATTTATGCCAATTACGTAAAAATATAGTGTTTTGAAGGTGCTTTGGATATAGCTTATATTTTTTAGGCATTTCTCACGCAGAAAGTTACTGAGATGCTTGAAAAAGTGGTAGTTGGTAGGTGAGAGGTCTGGAGAGTATAGAGGATAAAGCAGGGTTTTGTAGCCTAATTCATTCAACTTCTGCAGGGTCGGTTTAGCAACGTGCAGTTGGGCATTGTCGTGGAGGAGAACTGGGCCTTTTCTGTGGACTAATGTTGGGTGTTGTTGTCGAAGTTTCTGATGCATTTCACCCATTTATTGGTAGTACTTCTTTGCCGTAATGGTTTTGCCTGCATTCAAAAAACTGTAATGGATGAGACTGGTCACAGACCACCAATCAGCATGACCTTCTTTTGGTGTAACTCTGGCTTCAGAACGTGTCGTGGAGCTTTGTCGGTGTCTAACCACTGAGCTTAGCATTGCCAGTTGTCATGAAGAACCCACTTTTCCACCCAAGTCACAACCCAGTTGAGAAACGGGTCGTTCTTGTTGCATAAAAGGGAAGATGACACTTCATAATATTACGTCTAATCTTGAAGCAAGTTCTCAAATAGTTGTAGGTAGATTGGCTTCAACAAAGGCTCTTAACTGATCATTGTCAACATCTGACGGCTGACCAAAACACTCATCATCTTCACTGCTCTCGTCACTCCATTGTGCTTAAACCTCCATTGTGCTGTGTGTTCAGTAGGGATTCCTGGGCTAAATGCTTTGTTGATATTGCAAGCCATTTGAGCAGCTTTTCAGCCTAACTTGAACTGAAGCAAGAAAATTGTGCAAATTTGCTTTATTTCCATCTCGTATTCTACATTCTGAAAAGAATTGTTTTAAAACGATTATATCTTAAACGATTAGATAGAGCGAAAAGCACTCTTTAAAATGATACATAAAGTAAAGGTATTATAAACAAAAACTAATTTGAAAATACATCATTTGAAATCAAAATTTAAAATTCCACAAGAATCTTCTTGTCAACCTAATATATATTAACTTTTCAGCTTGAAAAAATATCAAAAGAATTTGGAGTACTAACTGCTCTAAAAGGCAGGAATGGCCACGAAATGAAGGATCATTATATATTAAATATATATGCAAAAATGATCCCCACTCTACTCTAAATTATTTTTGTAGACATTTTTTCTTTCTTTTCCACTAATATTTTTTAGGGTATTCACACATAGTCGCCTAAAAAAATAGAATCTTTTTTTAATTGGCAGCTAGAAAATCATTTCTGATTATAATTAAAGTTCAACAACCAATATTTCTTGAAGGAGCCACTATTTTATAAAAGGACCGCAAACTGCTTTCATTTTAAACAAAACCTGTAAACAGTTTACAAAACTGTCCTCGATAAACAGTAAACAACCAAATCGCTGCTGCTTATAACTGCGCAATCAAGTCCATTTGCTTACTTTCGTTGAGAAGGGGTTAATATTTGGAGGGGGGAGCTAATTACAAATTTCTGCTACCAAAAAAGGAATTAGCAAACAGAATTATTTTGACACAAAAATAATACCGTTCTGAATTATTAAGATGAGAAATGATTAATTGTATTCTTCAGACTACTGTTCTCATCTTGCAGGGGTTTTCTTGTTTGTTTTTTTTGTTTTTGTTTATTGCTTTGTTTTGTTTTTCCTGTTTCTTCATCCCACAATGTGACTTGGAAGTAAAGAGCTTCTATTTGGGACCAAATCTACAGGGATATTATGTAGGAAGTTGAGCAATGAGATGTCTGTTCACATTATACTCAAACTTCGGCATGTCATTACAGTCAGGGAAGCAGGTATCAGGGAAAGAATTCCAAAGTCTAGCAGTTCAAGGAAAGAAATTATTATAATAGAAGATTTTCCAGCATTTAGGGATCTCAATTGTAGGAGTGGGATTTTTCTGCTTGTCAGGTTAGTCTGAGGTATTTACGTCAAGAACATACAAGTGTTTGGAGTTTGTCTGAACACATTCTATTAAAATACTTGCAAAACAAGCACAGAGATACAACATTTCAGTGATGGGACAGAGGTTGGAGTTTGGTTGATAGTGCGAGGTCTATTAGGTTGGAGATACTTTATTGGACCCTAAGAACGAGAGATAGTGACACCAGCCCAGATGTGGCAACAATACTCCATGCATGGGTGAATGGCAGCTTTGTAGAGATATAGGATATTCTCAAATGTAAAAAGAAAGAATCCACCTTTTTCGCAGCAGCCTTGGCAATGTCCTCAATGTATTTATTTTAATTCATGTCACCTTTCAATGTTAAGCTGAGGAGATTGAACGAAGAGCATTCAGGTAGCGTATTATTAGTCATAGCAATCATTGTTTGAGAAGGTTTCTTGTAATTGATAAAGGAAAGAAACTTAGTCTTGGGACCATTGAATGTTACCATCTATTTACATTTTCATTCCACAAACGACTGAAGGTCTTCCTCTAAGGTTTCAGCCATATGCATTCATTTGTTTTCCCCTCGTGTCTGTTATAGAACATGGTATCATCAGCAAATATACTAATCTGGGAGATAATCTTACCAAGAAAGTCATTCATGAATATCAGTAATAATAAAGATTCAAGGATTCTGTGGCACAAACATATTTTCACCATGTTGTTTTGACATACAACCATCGAGGACAACCTGAATTTTTCTCTCATCCAAGAAAGATTTAATTCTATTAAGTATTCATCTAGTAATACCGTATGATGTAATTTTTATAAGACATCCATGCCAAACCCTGTTAAAGGCCTTAGATATATTTAGGGATACTATCTTAGCCTCCCCTGCCTCATTGCATGGTATATACATTCAAGAGATCTTACCTAAATCCACACTATTGGTTGAAAAGAAGTTTAGTATCTATGAGGATTAGTGCTTGATTGATTAAGGATTCAAAGATTTTGGCGAAGAGAGGGAGGAGGCTAATGGAGTGATAATTGAGTGGGTCAGTTGTTTCACCAGAATTCTTGTAAACTGGTACCACAGAAGCAATTTTCCAGCAGTAATAAAGCAAGATTCGATAAGATATTTGTTTGACAGTTTGGAGAGAACTGGGGCAACATCAGTGGAATATTTTTTTAGAAGTATAGTAGGGATGAAATCAGGCGTATGCACTTTTGAAGTGTCTAGGGTTTTTATGATATCACGAACATGAAAAGGGGTGATTTTCAGATTACTGAGTGCAGCTTTTGTCCACAAAGGGCAATTTAGGAGGGAGTGGTTTATTGGGTCTAAAATGGAGGCAAATTGTTGAGCAAGGTTAGCTTTTCTCAGTTGCCGTGAGTTCCTAATTTCTCAATGTGTTCTCTGGTGGTTTCAGTATGTTTTCTTTTAGCTGCAGCTATTTCACTTTTATAATTATTTCTAGCTTCCATATACTTTTCTCTATTTGTACTCGACTTATGGCGGATAAATCTGCAGAATGCATGCTGTCTTTGAGCAATAGCAGCTGCACAAGTACAAGTGAACCATTGGGGAATGTGGGGTTTGCTATAAAATTTCCATGAGGAAACGTACTTCAATTGCTGCTTTGAACCATTCAGTAAACTCATTTGCATACTGTTTCATAAGAACAATGTTTTAGTCGATGTAACCTTCGACGTTCTTCATGTTGTTGAATTCGGGAATCTTCACAGAATTTTGAACAGAATCTATTATTCAAAACCAACTGAGGCAGCACACCTTCAGTCCATCAGCCATGACTGGATAGAAGTCTCTAATCCGAATTTAGGAAACTTAAACTTATTTTTGTTTTCAAGTTTTAAATATCACTATTTTTACAGGCATCCACCTCCGAAACAAATTGAAATCAAAGCACACAAGCGGAGAGATGTTTTAAACTGCCATGTTTGATTTTAGTAAAATATTCTCAAAATCAAACATGGCGGCTTAATTTGCAAAAAAACTCTTCAAATATATCATGTTGATTATGATTCATGGCTATTTTAGTAGAACTACCTTGAAATCTGTAATTATCCAAAATGTTTTATCATTGATGGGTAAGTTTTTGGAAGGATTTCAGACTTTTTCATGGTTGGGTATTTTATCTCTCTCCCACATCAAGATGTGACACTATGCTCAGAAAGTGGGATTCAAGTGCCAGCGCCCTTGAGGAAAAGCATTCTGGCTTGCAAAAAATGACTGGGCAGCTCCGTCTGCATTTCCCACTAGAGACACCTCAGGCAATTAACAATAAGCTAACCCCTTCTCAAAGAGAGGAGGCAAAGCCTGGGAGGGTGGACCTCCTAGAACTGCACAGAACTAGTAACATACCACAGTTAACAGGGAAGAGACCGTTTTAGAAATTGCATAGAGTCTGTTCGTTTTGGTGACCATCTTAAATTAATTTTCAGGGCACCAGATACAGCTAAAAACAGAAGAAAAAGGTTGCTCCTGGCATTTAAATCATTTTATGGTTGTAATTATGTTGCTAGCTGGCATGGAAATCATGAGAGAAAGGAAAATAAAGTCGCTAGAAAGACAAAGAAAATTGGAACAGACGGGGAAAATGCTATTTCTGCCCAAAATCAACAAGTAATCTGAATATTGAAAGACTTAAAATAAGGAGTTAGAGTCTAAGATTTGGGAATTTAGATGTCTGAAATCAGAATTTTGGGAAACCTAGGAATCGAAGCTTATTGCCAGACTGCCTATATGTTTAAACAGTGTTATCTCAATGTTTATTTGACACATTATCGTCATCAGTATGCTTCATTTACAATTACACAATAACATACAAATATTTTAATAAAGAAATCAATGTCATTTTGCTTCAGATTTCTTAATACTGTTTGATTTTATTTCTTTATTGTTTTTTGCTTTTTGCTTGTTCTTATATAAGTAGACTCTAGGGTTTGCAAATTACCTTGTAGCTAAACTTTAATGATGTCATTAACTTCCTCATAACATAGTACTGTCATTATTTCTATAGCAATGCCCATCAACCCATAAAACGCTTTACATAATTACAGATTTCAAGGTAGTTCAACTAAAATGATTATATTTTAAAATCAGAATGCTAAGTCCTCAAAATACCACCATTTTTTTTTTCAGAAATCAATATCCTTTCACATGCCTTAATAAATAATAATCTACGATATATTTGAAGAGTTTTTTTTAAGAAAGTAATGATAAAAATATTAACACTATGAAATGGCCATTTTGCTTAAAAGATTAACACCACTCCCCTATGAGGAACTTTGTCATGAAATTTGAAAAACAATTAGAAAAAAAACATCAATCTCATTATCAGGGTACAAAATAAAATTGGTCCATTCATTTTTTTACGTTGTTTTTAGAATAAGAATTCAACATGACATGTATGTAAATATTTTTTAACACCAACTAGTAAGTAAATAAATTGTTTTATTATTTTTATGCGTTAAAAATGATAATTCTTTGTTGATTTTTCTTTTGGTACCAGCAGTTTTTAATCACCCCTTCCCCCCAAAAAAGTATCAAACCCTTTTTAGCAAAAGTAAATAATTTGACTAGTAGCGCTAATAATTATAAACTGATCAGCAGCCAAAGAAGCAGCAGCTGTCTACTTTAAAATCAATGAGTTTTGTAAAGTAAAAAAAAAAAAAAAAAAAAAAAAAAAACACTTTTTTTAAATTAATATAATTTGTGATTCCGTGATTAAACTTCTTTCAAGAAATATTAGTTTCCAAATATACTCAACTTTCGAACTTCAATTATAGTAATAAACTACTTTATAGCTGTCAAATAAAAAAAGATGCTATTTTTTAAGGCGACTATGTGTGAATAGACTAAAAAAAAAAATAGTGGAAAAAAAGCAACTAACAAAAAAAACTTTAAATTTAGAGTAGACAGGGTGGGGGATAATTTTCGCATATAAATTCAATGTTTAGTGATCTCTATTTGCTGGCCATTCTTGCCTTTTAGAGCAGTTAATACTCCAAATTCTTTTGAACTTTTTTCAATTTGAAAAGTTAATATATATAAAAAAAAAATTACTCTATCACTAAATTTAGGTCCAAGTGACATGCCCACCTCCTAAAAGTGCCTCTCTTGAACTGTGTCATATCATTAACCTTAAATCTGAGTAACCAGTCATACCCTAAAAAATTTTCATTAACTCTAATTCTGAATGGAACTTGCTTCAAAATACAAGCACTTCCATAAGCCTACCACTAAACCTCCCTAAGGCCGATTGGCAAGCCCCCCCCCCACTATACAAAATGTCTTAAAACCTCACATAATCGTCTAAAACAGACCTTGCACCCCCTAAAACACACAATATTTGCGTCTCATAGAAAAATAAATTAACTGCCATAAAACGTTACAATGACTTGGAAATGGTGGATTATTTTACATTAAATTTATGTTGTTTTTGTTTTCTCTTTTTACTAAGTTTCCAGCATGTTCACACATAATTACCCCTAGGCCTACAATTAACCTGAAGTCCGAATGGCAAGCCTTCTCCTCTTACAAAGGCCCTCTTAAAACCAAACATACAGTCATATCTTTTGAACTTTGGCAGCCAAAGTTTCTGCCAAAAGTGGTCAAAAAGTTTGCCCTATGTCTGAATACACTTTATGTAAAATTTCAAATGTTTAGAACAGAAATTGGCTGAGTAATTTGGTAGAGATCACAGAGGTCAAATTTTTTTACTTTGACCCTTTAACATTGTTTTGGGCTCAAATCAAATTATAAAGTTAGATCCATGTCCAAGTAAACTACATCTAAAATTTCAGGAGTTTAGACCCAAAATTGGCAGAGGAGTTTGGTAGAGTTTTCAAAAGTCAAATCGTTGAACTTTGACAGCCAAATTTCTGTCCGAAAACTGATTAAAAAGATTTTCCCAAATTTCAATAGCCCTAATGTCAAATCTCGAGTCTGTAGACTGAAAATTGACAGAGTAGTTTGGTAGGAAATGTACACAGACACACACACATTTTCACTTTTATAGATATATAGATAGCACCTCTTTTGGCAATTTTGAAAGTTCCAAATCTCAGCAACTACTGATCAGAATTTAACAAATGAAGTCTCGTTGGAAAGGTAATGGCCTGAATTGTGTAGTGGGCCATGTGACATTTGCCCTTAAGGCTGCACTTTAAGAGGATCATCTATCATCTAGAACCTATTTTTGGCACTTTTTTACAGTCATAAAATGTTTCAATCATAGTCATTTGTTTTCCTAGTTTTGCATATGAATTACAAAATATTTGATATTTCCCCAAAACCTCCGGCCTTGATGTAGGAAAGACTAAAACTTGCTGTTATGGTTTCAAATGATCTGAAATAGCAGCAAGGGAGATTTGATTCCAAATATTTCTCATATGTTATATCTCCCCTTTTGGGTTTCCATACATAAAGTAAATTTTACAGTGTATAAGGATTATTTGATACTGGAAATATTCATAATCGTACCCTATTTCCAAAAGAGGAGAGATATAACAGATGAGAAATATTTGGAATCAAATCTCCCTTGCTGCTATTTCAGATCATTTGAAACCATAACAGCAAGTTTTAGTCTCCTCTCTAAGACCAGAGGTTTTGGGGAAATATATATATATATATATATATATATATATATACACTAGCAAGATGACCTGTTGTCTGGGATTGAATGAAGATCAATAAATGTTCCACCTTCCCATTTTGTCATCGAAATCTGTGAAATCACCCATTTTTTAATCAAATCGATTGACTGCCTACTCTAGTTATGGACCCTCCCTCTCTGCAGTGTACTGGGAGGAAGCTTCCCAGCAGTGACAGTCCATAATACATTGTAGCCTGTATTACACTGTAGAGAATTTACTGTTGATTTTATGAAATTATCTGTAAATAATGGTTTCACTTAAAGTTTAAAATGCAAAAGTCAAGTATTATGGTTCAATTGTGCTCTAACCTGAAATATTCATTTCAAACATGCCACTGCCTTACCAAAAAACCAATTGTTTATTTTATGAAATTATTTTTACATAATCACTTGAATTAAAGTTAAAACATACAAAAGTCAAGTATCATGGTTCAATTGTGCTCTAAAAAAAAAAAATTCATTTTGAACATGTCTTCTGTCTTATAAAAAATCTACAGTTGATTTTATAGGCTGAACCTTTCTGCTTATGCGCTGATAAAACTTCTCAAATGCACTTGTGATGTTAGACTGTATAAAAGTGTTAACCTTGATCAAAATCAAACTTCCTTCAAATTCTTTTGATTATTGATTTTTCATAATTAGACGCATTTCGATACAAAATTACATGAGAACATTCGCAGACACATCAAGTACCTTCTGTTGAAATTTCAAAAGTAAAAATGGGCCCACCCGTGTCGGAGTGCATAGGGAACGGAACTCACACACACACAGACCAAGTTCTTTTTATATAATAATAGAGATTATATATATTAGTAATGGGACAATTCCACAATACAAGTATCAATTAAAGATTCAATGCTTTTTAAAAATTTTCAAATGACTGTACTCTCACACCCCCACACCCCCAATGTAACATCCGCATATATTTTGCAAAACGTAAAAATACATGGGGCCGGCGTGGGGGGGGGGGTTATATGACAAGAGTAAATCTTTCTAAACATTTTTCTGTTTTCCTCGTAATTGAGTCTTTTCGGTAGTCATCTGCATGAATTCCTGTGGTGGCAGAGAATCAAAGTCAACTATTTTGGGAATATTATGTATTGGATACGTTATTTTTATGATGTTTGAAATATTATTTTGATTTAAATAATTTTATTTTTATACTTTCATAAACATACATTTATTATATAAATTCAAATAAAAACTTATTTTTAAAATTCACAAAAAACTTCATAAACATATTTCTGATAAAATTTGGAATAAAATAAAAACTTCTTTTTTTTTTTAATTTTGTGATTAAAAATCCAAATAAAGACTAATTATGCTATTTTTATCTGTATAATTTTGTTAATTTGTATTGCATATTTTTCAATAATGTCCTTTTCTTATATTTTATTTCAATAAATCTCTTCACAATAGAAATACTAAAGAAAAATCAAAGTGAAGGAACTGATTTACCTTGTCACTACTTCCGGTAATGCTTTGCCAGAATCCAGGAAGTACATTATGACTATGATATACATATATATCATACCATTCTCATTATTTCTTTCCATGCAACACATGTCTTCAACCCTCACTAGTCAATTTTCACTCTCCATACATAATCACAATGTGTACAAATGTCTGTTAAACTCTTGGTCAACAATGATAACTCGTTGTTGGTTAATAAATAATTATATTTTGCTTCGACACTAAATAACCCAAAAAGGATTGGTATGTTGTAAAACAGATAAAAGAAGAGAAATTTTGTGCATAATTAATTATAAAGTCCCGTTTTACTACATCGACTTGTGTATTTTTCTTTTTTTATTATTCACAATTTTATAATTTAAGATTATCTACAAAATAATTTGGTAATCAAAGGAATACACAAAAACTAGTTCACCACATAATTGAGAACAGAAATTCTGTTTAGAGAGGGTCTGGTTGTTCTGTTCTGTCAAAACATGTGGATGTGCAGATTATACTTAAGTACTTACTAAAGCATCTTCAGGGTGGTATATATATATATATATTATTATATATATTTTTGTGGAGGAAGAGTTCACCGTTTTCTTGCATACAGCACTTGGTATTCCTAAATAGTTACCCATCTAATAGTAGCTAGGTTTAACTTAACTACTGAGAATCGCTGGGTCAATGTGACTGTAGCTGTATATTATCAAGACCGTCTTAAAAGACAAGATGGCCGGTGAGCAAAAATAATTTAATCTGCTGACGTCATCACGGATAGTCCATACCGGTGACACCGGTAGTCACCGGTAGGCATTCGTAACGTCTTGAAGTCAGTGTAATATTTCTTTTTTTATTAAAATGCCTTCACGGTGCATCGTTCCAACTTGCTGAGGAAATTATCGTAAAGGACCAAAAAGTGACAGTATTTTCATTTCCGAAAGATAAAGAATTATAATGCAGTAAAAAAAAAAAAAGATTTTACACCATCTCCATTCAGCAAAGTAAGTTTTAACGTGCTCCCCACCCCCTGTATTTAACACGATGTAACTATAATTTAATTCAATATTATCATCCTAAATGTTCTACCATTCAAAAGAAGCTTCAAATAAATTGCTAATATTAAAAAAAAATTTTTTACAGTATACAAAACTAATGAAAATGCGAGACAACATCGACTCTTTAAAACACGATTTTTTTTAAGCTGTTGACACACGTTTAAAAATCTAACAAAAATTAATTTTCCTGAAATTTTTCAATATTTAAAAATAAATTATGCCGGCTGATAAAATTTTTAAACTTTTTTTTAAAGCTAGAAAGATAAAATTTAAAAATACTTATTTTATATATATATATATATATATATATATATATATATAATGAAACTAAACTAAAAAAAACAAAAAAAAACGCGCGTTCACTCGTGGTCTTAAACAGTCTTGGCCTTCGGGACCAGATCAAAGTGTAGTATCTGTTCTCCAGATGCTGCATTCTATTTCTTGTTCTCTTTCGGTGGAGGAGAAATCGTTCACGACTGAGACAATTTTTATTTTTGTACCTTTTCTCCACGTTAAAAAACGACCCTGGTGTCTAACTCTGTCCCGTGGGGAGGCATAGTAAATAAGTACAATTCATTTCATTAACGTAATTGGGTTTGTATTACTGTACACATAGATTCGAAAAAGTTGTCAAAAACAAATATATAACAAATAAATGTTATCAAAGGCAAGATAAGTTACTTTTCTACCAAATATTTTTCGTGTTTTTATTCAATGTAACATGTTTATTCAGCTCGAAAAACATAGTGTTTACCGATGTATTCGAAAATTCAAGATGGCGTCTGATTCTCTCTTTAACACGGTAAGTTTGGGATAAGGTGTTATAAATAAAAAACTATACAACATACTATTAAAAACCCGCCGAATATATGTCAACCTATGTCACGGTAACATATATTGAGCGAGTTTTTAACAGTATTTTATCCGGTTTTGTATTTATAACACCTTTTCCCAAACTTACCGTGTTAAAGAGAGAATCAGACGCCATCTGGAATTTTCGAATACATCGGTAAACACTGTTTTTCGAGCTGAATAAACATGTTACATTGAATAAAAACACGAAAAATATATCCAGTTTGGTAGAAAAGTAACTTATCTTGCCTTTGATAACATTTATTTGTTATATATTTGTTTTTTGACAACTTTTTCGAATCTATGTGTACAGTAATACAAACCCACGTATTTTAACAAACTGAAAATATGGATATAAAAAAATGATTTTGCATGTTATTTTTGTTATGTGGTGAAATAATCTTAAATAAGAAACATGATTTTTTCTTTAGGTTAATTTTTTTACTGTGCAATATTTCATGAATTTATTAAAAATATTGTTTTTGATTTTGAAAAAAATATTGTGGTTCATTTTGATTAAAAAATATTCATTTTGATTTAAAAAAATATTCATTTTGATTTAAAAAAAAGTTTAATTTTAATATTTGTTTATTGTCTTAACTCATATCAAATGTTTTGCTTGTGTTCTGCTTCAAATATTCATAATCTTACATGCATAATTTTCATTTAATTATATTAAATAAACTTCAAGTTTATTTCAAATCAAATCGTGTTCCTTCACTTTTTTAAAATGTAATTTATAAGTAATTAAAGAACGCATTCTAATCTTTAAAATCTATAATACAACGAAATATTCAATTGCTTATAATATACTTAAACAAATAATTTGTGTTTTTTTTTATTATTTTTTTATTATTAATATTAGATGAGTTTCAGTATAAATCGTGTTCTTTCTTTATTTCTTTATTTTAATCCAATTTTGAAGTTTTGTAACGCTGTCTGTAAAAATTACTGTTCATTATTGACAGCCTAAGAGTTCCACATATCTTGCTTGTTGGGACCTCGGCGATGACGTCATTTTTTCAGCTGGCCGGCCATCTTTATAACGAAGGCCACGATATTATCAGTATTAATAAGTATTCCCTGCTAGGGGAACCTTAGGCAATTACCAATGAGCTAACCCCTTCTCAAAGTGAGAGATGGTAAAGCCTCGGAAGGTGGACTTCCTATAACTGCACAGAACCATGTCTCAGCCTGACAGATGCAAGGTCATCATTTACTTAAAAATGCTTATGATTCTATCGGACTGATTGTTGGGGACATATCTGTGACTGGTATGTAGAATTCATACTTAATAAATACAACCATAAAAACACAAATGATCAAAAGAACTCCAGAGTAGAATAAAAAAAAAAAACTATAGCATACTCTCTCTCTCTCTCTCTCTCTCTCTCTCTCTCTCTCTCTCTCTCTCTCTCTCTCTCTCTTTTTGGAGAGCTTCACCACATGATTGAAAACAGAACTTCCACCTAGAGAGAGTGCGGTTATTCTACTGTGTCATTAATCGATTATACTGAAGTGCTAAAAGCATCTTCAAAGCTGTGTGTTTTTCCTTTGCAAGTTTTACCATCATCCCATAAGTGTTCACTCTCCATCAAAGATGAAGAAAACAATGCTTCCCCAGTGTTGGCACTCTCTATGTAGATAGATTACTATAGTTAACATATAAAATCACAGAATTATGTCAATAAATTAATTTTTCACAGGATGTTTTTTCAATTACAATTCAGGCAACGAGGTTAGTCTGAAGCAGTTGTCAAACTTATTTATTATCTTATTTTCCTTCACCATTTGAACTGGTTTCATCCAGTGGCTAGAAAAAGGTATATGTTTTACTTACTAATTCTTATGTGTGGCTATGAAAGTATATTTATTTATAATTATATACAAAACAAATGCACATTTGTCTTATACAAGGCTCTACAGACAAATTTATCTTTAGTTGACCTTTGACAACTAAATATTTTTGTTTACTAGCCAAATAAAAAAGTTATAAACCCATATGATTTTTAGAATATGACATCTTCGTTCTGTGACGAGTACGTACATCATAAAGATTTGCTTGTATTTTTTTAATAAGTGTAATTCTAAATATACACTGAATATGTTGATACTTGAACGTGTAAACATTTGAATTTCCTCAGATGTTTTTTTATACAGCCTTTGTTAAAAAAAAAATATATTGTTTTGTTAAACCTTTTATTGTTTAAATAATTTGACTATTTTATTAAAAAAAACAGTTGAAAAGATACTTTTCATTCAGTAGTGAGCTTTGCAAGATTTTCAGTGAAAGAAAGGCAATCGCCAAAAGATAAGCGTTTCATTATTTCTAGTCACCACTTTGAAAAATCAGTCGCAATGGTAGAGTCCTGTTATAGAGTTGAGTACCAGAAATTTAAAAGAGAAAAAATTACTACAAGAAAAAATAAATCTTTGAAATGGAAGAATTTTTCCTGATTTTTATAGTTCTTCCTAATTCTAACGTGTTCATCTTCATAAAAATTCATAATTTTTATGTTCCTACTTACTGCTTCTCTACAATGGTTGCATGTCACATCATTCAAATATATCAATTAGTTTGTGTTTATCTTAAGTTGTTAGATTTTCAAAACTAAACAATAAATTTAAATTTATCCATTTTAGATTATATAGTAAAGAAAGGAGAAACAAACTGGCAATATAAATAACAAGAAAGCAATTACAGTGTTGTTTGCGGTCATTCGTATCAAAACAATGATCAGATTAATTGATTTTAAATTTCACCTTTTAAGAATCTTAAATAATCACTCTTTACATATAATTAGCATTTTATTTACTGTTTACTTTGAGATGATATACGGCATAATCACACATCGATTCTCATTAAAATCACTGAAGTTAAGCAACGTCAGGTCTGGTCAGTACCAGATAAGATATCCATTTGGGAATACCAGGCACTGTATATAAGATAACGTCAACACCTCCCTGCAAGAATTGCAAAAACACAATGTCATCATTCTCTCTAACTGGTATATATATGTAACTGGAGATCGCTTGTGAATTTGAAACGTTTCCTCCCTTGGAAGAAGCTAGTTCAACCCAACTCTGGAGTGACTGTTACGAGATGAGATAAGAATTTTCCATTTTGGGAGCTTTCCAACACTATGACTGATCATCACTTGGTGCCATTCACTCTCAAACATTTACTTTCCATAGCATTTCTCCAAGTTTGTAACTTAAAAAGTAGACCTTCCATTGTTTCACAGGCAAATACTTATTTATCAGCATACAGTATCTCTTCTGAGAAATCCATACAAAAGAAAGACAAATGGAAAGCAATGGATTCAGTATGGAATCATCAAATGCTATTACTTTAACATTAAAGCTGACATTAAATGTGCTGTTAATTCTAATACAACCTTTGAGTATTTATGTAGATTGCTTGAAAAACCTTTGCTAACAACTCTCCTGCCCTTAATGTTGGATATTGAGCCGAGGCAATGCCAATAAAATTGGAGGTGTGCACACACATGCACACATTCCAGATGGATTTGGATCTACATTCTTGTGTCCTATAAAAATGACCGGAATTGTAATTATCACCAAAAACAAAGAAAGGCTTACATTCTAGGTGGTAAGTTATAATTGCACAACGCAAAATAAAAAAGAACCAATTAAATATTTTTAATATTTACATTTCAGGGCTGAATAGCCAACATTAGTTTATGTCAAGCCCAACACACAACATTTCTTTGCACCCTATCAAAACCTTTCTCCAGATCCACAAAAGCAAAATACAAGTTCTTTCTTACCAAGGTACTTCTACATTTGTCTCAGGACAAATATAGCATCAATGGTACTTTTCTCAGGCATAAAACCAAATTATTTTTGTTTTATTTATGCTTATCCAACTTCTTATCTGCTGTTTAATAATTTTCTTAATCACTTTCAGAACTGGCTCCATTAATTTTAAACCTCCAATTACTTCTATCTAATGCTTCCACTTTCTCCTCGTAGCAATTTACGATTGCAGTAAGTTTCAAGTCTTATGATCCGATTTGTCACGTTTGATCATCTCAATGCCCATTTCATTCACAGTCTTCAGCATTTCTGCAACAACTGAGGGTCCTTCTTACCCTTCATCTTACAGCGTCTCATACCATATTGTTGTTCTTATAGTTGGACCAGATATGCTTGTGCAACTTCTAGCTTTTCTAACTTCCATGAAAATTCAGTATTTTATAATTTCTAACATTTCCATATCCATATTAGTCATTTCTTTAGCTCATCTAAATAATTAATTCTTTTGGTCATCCCTTATCTAGAAATCTGACTTGCTCAGCCTTAGCTTTGTATATTGCTCTTTTTGCTTCCCTCTGTTGCACCAGATATGTATTATTATTCACTCAATCTTTTATTCTATGATTCCTCATTTCACTTTTTTTATACACTTCTCAACTTCCTTATTCTAACATCATCTCATCCTGTACCCTGGGGGCTTTTCCATCCCTCCACAAGTCTGGTCTGTTACCACTAACAGTGTATTCTTCATCTTCCACATTTCTTGTATGTAGGGAATTTGATAGCCAAATATTCCATCAATTGGTCTCTAAACTTGTGCTTCACGTAGTGTTCATTTAATCTCCACACCTTTCTCCTGAAGGTAAACTTTCTCTTTAACTCATGAGTTTTCTTCAGCACAAAATTGTAAACAACAGTTTGTACTGAGTCACATTTTTTGCACCAGGTATTAATTTCACATCACTTTTTTTTGTATCATTTTTTCCTATCCAGCAAATAATCTAGTATTTACTGAACCAGATTAATACATATTGAGATGTAATTTTTTTTTTCTGAAAAATGTGTTTGCAACCAACATGCCATGACAAGAGGAAATTCTTTCTCCTGCATTCCCATCACCAGATCCATCTTAATATCACCGTAGGCTTTCCAACTCAATTCAAAGTTTCTGCCACAGCAACATTTTTCTCTCAACATGACTAATTACTGCAACAAGCTGGTTGTTAGAGGTTGACAAGGTTCTTGCAAAACTTAATTTTGATTTCAAATGATGTATTTTCAAACAAGTTATATACCTTTACTTTATATGTCACTAGCAGTTCAGTCCCGCTTTGCTTGGGCCCTATGTACTGTTCATAACTTGCCCTACGTGTGAATACACTTTATGTAAGATTTCAAATGTTTAAACCAAAAATTGTCTGAGTAATTTTGTAGAAACCGCAGAGGTAAATTTTTAAAAACTTTTACCCCAATTTTGATCCCTTAAAATTTATTATTTTGGTCTCAAATCCAAATAAAAAGTTTTACCCATGTCCGTTCTAAAATTTCAAGTGTTTAGACCCAAAATTGGTGGAGGAATTTGGTAGAATCTGCAATGATCAACTCTTTCAACTTTGACCTTTTGGCAGCCAAATTTTCACCTCAAAACTGATTAAAATGCTTGCTGCATGTCTGAATACCCATTATGTATAAATTTTAAATATTTAGACCCAAAATTGTCTGAGTAGTTTTGCTAGACACCACAAAGGTCAAATCCTTTGAACTATGACTCCTTGGCAACTCAAACCAATTAAAAAGCTTTCCCTATCTCTGAATACACTTTATGTAAAATTTCAAATGTTTAGAACAGAAATTGGCTGAGTAATTTCGTAGAGATGACAGAGGTTAATTTTATTTAACTTTGACCCCGATTCTGACCTTTAACATCTATTGTTTTGGGTTCAAATTAAATTAAAAAGTTTGATCCATGTCCAAGTAAACTACATTTAAAATTTCAAGTGTTTAGACCCAAAATTGGCAGAGAAGTTTGGTAGAGTTTTCAAAAGTCAAATCATTGAACTTTGACCCCTTGACAGCCAAATTTCTGTTTGAAAACTGATTAAAAAGATTTTCCTAAGTCTCAATACTCGTTATGTCAAGACTCAAGTCTGTTGACAGAGTAATTTGGTAGGGAAATGTACACACACAGACATTTTCACTTTTATAGATATACAAATTCTAAAGGGCATTTTTTGCTCCATCTAATAATTAAGTTACAATCGTCTTAAAACAATTACATCTTCTTTTTAGAACGTTAGATACAAGATGGAAAAAAGTAAATACGCATAATTTTTTTCAATTCAAGCTAGGCCGAAAAGCTGCTGAAACAGCTCGCAATATCAACAAAGCGTTTGGCCCAGGACCACTACTGAACGCAAAGCACAATGGTGGTTTAAGCATAATGTATACGACGATTTCCAACCATTTGAGGAAGATTGAAAAGACAAAAAAACTTAATAAATGGGTGCCTCAAGAATTAAATAACAACCAAAAGAAACACTGTTATGAAGTGTCATCTTTCCTTCTTTTATGCAAAAAGAACAACCAGTTTCTTGACCAAGTTGTGACTCAAAAAAAGGTTTCTTTATGACAACTGGTTACGCTCAGCTCATTGGTTAAATGCCGATAAGGCTCAACGACACTTCCCGAAGCCAGAGTTGCACCAAAAGGTCATGCTGACTGGTGGTCTGCAATTGGTCTCATCCATTAGATTTTTTAACAGTGGAAAATTACTGTCAATAAATGGATGAAATGCATCAGAAACTTCGACAACTACACTCAGCATTAGTCAACAGAAAAGGCCCATTTTTCCTCCACAACAATGCCCAATCACACATTAAACCAAGCCCGCAGAAATTGAACAAATTGGGCTATCGAACTCTGCCTTATCCACCACACTCTGCAAACCTCTCACCTACCGACTACCACTTCTTCAAGCATCTCAGCCACTTCCTGCATGAGCAATGCTTCAAAAACCTAAGCGATATCAAAAACATTTTCGACTTAATCACCATCAGAATGCAAGATTTTTATGTTACTGGCATTAATACACTTGTTTTGCATTGGCAAAAGTGTGTTGATTCTAATGGTGCTTATTTCAATCAATAAATTTTTGTTTGCGCCGAGATATGTTCATCTGAATTTAAAAGTTAAAAACCGCAAGAGCTTTCTTGTCAACCTGGTATAAAATTCATATTTCACATCATCACTTAAATCAAATTGTGATGCAAAAACAAATATAGTTGTGATAATTTTCTCACCAACCATCAAGTTCATTAGTATGATTTGCAACATATAAAGTGATTGAAATTATTGTGCTATGCAAAGAACACAGGTACATGAAGTTTTCTGAATTTTATCAATATAGACAATCGAGTGGGGATTACAGTCAACCAGGGATACTATATATTGTTTCTATTGTCTGACACTCCTTGTACAAAAACGACTATTTTCTGAATAACACTTCGGTTTTGAAAAAAATTGAAAAGTAATTATCTCAGCTTTTTACGCATCTTTTTTATAATGTGAAAAAATTATCAATTACACTGCCACACACATTTCTCAGAACAAAAGACACAGCTGCAATAATCAGTGGCACTCGGTCACCATCTTCTATAATATTTTTGACTAATCAAAAGTCACTGGTTTCCTGGCCTCATGGTATGTCATCAGACTTAACTTCAAGGCTACTAAATCTCACCTGTCTGTTTAAATGTATGTACGTTTGTATGTCTGCCTAAAACTTTCGACAGAGGCAACAGATTTTCATGAGATTGGTATCGTTTTGAAGCTCAACCCTTCAGACGACAAATATCGAAAAATTAGCTAAAAATATTAATTCCTTCACCTCCAACTGGTCGCTTTTTTTGCCGATATTTTCCAAAGTCATCTCGTCTTTTCCATTGACTAACCTTAATTTAAACCTTCGCCACTTCTTGGTGATAGACGGCAAAGACGTCTTTTTTTTTTCACATGCTTTTTCTCCTTCACGGTACGGGTTCGGGCCTGCCTGCATGCCTACTACCACTTTTCTTTTTTTTGTTTTTAGGTCTGGGGGAGATGGTTTGTCTATCTGATCCAAGCTGTGAAGTATCTCCCGCATATAGGGCACCTGTGGGGGGACTTTGTAACAGAGCTGCTGACTGCTCCATTTTTTTGAATAACACATTTCCTCTCACATTCCTCAATGCATGAAAATTCTACACTCATGTCCTGTTTGTGACTTGGAACATCTGTTTTGAACTAGGTTTTCCACGAGTCAGAATACGAACCAAGATGTTTGAGACTACTATTCTCATCTCGGTTATTATATTCACAATGTTTTGGCCAATGTAACCTTCAAGTGCATCTTTTTTAAAGAAGGTCATAGTTAAATTGGCCGACATATTGTGATTATAGCAAATTAAGATGAGAATAGTAGTCTGAATAATACAAACTATCAATCTTCATCTCAAAAATTCAGAAATTAAGAATAAAACGTTCTTTCTAGGTGCTTAGTAAAAAGTAGATATTAATATAAACATGGTACTTATTTACGTGGGAAAGTCATAATGTCATAGAATAAGTAAATGAAACAATGATGGTCTTTTCTGTTAAGTGGATCAGATAAAGAAAGCAGAGTTCTCAGTAATTATGGGAGAGTGATAGATTTTTTTTAACAGAGTGACTATTAACTCCTCTAGAACCGTTTTGGGAGAGTCAGTCTGTTTGGAATTAATGTAGAAAATTATAAAATTGAATGAAACGGACTGATAATTTCTAGAAAGTGCAGCAGGTTCTGACTGAAAGCGTGATCATATTGGAATTAAGAGTAGTTCCTCTGTATTAGTTCTGTGTTTAATTTGAGAGGGGGGAAAATTCAACTTCATTTCATAACATGGACAGAGTATATATATTACTCAGTTATTAACCAAACTTGTTTGTGAATTTAAAGGAATGTTATATATATATATATATATATATATATATATATATATATATATATATATATAAAACTAATCGACCCATATCCCTGCATTGGCCAGGAAAGTAGATTAACTCAAGAAATTCTATACCCAACCTTGATCGATTTGTGATTTTGGGTAAATGTTACTTAATAATAATATTATTTTAATGACTGCTAAGCAGACGAAATCAGTATCTTTGTTAGAACATTTTTTTTTTACATATACTGTACATGTGACCTGGAAATATTTAATATAATTTATATGTCTTATTTTTATGCAGTGCCTAAACGTAAATCCTATTTTAGTCTTGTAAAATAGTGAAATTGTATTTGTTTTATGAATTTCAATTTCTGAAGTCTTCTTACACTAAATGCAAAAACTGACATTGGCTGACAAAAAAAAACGGTTCGTCATGGTGAAGTTTGTTAACAGTTGTTATCGTCACTTTTACAAAGTCAAACATAGGAATTTTCCACCATGGGCTTGTATTACAATCCACAGAGGTAAGAAAAAGTTGTCAAAAAACAAATATATAACAAATAAACGCAATCAAAGGCAAGATAAATTACTTTTCTACCTAACTGAATAAGTTTTGTTTGTTTTTATTTAATGTACAATATTTATTTGGTTGGAAAAACAAGTAATGTTAAGTGCTACCGAAGAACAAGAAAAAAAAATGACCGCGATGTCTTTGAAGTCTCGACAAAGACTTCAAAAAGAAATACAAAAAATAAATGGTATAAATCCATCCAATAAATATTACCGTGACATTTATTGGGTAGGTTTCTACCATCAGTTTGTTATATTTCTTATTTTTAAGTGATTATCGAGACTTCAAAAGGTATAGAGAGACATCGCAGCCATTTTTTTCTTGCTCTCTGGGAGCGTTCAATGTTACTTGTTTTTCGAACGGAATAAAAAAAAAATTTACATAAAATAAAAATACTAAAAACTTATCCAGAGGTAGAAAGTTATCTTGTCTTTGATTACATTTATTTGCAATATATTTGCTTTTTTGACAACTATTTCGTACCTCTGTGAATTGTAATACAAACCTCAAATTAAATAAATTAATTCCCATTCAAAAAAAATACAAAAAAAAACGATCAGAAATTTAAGTTTGAGTTATTTAAATGAATTCTGTTCTGAAATTTGAATTTGAATAAAATGTCAAGGGGAAAAAAGTGGCAAATCAACAGTTGTGAGAAATGGAATCACTTTGCTTTTATGTATATATAAGTATTTTTTTTTTTTTTTGATAGATTACATCAAATTAAAAATACAAAAAAAAAGAAACATTAAAACAGTTTTTATAATTTTTGGCGCTCAAAAAAAAAAAAAAATTAAATGGCCAACATGGCTTTCACTACCGGTTTTGATGTGATTACCGGTTTGTTTTAGCACTACTTTACAAACAATAAAATAAAAATAAGTGAAAAAAAAAGAGAACTATAACAATTTAAAACAAATTCTGTTTTAATTTCATTTTGAAAATTACTATATATAGTACATTTAAGACTAATTTTAAACGTCATAGCTTAAAAATATTTAAAAAAGAAAAAAAAACGTGTTCAGAATATTTTTTCAGATAACTAGACATGTTATTACTTATTCTTATGTCTATGTTAGACTCTGAGCAAATTGTAGTATCTGATCTGATACTATACACTTCATCTGTTCTAGTATTGGTCAGTGAGGGAGCGTGACCCTTTTGGGGAGCTGGATTTCCCCCAGATTACGAACAGATCTTGTGGTTAGCTCCGCCCTCGTAGGGACGAAAGTAAATAGGGACTCGTGTTATTCAGATAAATTTTTTAAATTATATTGCCGGCATTCAATTGTTCAGCCGAGAATACCTATTTATTTTGTCTCCCCACGGGACGGGAGTTAGACACCAGGGTCGTTTTTTTTAACGTTGAGAAAGGAACAAAGATAAAAATTGTCTCAGTCGTGAAGGATTTCTTCTCCACTGACAGAACAAGAAATTAAAGTGCAGCATCTGAAGAACAGATACTACTCTTTGATCTTGGCCTGAAGGCCAAGAAGTCTTCTCTTATGGTATTAAGAGTTCAGCCGAGAATTAGTCACTGGGAAAAGATAACGGTTTTTTTTTAAAGAATGCTTGCATTAAGACCTGATAAATTGACATGTGAACATTATCTAATGTTATCTTATGTTTTAGGGAACATGTTGATTAAAATGTTTATTGAATTTTTTTTTTTTGAAATGATAATAAAAATTGACTACAAAAAAAAAAAATAAATATTTAGGAATTCATAAATTTTAAATAGGTTATATCTAATTTTTAGTAATGATTTTAAAATATATCTACTTCCAAGTTTTAAAATAATATCGAATATGATATTTAAAATATAAAAAAAATTATTTTAAAAAAATCTTTAAAAATAAATTTCATTTTTCTTTCATGAATTTCGAAGTTATTCTTCACACTTTCCATGCGTGCTACTGCTCACACAAATAGCAACAACTAGCCGTCACCACTATGAGAGAAGATTGTTAAAAAGCAATAATAGTCAAAAAAAGATGTATACCTAATAATACTCGAATTTAAAAAAAAAAAATGGTGCTTTTTTTTTTATTGGGTAAATTTATGCCGAATGAAAATAAATCTTTAACTCGTGCTCTAGAAATATGATTTTTTTTTTTTTTTTTTTTTTTTTTAAACATTTCTTTTCTTCCTTTAAGAATAAAAACAGGTGGCGCCCTCTTTCGAGAAAAACTTAATGATCATCTCCCCTTGAATCATGGCGGTAAAATGGATTTTTTTTCCAGCTATAAAATTTTTCCGTTAGAGATCATCATCTCTGCGCTGCAACGAAAACTATAACTAAAAGCATAGTAGCAGATTCTTATAAAACAAATCTTCTCATACATAAATGGAACTGGTCCTATTTTTTACCTGATAAATATTATTTGGCAAAACTTTCTCCATAGTAAATTATTTTATTTTTAAGAAAATGGAATAATTAAAGTTAGAAATAGTTTGAAATAAGTTATTAAATTCATAACGTGACATGACAGCCACTATTTAAAAAAGTAAACCGTTTTATTTATTTTTTTTTTTTACTGACGTTCAAAAACTTATCACTTTTTAAACAAAGATTAAACCAGCTATAAAGTGTCAATTTTACACTAATAGCAAACTAAAGCACTACAATTGTTTTTTTTAATTTGATATTAATTACTTTTTTTCTTTACATTAACCTTACAAATTATGAATTTATTGAAAAATAAATTGTTTTGAACTAATTCCAAGCTTTAATTTTATTTTTATTAATCTTAATGCGAATGTAACTTTACTGTAAACTATACACACTTGTAACTATGTACGATTTCAGTGTCGGGTTTGTATTACTGTACACAGATTCGAAAAAGTTGTCAAAAAACAAATATATAACAAATAAATGTTATCAAAAGCAAGATAAGTTACTTTTTTACCAAACTGGATATATTTTTCGTGTGTTTATTCAATGTAACATGTTTATTCAGCTCGAAAAGCATACAGTGTTTACCGATGTATTGGAAAATTCAAGATGGCGTCTGATTCTCTCTTTAACACGGTAAGTATAAGGAAAAGGTGTTATAAATAAAAACCAAGATAAAATACTGTTAAAAACTCGCTCAATATATGTTACCGTGACATAGGTTGACATATATTCGGCGGCTTTTTAATAGTATTTTGTCTAGTTTTTTTATTTATAACACCTTTTCCCAAACTTACCGTGTTATAGAGAGAATCAGACGCCATCTTGAATTTTCCAATACATCGGTAAACACTGTATGTTTTTCGAGCTGAATAAATATGTTACATTGAATAAAAACACGAAAAATATATCCAGTTTGGTAGAAAAGTAACTTATCTTGCCTTTGATAACATTTATTTGTTATATATTTGTTTTTTGACAACTTTTTCGAATCTATGTGTACAGTAATACAAACCCCAGATTCCATATATGCTTATAAATTGCCGGAGTTTGATTATGAGTTAACAAAAAACGCCACTTGTGCAATTTAACATTCCCAAGCACATTTAGAAAGCCATTATTAACATGGGGAGCAGAGGCTTCTACTCTTTCCTTGCGATGACGGAAGTCTCTAAAAAAGAAAACAATTTGGAAGTGCTAAACAGCACTAGTGCAAAAAAAAAATAGTTTGGTTCAAATTCTGTAGAAGTATGTATGTTTACTATGTCACGTACGTCACGTATTAAACTACAATGTAATTTAAAAAAAACTACAAATTGAAAATCGAATGGAAATTTAGAGACGTTGAAAACATACACCCGTAAACGTTTGCTTTTAGGAGGGGTAAGTAAAAAAAATAAACAAACATGGAAGATGTAAATAACACAAATAAAAACAAAAAAGATGATGTAAAATCTATTTCAATAGATCGTCACAATTATCGCATGTGGTTATTTGATCATTTAACAAAGTCTTTTTTTTTTTTTTTTTTAATTATTACTGAAATATAATAAAATAGGAAAATAATCAGATTTTTTTCTACCTCGGTATTTACCGGCTTGGAGGTTTCGTCGGTCATAGTTTCATCTGAGGATGCAGCAGTGGCGCTCGTTGTATCGCTTGAGACATCCATTTCCGATTAGTGTGTATATATATATATATATATATATATATATATATATATATATATTAATCTGTTTTAAATATCCTTCCACAAATATTTTTGAGGGGGTTAGGGGGAAAAATAAAATAAAAAAACAGGGGCTGATACTTGAAAGGAAATCAAAATCCTTAAATCTTTTCGGCTAAGTTTCTTTTTTCTCTCTCTCTCTCTCTCTCTCTCTCTCTCTCTCTCTCTCTCTCTCTCTCTCTTTCTGTTCCGTCGTTTGTTATTTTTAAACAAGAAAGGTTTAGGCTTATTAGCAGGTAATAAGTTTAGTATATATCCGATCGAATAGTCCTCGATGCTATAGAAGCGGTGTTCAATGATAGATTGGCTCTGAGGAGGTCGCACGATCCGAAACCTCGATTTGTCGATGTGAACCAAACAATCTAGAAATATGTAGATATTAATTAGAAACGTTGATGAATCGTTTTAAAAACAAAAAAAATATAAAAATATAATTGTTTCTGTTTTTTTTTGTTTTTGTTTTTGCATATATGCCTTCCTCTAAAGAGAAATCAGGCACAAACACAACACATTCTTAGACATAACCGCATGTAAACGTAGACGTGCGTCTTGAATTAACAAAACACGCTACTTCACATCTTTACGGTCACATTAAAAAAGATGCTTGTGTGCGCAGTTATTGCTTTTCCTTTTTGAAAAGATTATAAAAACAAAAAATCTCAAAAGGCCAACGAGACGGCCTCCAAAAATTTCGGAAATTTAGGAGCCTATATACAGAGACGTCCAAGCAAACTAGCCTCATGGCCGCCGAACTGTATTCTAACGAGCCGAGCCTCGTTTTCAGGAACATAAATAACAAAATCTTCATATTTTTATTTAAACAACATTTATTCAGCCAAATATTTACAATTCAAAATCAAATATCTAAACAAAAATTAAAAATAGCAATTATTTTAAAGCTGCAAATTCCGGTGAAACACATTTCTACATACAATATCACAAAAATGTCCGACATGCATTTCACTGAAATTATCTCCCTTGTACATAACGGATGAAAACAATTATAAACTTTGTTTAAATGGTTTATCTTTAAAAGTTTTTAAACTAATAAAAGTTAATCTTATGAATAGTGTTACTTATATAGCAGTCAAAATCATTTAAAGTGTGTTTTATATAAAAACTGGTACCACGTACCATAATACGAGTATAGCAGAGTCAGTTTTGAGTTTAAGCATTATAAAATTTAAATATAAAGAAAGTAATAAATAAATGGTAACTCTGGCGATATGTTTCTATTTAGAACTCAGAAATGTAGGAATACGTTATCAAATTGTAATCTTATAGCCACATGACTTCAATACAATGTGCATTCTGAGTGTTAAAGTTCCGACCAATATCTAACGAAAGCGGCCATCTTGAAAATTCTTGAAACGCCATTTTGAAATTTTTTTATAATTTTGTGTATTTTAAAGTCAATTTCAAAGAATGATTTTTTTACTTTATAGTATATTTTTAAATAATAAAACTTGAAATTATTAAAAATAAACGATTTATGGTTATTTATAATTTCTCACGGGGTGAAAGGTTAAAAAAAAATAGTTAAATCGGACAAGATGCAATACCATGTAGTAGTTCAATAGGCACAACTTTAGCTTATTTTATTTATTTATTTATTTTAGCAATATATTTTTGACCGTGATCACGGGATTTTACATGAATTTAAATATTAAAATCTCTCATATATTTTCTAAACATTCTTATGTGGCATTAATTTTAATTTATCAAAAGCTAATATTAATTGAAACTGTAGATACGAAAATGATTCCTTTCTGTCTTTAAAATATTTGACAACAAATTTAGATAATGACACAAATGGATGAATACGAAAAAATGGCACAAAGGAAAAAATATGGGAAAATGGCACATGAAAAATTGTAGACAAAAATCTTAGATAAAACATTAATAAATTTGTTAAATTTAAAAAGAAATTATATTTACAATTAGACATAAAAAATAACCTCTAATCTTAATGCTTTCCTCAATTCACTCCTGTGTTTATTTATAATGCTTGTCCCTTACTTATACAGCCAACAACTAGTAATAAAGGGCTTTTTTTCTTTTTCTTTTTTTGAGGTGGTGAACTTAAAATTAAAATAAATCACAAAAAATATTTTGGTACTTATGCATTTATGTTACCGTGCTGAAATAACATTATTATTTTGAAAGCCATTCTTAACATGCGGAATGGAGGATGTTTTGTAGCTATTCTGTACTTCCATCTAACAATTTAATAAATAATGCAAGATATTGTGAAACTTCAAAATACTATTTCAAAATCGCATGATAACATAAGTGCATAAACACCAATATTTTTATTTTAAAAATATGTAGTTTATTCCAAAGATTAATTTTTGGCATTCAAAATTTAAATACAATTTTGGCCATATGGTCCTGCGGCTCGCACGTATATGATGTAATCTAGAGGTTCAATGTTCAGAAACTCTACGCATTAAATTAGACTATTTCAGCAATAATGAGTGTTGTTTTTTCAAGTGGTCTACTGTGTTTGGTTTATTAGAATAGATATAGGACTTAACAAATCCCCCCAAAAAATAATCTAATGGGGTTAAATCGCACAAACGAAGTGGCCAGTTGACAAGTCCATTTTGTGAAATCATTCATTCATGAAATGTTTCTCTCAGTAAATTGATTGTATCATTAGCAATTTGCAAAGATTGCTCAGGTGTCAGTCTCTTCATGATGAATTGCCAAACCAATCTTAACTCAAAATAACCGATAGTTGCCAAATCTGCAATGAAAGAAAATAGAGTTGTCAATTTAAAAGTATAGCAACTCTTTAAAAAAAAAAAAAAAACACCCCTGCATAATTGGAGTCACTTAAAAAAAAAGGGTTGGGAACCATTGTTTTATGTACTTGCTTTGTGCCATTTTTACCTGTGCATCATCTCAGAATTCAATTGAAAATGATAAAAACATCTTAATACTAAAACGAAAAAAAAAAAAAAGATTATTGCATGATATGTATTCTTGGATTATACCATTGAAGCACAGGGGAGAGCAGGTACTAATGTGATTGCAGGAATTAGGAGTGGTGTGAGTAAGTTAAGGAATATTCTGTCATTACAAATCAGCAAAGCATTAATACGGTCAATAAATGGAAGAGTCTACCAGACATGTATATGCAGCGTGATGATTAGGGCTATGAAAAGAGAATATTCTTATCATTGTTTGGACTCTTGAGTATATATCGGACACAGTTAATCCATCGAGAACCATACAACTCTATCTAAGTACATATAAGATATTAACTGATATATACTCAAAAGTCAAAATAATGAAAAGAATATTCTCTTGTCATAGCCGTATGATGTATGGATGTGAAATCTGGCCAGTAATTGTTGAGTATATGCTTGCATTGATATGAGAGTGATACAATGAATATGTGAAATGAGACTTAAAGACTGATGACCTCAGAGGAAGATTAAACCCCAACAGCATAGGAAGATGTGTGCAAAGGAGTAGACTTCAATGACATGGCTGTGTTGAAAGAATTGGTGAGAGTTTTTGCATTTAGTAAACAAGGACATTTGAAGTAGCAAGGGCAGTTCAGAAGGGCAAGAACAATATGGGAGGAAGGGATAAAAATTGACTGGAGAGAAAGTGAGATGAATAAAGGCTTAGCCAGAGATAGGTTAGTTTGGAAGTCAATTTCTAAAAACCATCCAGCACATGCTAGGATGTCATTATCTTTCAATTCACACACTTATGCCAGATATCCTGATCCCATATGACTGTTCCCAGATCCCGCCTCTCAACATTGGTATACCTTGCAATGAAATGACATCTGGGTATGTAAGTATTCTACTTCTAGAGTGAGTAGTAGGGTTCCCTAGAAGTAAGGAAGGAATGACTTCATTTACTGCAATAGAACAATGACCTGCAAACTGAACACGTTTTGCTTTGACAACAGCTGATGCAAATGAAAGTTTGCAATAGATTTGTTGTTTAGTTGGATGAGTTTTCCATGAGAGATTTTGGGCTCTTATGAGAAGGCAGGTGGGTATATTTACTATTCAGGTATGTTTCCAACTTTTTGAAAATGTTCATGTTTTCAAACCATAGAGAAAGATGGGCTGTATTATAGATTTTAAAATTTTCAATTTGATGTTTTTGCTGAGATTTGATGTCCATATTTTGCTCAAATCATTAGAAGCAGACCATACCACCCCCTTTCTGATGTGAAAGTCTTTGCATGAGGATACTTAGGTACTTATAAGCATTGACCTGTTTTAGTAACGTTTGATTCAATGTTTTGATGCCATGATCCGAGTTGAAAGAAGAGCATTTGTTCAAATATTCAGTTTTTTGTCTCATTTGGGTACAAGCTATTGCCATCATCTAAAACAGTATAAATGTATAAATTTTCTGTTGTGTTGACAATCATTATTTCAAGTTTTAATTTCTTTTTTTTATTTAAGACTAATAGGATACAAAAGTGTACCGCATTTCTATTAAAACTATTCTACCCCTACTATCACTTTCTCTTTCTCCCTCCCTGTGTTTCTCTTCTCTTTCTCCAATCCCTTCTTTTTACTCCAAACAGCACACCTCTCTAGCTGAGCATACACATGTGCACAACTTTTATTTATATAATAGATTCCTTGACGAATGAGTTAGAATTTTCCTTATAAATTAATGCATAATATTGAAAATGGCTGAAGAAACCCAGTCCGGTTGATCTCCAAATAATGAATAATTTCTTTTAAACTTTATGTATTGTTCATTTGGTGTAATGCAAAGCAAGAATAGACAAACTTTGTGGGTGTTTGCTTCGTAATATTTTACTTTTAACTCGACATA
The DNA here is from genome assembly GCF_053919585.1 of Euprymna scolopes. NCBI lineage: Eukaryota > Metazoa > Mollusca > Cephalopoda > Sepiida > Sepiolidae > Euprymna > Euprymna scolopes. Next base: position 50,837,682 of record NC_136493.1, on the reverse strand, counting down.
AATATATAAAACTACCCTTTATATAGTAGACTAGTGGGGTTACCCGGCGTTGATCAGAACAAAAGTGTAACATATTTCTACTAAAACTTCTATATCTTCTCCCCAGCTTCCCCCTTCCCTCACCTCACCTAACTCTTTCTTCTCCACCCAACCCATGCCTCCCTTTGAACATGCACACATACTTTTATGGATTATTCAAGGAATGAGCCAGCATAAGGAAAATAACTCTGTAAAAAAATCCAGAATTACACCCCTTTAGTTAGTAAAGCAGATGGCTGGAAAACATACCCCTCCCACTTCTTGTACCAGTTTAGAGTTAAAGAATGGTTATTTTTTCCTTAATTTTAAATATTAATTGATCTGGGACAACACCAATCAAGAAAATACCAACTTTGTGGGTGTTTGTTTTGTAGTTTTAGCTGAACATACACACATACATACAGACAATTGTACTTTATATAATAGATTTTCACATTTTACTAACTTTCAGACATGAGTTCAGAAGACTGCCATTTTGATGATTATTTAATAAGTGATGGTAACTTGTGATATGACAAATTATAATTGATATAATTAATCAGAAATTTATTTGATTATGATGAGGACGAAAACATGTGATTCATTAACCCCAACATTAACCCTAAGTCCAGGGTGGTAATCAAAAATAACAAAAATAAGGCCCTAAATTCGATTGCATGTCTTTGCCTCATATACAGATTATCAAAATGTTGGGTTTGTAAATTCGTATACGAAAGGAATAAAATTTTAAAGTCTATATAATAAAGATGAATGCTTTTTTTTGTATTTTACTTCAGTAAGTTTTAAGAGATCAAGGAGCTCCCTCCTGGAGCTAACAGTTGATTCTGTTATGATTTAAATTTATATCTGAGGGCTCTTTTAAGAATAGATACTGTTCCCTTTATGGCTGCTATCTGTATTTCATTACAGCTTGGTCTTCCAGGGATCGCTTCTAAGTATTTATGGAGATTTTTTTTTATTAAGCCAGTTGCTCCTATCACAACCGGTATAATGTTTATTTCTTTCAGAGACCATGTCGTTTTTAGATCATTTTTTAGGTCCCGATATTTTGTTATCTTTTCCCGTTCAGCTCTGTTAAGGCCGAAATCATTTGGGACTGTGACATCGACAATGAGTGCAGTTTTTTCAGGCTTGTTCCATATAACAATATCTGGTTTGATGGCCTTGTCTTTTATGTATCTGCCTGCCTGTATGTCTTTGTCATAGAACACGGTCACATTTCTGTTTGATGTTATTGGTGGTGGTTCATGTTCCCAAATGTTCGGCGATCTGTCAAGCCTCTTTCTGAGTCTGTATGTCTCTTAAATGAAAAAGCAATATCAAAAAAAGTAGAGACAAATTTTACCCATCCGAAATAATTTTTATGGTTTTGAATTTTTGAGATGAGGATTAATAATTTGTGTTATTTTAATTATATAGACTACTGTTCTCATCTAGAGCATTATTCTCACATCTGGAAGGAGCCATGGCATAACGGATAAAGTATTAAGTAAAATTCAGTTTTAAGTGACACTCTCCTAGAAGTTGAAAGTCCAATGCTCAGTGCAGGCAATATTAAGAATGCAATCACAAATTACTATTATTATTAACTCCTACCTACTCCTGGTGGTGGTGGTGGTTTCTAGCAGTATTGGAATGTCACCTTAAATCACTAAAGGAGTTGCCTGTACTCCTACTGCTGCTTCTGTTAATCGTTGACAAATCAGTACAGGTGCTATTCATAGAATCATATTGGCACTTATTGACATAAGTGTTCTTGAATAGATCATCCACTCAAGAACCAGCAGTCAATAAAATGCAGAGAATGGATGCCCATTTGAGCAAAATGGGATATTCCAACCTTCTTATAAGTCAACTTCCTGGGATTCTGTTTATTTAGTTAATCTGAACTGGTTAGACAGCTGAGAACTGACTACTAAATTCATCACTGTTACTAATTAATTTGAGTGACAAGGAGAGTTAGACCAAACCTAGTAAGTAAGCAAGTGTTAAAAATGTGTGAGTTTTATAATAACTGCTGTCAGTGACTTGATATAATATAATTATTCAACAAAAAGGGAGATGCATGACGAGAAATGTAATTATGTTGTTTGTTTTTTTTACATGTTCCAAAGCTATTGAAGGGTTAACGTACAAAGAAGTGGTGAGTTGCTATTATGACAAAACCCTCTCCCAAGATAATTGAATCAATTTGAAAATCGTTGATAGGAATTCATAACAAAATGGATATGCACACATACTGCAAGTGAATCTGCAATGCTGTTCAAAGTTAGTTGATGTGCGTGCGTACCTGCAAAAGTGGGTTGAAGATGTTGATTTGCAAGCAAGTGTCAACAGCTCCTCTCCCTCTCTATCTGTGCCAAAAACTAAAAGAAAAATTACATGAGCAGAGTTTCTTTCCTAGAACCGTTTGTTTGTGGAACACAATGCCATGTGGCTGTTTCCTGGCTGACTATAACATGTCCATCTTCAAATCTAATGTGAATAAGCTCCTGTTGAGCTGTCATCTTAAATGATCTAACCAAGTTCCACCATTACTGATCATGTTGTCTTACCATCTGCCTAATACTTAACCTAGAGTGGGCTCCAGGCCTTGATAAGTGTTAAGAGTTAAAAAAATAAAAGTAGATCAATTTGCATGGAATTCACAAAGGTTATTCAAAGTGGATAATTTTTTTGCACATCTGCAAAAGTTGGTCACAGTGAGCTAGTTTGTAAAAAAAGCCTGCAAAGGTGGTTGAGATGTTAAATGCAAGCATGTCTGCAGTGTTTAAATGTTCAGTGCAAGTAAGTTGTTTTCGATATGAATTGGTTGCAAACTGGGTCTGCAAAGAAAACTCGAAGTGACAACTGTGTGATTAAATGATTAAAAAAAATGGTGCAAACCTGTTCTCTCAGCAGCCTATAGTGTCCGGTGCAAATAAAAAAGAATGAAGAAAAGAAAAAAAAATGGCTGCTGCTTCTCTTTATATGCTGGTGATCTTGTCCCCTCATATGCAAATGAGATACTTTTGGTTTAACTATAAAAAAGACTGAGTTTTCAGAGACTCAGTTGATTTGGTGTTGGATGTTGGAGTAGCAAGTCTTGACAGTAAGTGTGTCACAATTAACCTTGGAAATTGTTAGTTGGAAGTGTGGCATAATTAATACTCAATTATTTAATCTTTTTTTTTTTTTTTTACATAGGCATCACCACATTATCAAGGCCAAGAGGCCACTCAAGGATTAGGGTTAAAGAGTGTAAAGTAGAAATTGGACAATATAGTAATCATTAGTAATGAAAATTTGGTAAATTTGATAACTTATATGGAACAGCTCATCAAGAACTTATTTACGTTAGGCTTGAAGACAACCATATTGTAGTCAGCCGGAAAGCAGGAAAACGGAAGACAATTCCACAGGCGTGCAGTTCTAAGAAAGAAGTTTTGTTCATGGAATCTACGTTTAGGTTTAGGCACAGATAAAGAGTGGGGGGAATTATTGATAGTGTTTACAGCTAGACGGGTGTTTCTTGTGAAAGTTTGGCGAGGGGGGACCATAGATTGAAGCTCAGTCGAACACTTTCCATGAAAATAACGATACATCAGAGACAAACTCGCAACATCTCTTCTGTGAGATAGAGGTTGCAAGGAAGAGAAAAGGACATCTCCTACGAGGCTACGAAGTCTATTTTGAACTCTATCAAGGCAGGACAAGTCCTTTCTAGCAGCTCCTGCCCAGATGTGGCAACAGTATTCCATCCTTGGACGTACCTGGCTCTTATATAGATAGAGAATAGTATCAGCAGTGAGATATCTACCGGATCGATAGAAAGATCCCACCATTTTTCCAGCGGCCTTGGCAACAGATTTGATGTACGTGTTCCATTTAAGATCAGGAGTAATGGTCAAGCCAAGAAGCTTGTCAAAGCTTGAGGCCTCCTGAAGACGAGAGCCTTCTCAAAGTGCAAATTGATCTGCATAGTTGTTGTGGTTAGTGATGCAAGCAGATCTGCACAGCTATCAAAGCTAAACGTTTATAAGTAAGTTCATAAAGTAATTCAAAGAGTACTGCTGATGGAATTCATCATTCAAAGCGGATGAGTTTTTCCTCAAGGAGTTATTCATCGAATGCTTAGTTATTGAGTAATTAATGAATGCAATGCATCTGTAATCTGTACACGGCTGGCAGGGGATAGGTTCACCTCCTAAATAATTTCTTTAAGAAAACATTTTGTCAAGAACACAAATGAGGATTTGGTATTTGTTTGTTTGTTTGTCTAAAGCCGGAAGTATACTATTACTTCAATTAATTGTACAAGTGTACTATCTTTTAATGCTCAATTCAGAGCGGGGAGGGGAATACTGGGGTATCTGTTCTGCTGTCATGAGATCATTCCTCCTGACATTACCTCTTTTATTGGGCGATGGCTGTGTAGTACATGTTCTTTTATCATCTTAGTTTAGTAAAAAATATGTGACTGATAGTGTGAAGAAAGGCGTGCATTCCAATGTTTGTGGGTGACGTAGCACTAAGGATCGCCACGGTAACTGGAGGGGGGGGGGGTCACCAGTCTGGGAAAGTTTTTGAATGACTGTTGTAATCGATCTGATTGTTGATGGTGCCATCATGGGACAGATTATCGATATATTTTTAAATTATATAAAGAGTGAGAAAGTAGTGTGACCAAAAACTGAGACGTTTTTCCCCTAACTAGAAGTTTTCAATTTTTAAAAAAATATTTTTTTTATATGTAGCATAAACAGCCAAGGAAAGAAAGAGAGGGAATGGCCGAGTGTGTCGTGGCATTTCTTAGCCACTCTCCAGCCATCTATTTAAAACTATATAGTGACCACACTTAGAATTCACATCTTCAGTCTGGAACATTTATCTTACAAGTTTTTCTGAATCTCTATGTGCTACCCCTTTAATGCCTCCGTTCAGTCTCGAGAGACAAAGGATACCCCCTGCAGGGGCAGCTGCATGTGTAAGTGTGAGGCAAGGGCTACACAATCTCCAACCACACCTCTCCTTAATCAACACTGCTTGAGTCCAGTGGCAACGAGACATCCAGGACGATTGGAAACAATGCCAAGATAAGTAAAGAGCACATACAACACCTGGACGTCCCAAATGGTCACTCATTTAGTACTGACCTTAGTTCAATGTTGCTTAACTTCAGTGATCCAGCAGGGACCGGTGTGTCAATGTGATTATACTATCCATTAAGACTTCAAATATATTCTATTTTTATGAAATTTAATTCATATGTATAAAATTTTCTGGGGAAGACAATGGAAGTGGTCCTGAATCTCTGTGTTATATCCTCTATGTGCTGAATATCTACATGCCCCACCTGTAAGTAACCCAAGGGGCCAGAAACCATTTAAAAATTCAAATGAGTATATCCGCTTTTAATGAAATTAAAGCCATATGTATAAGACCATAACTCAGAGAGTTTTCAAACATTTCATCTTCTCCCGATTATATTAAAAAAGAGAAGGAGGGTCCAGTAAAAACAACAGAGACGAGTTATCGACTCCTGTTCTTCGAGAGAGAAACATCTAGCGGCCATTGTGTGAACCTCAAATATGAATAAGTGTTTAGGATAACACAAAAATATATAATAACAAAATAAATAACACAAAAATATGAAAATCAAAACATTTATTTCATAAAAAAATGTATGAAAATATAATTTTAATGTATTAATAATTTCTTTTATAACTGAAAATGAAATAATAAATACGATAAAAACATGAAACATTTATAGATTGTTTTTACAATTATTTGCTTTTTTTTTTACAGTAAGATTGTATAAAAATGTAGCAAAATATAATTTAACATTTATAGAAGTTTAAGAATAATTTGTTTTTTGTACAGAAAGACTGTATAAAAATGTGTCAAAATATAATTTTAGTTTGCATGCACTTTTAGAAAAGAAAAAGTTATCAACCACTGTTCTTTGGCTGACAAGCGACGTCTGTCAGCGGTTCTTGAAACTAAAATACACACATTCGCCTCATATTACTGACATGCAGAAGTACCAAAGAAGTATATATTAGTTGTCCTCATTTAATCCCGAGCAATGTTGGAGCTTCCGGATAGTAGTTAAATACAAAAGAATGAATTATTTAATGACTTTTAAAAATTTGAAAGGCATTTGTAACCTGTTGAATAGAAAGTTATTTCTGTCTAAAATATTCTTAGCAAATTCTTATTTGATTGAAGGTTTTGCAAGTTATTTACATCCAATAATCTTATAAGTAGCATTCAAAACAATATTAAGTTAATAACAATTATAGTTGATGACTATATTAGTTCAATTAATGACCAAACTATGCAGTAATAATTAAATTTATCTATCAAAATACTATTAAAAAGTAATGTGGGGAAAAAACAATATAGGAAAAAAAATTGCAACGAAAATGAAAGTAAAAGAACTTCCAGGTGATGACAGGTAGGTATAGCTACTTTACAATAATTCATCCATTCATGAAATAAATACATTTATTTTGTTGTTAAGGAATTTGGCTTTGACAAGATTATTGGGTCAAAATCTTGGGATGCGGATGTAAGACATGAAATAATAATATTATTATAATATATTCTTGCTTAATAATATTATAATATATAATATATAAAACCAAATTGGATGGATTTTCTCAGTTAGATATACTAGCAATGCATCTCGCATATCAGTATTTGATTTTGTCTAAACAGTGACTTATGAAAATTGCCAGTCTATGTTCTTTAGATGAAAATAAATTCCAATCGATTTCATCAACTACATATTTTATTAAACCTGATATTTTTTCAGTAATATAAACTCACAGAGATTCACTATTTGTTGCAAATGGTAAATTCAGTCGCTCAATATGTATGCTATGTTTAATAAAGAAATTTTGCTGTGCAAGTTGGTTAGTGCAAGAAGAGTTCAAGGGTTTGCAAGAAGAGTTCAAGGGTTAAGTTGTTGACGTATGTCAAACTTTGTAGCACCGATAGCACCGGAAATAGGTTAATCAGGTTTGGTAAAAGAGAAAGTGAAAAGAAAGAAAGATAGAGAGCATGAAAGAAGATATCTTTTCTCTCACATGCAAGTCAGTCTGGTTTCCAATTTTGGACGGAACAGATGCATCGAGATTGGTGTAAAGATGTGTTGGAAAATGAAATGCAAAAAAGCTTCAGTCAACAATGCAAGGGATCCCCTGGTTCATTCGTAGATGAAATAAAGAGATCCTTGCCAGAAAACCGGCGTTGTGTTTTTGTCTTAGATGCACTTTACAGCTCATCGACCAGTAACAGAAAGAATCACATCCCAGAGAAGACCAAGATAATAGAAAAAAAGGCACGGTGAACTTTATCGTGTATGTATATATGCACACACACTAAATGTATCATGATTACATACATAGATACAGACAAAGGGACACACATAATGAGATATACATGCAACAGACAAAATCCCACCACCAAAAATCTTCCAATGTTCATTAAAATATTCCTGCATATTATTGAACTGTGATAAGGCAAAAAACGTTGGACATTCATGACTGAAATCTGGTGGAGAGATCAGGTAAAGGTTGAAGTTTATTTATATGAAATATGGTTTGATTGCAAAAATGATTGTGAATTTTATTTACAATTCTCTTGATGGTATTTTTGTGGAGCTCAATCTGTATAATATAAAAGATAAAAATTGTGGGGGAGAGGGTAAGGTTTATAGAATATGAAATGATGAGACATTCACCAAAGTGTTCTTGCATATTATTGAATGGTGATAAAACAAAGACTGTTGGCCATTCATAACTCAAACTGGAAAGGCCTCTGTCGGTGGGGCATTAGAATACGCCGACTGCCCCCCTGCAGAGGGTAAAAGTCCCTCAATGGGGGTCCTGGATATGACCTTAAACTATATCCAGTGGTGAGGCCCCAGCTTGTGGGCTTTGGGGAGTGTGAAGCCACCCTTTAATTGCCATTGCTCCCAGGTCCACTCTGACCCGGAGTGGTAGTACCTGTTAGGGTCCCAACTATGGGTTAAATAGAAACCGACGTGAAAGCGACAAATATATTCTATTAAAAAAATTTTTCTTCAAAATCTTTGGATTCGGCATTAAATAACCCGAAAAGGGTTGATATGCCGTAAAACAAAAACAACCAACCAACCAAATCAAACTGGAAAGGCCAGGCATGGACTGAAGTTTATTGCAAATATGTTTAAATTTCAAAAAGAATTGTGAATTTTTTTAATGATTTCATGGGTGACGCTTTTGGGAACTCAGCCTGTATAAAAAAAAATCAATGTTTTTTTTAACAAAGTGACTTTTTTTACAAAGTAGTCATCACTTATCAAGGCCTGAATGCCACTCAAGGATAAGAGTTAATGAATGTAAGGTGGTAGTGTAGTAATCGTTAATGGTGTAGATTGGGTAGAATTTAGATTGATTAAGGGGACGACTCAACAAGAACTTGTTTACATTGGACTTGAAGGCACCATATTGTAATCAGCTTGGAAGCAGCCGAATGGAACAGTATTCCACATGCGAGCAGTTCTAGGAAAGAAGTTTTGTTTATGGAATCTGCATTTACAATTGGGCACAGATAGAGAGTGGGGAAAATTGTTGATAGTGGCTGTAGCTATTTGATTTTTTTTGTGAAAGTTCAACAAGGGAGGATCATAGATTAGAGCTCAGACGAGCACTTGCCATGAAAATAACGATAGATCAAAGGCAGGTTTGCAATGTCTCTCCTATAAGAAAAGAGGTTGTAGGGAAGAGAAAAGGGTATCGCCTGCTGGGTTTTGAAGCCAGTTTTGAACTCTATCAAGGCAAGATAGCTCATGTTGAGCAGCTCCTGCTGAGATTCAGCAGGATTTAAATCAAAATGGTCTCGAATTTACTCCTAAATCTAAAGAAAGCTTAACTTGAAAAGAATCTCATTGTTTGCTTTATGCTGCATTCAAATTTCATCAATATTCCCATTTTAATAAAATTTGTTGATAGGTATTCACATAGTTTCATGTACTCATGCAGAATAAGGATTGAAATTTTCCGGACATTTTATGTAAAATGCAGGAAGGTGTCAAACGAAAGGTTCGTAATTTGTTTTGTTTTTTGTGCAAACAGTGGCCAATTTTTCGAATGAAAAATATATTACTTCTGTTATTACAAAGATAATTCAATGAAGAATTGATTTAAAAAAAATGAAAAACAATATTCTTTTTGTTGTTACAAAGAAAATACAATGAATAATTATTTGTCATTTTTTTTTTTTTACATAACTTTAAGAAAATTCAAATTCAAATCAAGAGAAAAAAAAATGCATTGTAAGGTAAGTTTCACGAGTAAATATTTATTTTTTTGAATAGCAAACAACATATAGCAAACAAAATCTTTTTAAAGTTTTTATACAAATTTTTGGCACTTATTCAGATTAGCATTTATAGCGATAAACAAAAATGAAGAAAACTTATAATTTGTATCTACTTATCATGGAATGAAGATTGTATATCCCAAAAATCACAAAAATTGATCAAGTAGATTTTTTTATGATTTACGAGAAACAAATTTTCCATTTTTTACCAATAAATGACAGACGAGGCCATATTTCTCTAGAGAACATAATAAGGGGAGGTAATCAGTGATTATTTTAACAGTTTCCATGTGCATTAGGGTTGTCAGCCCTTGCCCACCAATTCATTGTATTCATTTTTTTAGCCTCATCGAAATAGAGTTGAATTAAAACTACTTGACCAAATTATGTGATTTTTGGAATTTTTCATCTTTGTCTCATGACTGGTACATACATCATACAGATATTTCTGTATTTCCCTTAATTTTAAATGCCATCATAAGTGCGAATCTGAATAAGCACCAAATTTTTTCATTTTTTATTCACTATTTTTATAATAAATCAATGATAGCAATGTTGCAATTTCATTGGCTCAGTGTTTCAGCACTTTTCAGGATTTTACGTAAACTGCCTAGAATATATGGACAATAGCACTGTTTTTTTTTTTTTCTGACAAATTTATTCCTAAATCTAAAGAGAGCTTAACTTGCAGAGAATCTCATTGTTTGCTTTATGCTGCTGCCTGCTATTTCACCAATATTCACATTTTAATCAAATTTGTTGATAGATATTCACATAGTCTAGAATAAAAACTTAAATTTTTTTTTTTTAAGCCATTACTTAGACATAGAGATTTGCATTGTTGTATTAATAAATTCTCAGTTTTATTGCCCCCCCCCCCCAAATATTTTGGTATTACAGACAGGCTTAATTTTGTTGGATTTCTAAAGAGATAGTTTTTTTTTTGTTTTTGTGTTTGTTTTTTGGCTGCTGAAGGAGAGAAGCATCTCTGAAATTTCATTTGTTTAATCAATAACATAACATTTTCTTCTTGTGTCTGTGTGTCGACGTCTGTATTTCTCATAGAAAATTTCACCATCCGTTTTCTAGTTCAATTTTATTCTTGTTTGCTCTGCAACGTTATAATCATTGCGAGTGTGTGTGTGTGTGTGTGTGTGTGTGTGTGTGTGTGTGTGTGTGTGTGCGCGCAATCAGAGCCATCTGGAGGATTATTGCCAGCAAGAAAAACTGAAATTTGAAAGCAAAGATAATCAGCGGATAGAAAACAATGATAAAATCAATTTCTGGCAATAGTACATGTGGTTTCATAAAATACAGATATTTCAGTGCATTTAAATACTAGTTAATATTTAAGCGTATCTAAATCTAGTTAAATCTGCCAATGGCTTTATTATTTTAAGACATGTCAGCCCTTTTCAGTTTATGTAGTGCTAAATCTGGTAATTTTGGAAAAAAATGGTTTTATACTTCCAATTTTTTATATCGCCAAATATTTTTTCGTGGTGTTTAGTTTGGTTGTTTTGCTTTACGGCATATCAACCCATTTCAGCTTCAATCATTTATATCTTCAAATATTTTTTCATGGTGTTTAGTTATGTTGTCTTTTAGAGAAAAATTATTGTTTTTGTTTTTGACTTTGCAGAACATGATTGAGTTTTGCAAAGGAAAAGGAAAAAAAAAACAATGACATCAATGTTTGATGCATTTAAGTCAAGAACCCAATATTTTCAGACATTCTGATCTGGTAGCACTAGATAAATTTGACATAGACGTTCCAGATTAATATAATAACTATAACAATGTTTGTTGTGTTCCAAAGTTTCTTAGATTAATAATTTTTATTATTTGGATTATTCGGACTACTATTCTCATTTTGGATGTTATTCTTACAAGTTTTTAGTAATAAGTAATATAAATCTCACTTGTCTGTTTAAATATATGTATGTATGTATGTATGTATGTATGTATGTATGCCTAAAACTTTTGACAGAGCGACGGATTTTCACGAGATTGGTATTGTTTTGAAGCTCGACCCTTTGGACGAAAAATATCGAAAAATTGACTAAAAACATTAATTCCTTCATCCTCAACTGGGCATTTTTCTACAGGGAGGGGTCGCTTTTTTCGCCAATATTTTCGAAAGTCATCCCCTCTTTTCAATTGACTAGCCTTAATTTAAACCTACATCGCGCCCGGTTTGACGATGGGCACAACAGCAAAGGAGCCACGTTTTCTTTGTTGTTGATTTTTTTTTTTCACATTCTTTTCCTATTTCACAGTATGGGTTCGAGCTTGCCTGCCTACTACCACTTTTTTTTTCTCAATATACAATAAAAAAAAAAAAATTAAAAAAAATCATACTACGATTGTTTATATGGATAAAGTGCTAAGCAAGAATAAGTTCTAAGTAATAGTCTTCTGTAGGTTGAGGGTTCAATCTTTACTACAGGTGCTACTAAGAATATAAATAAGAATTATATTTCTTAAGACTTCTACCTGGTCACGGCTGGCAGAACGAGAGCAATCTACATCATGTGAACTTGAATGGCAAAATCTATGATTTGACAGTTATTTTTATTATTTTTATTTTTTGGGAGGGTTCACTTATCACTACGGCTGTGACAACAGCATATTCTTATTCTTTTGACTCTCGGGTATATATCCGACACAGTAAAACACAGTTAATTAACCGAGAATCACATCAGTCTATATAAAAAAACATATAAGATATTAATGGATATATATACTCAAGAGTCAAAACAATGAAAAGAATATGCTGTTGTCACAGTCCTACTTATTACCTTGCTTAGATGTGTTTGTCTGTTTGTCTCGGGGATTTTGTGCTTTCCATTTTCCAATAATGTCTCCAATCTGTGTCTGTACCATTTTTCTGCGTGTTCAACATGTATATGTTTGCATAGTTCCCAGTGGATACCTTTCCCATACAGTCATGTTTGTTTTTGTATTCTTTTGGAGCTAGTTTGAGGCATTCACTTATGTGATTTACCGTTTCATATCATTGTCCGTAAAGTTTTCATTTACTGTTTTCTTGGGTGTTGTCTATTTTAGCTTTGATATAGTTTGTTCTGCTTGCATTGTTCTGTGCGTTGTTGGTAGAAATTCTATTTTTCTGTTTGAGTAATGTTTTTTGTAGCCATATTTGGGTATATCTACATGTCTCTCCTCTGTTCATTGTTATTAATTATCCATCTAGCTGCTTCTCTTCACATTTTTCTTACCTTTTTGTTTCTAGTTTTGCTTTAATCTGCATCACCCTTTTTGGCGGTGTCTTTTATAGCAATTACCAGCCTTTCTGTATTTTGTGTTACATATTTTTCAAGTTGTTTTTTCTTTGTAACCTCCCCTGCAGAGTCTCCTATACTTCCTCTTGCGGTAGATCTTGCAGAACAGAAACCATATTGCGTGTCACTAAGAAGGTTATTTCTGCTGAAGTGGTTGACTATTTCTTTATTTAATATGGATTCCAGCAACTTACTCATGACACACAGGAGACTTATTGATCTGTACTGAGAGGGAGATGACTTATCACCTGAGTTCTTAAATACAGGACATACTGATGAGGTTTTCCAGAGTGTTGAAAAGCACTTCTCCTTAAGGCAATGTTTAAACAGTTTCGTAAGTATGGGAGCAAGTTCTGGTTGAAGCTTTTTTAACACTATAATTGGGATAAATTTATTACATTGGTAGCTATGGAAAAAGTGATTTCTGTGCACAATGGCAGCAGCACATTCTGGGGAGAACCATGGCTGGCTGGTAGGTTTTTGTTGGAATTTTTTAGATGGTATGAATCAGTCTATGCCAACAATTAACCATTCGGTCAGGTCTGATACTATAGAGGACACATCCTTTTTAAACATGGAATGTACGGAAGCTATCCCAGTCAGCCATGGAGTATCGGTATACAGTACGGTGGAGGGGTACGTCTGGAGACTTATTATACTTCATTTTTATTTTAACTGATACGAGGGAGTGGTCAGAGGATCCTAGAGGAGAAAGAATGGAATAAAAACATAGCACAGGGGAAGTTGAGAGAAAAAGGTCTAGGAGGCTTGCATATTGACCTGTAGTATTGGGCACACGGGTGTGCTCGCGAACAATCTGAGTGAGGTCATAAGCAATGGTAAAATCATGACAGAACCTCCCTTCATCGTCTGTCTTATTTGAGTGGGTCAGCCATCCCACGTTATGGACATTAAAGTCACCACAGATGTGGATGTTAGCCGAGGGATGTGCAGACAGGATGTGGTCTATTTTCTCAGATATGCTCTTAAAGATAGTAACTCCGCTGTTGTGGGGCCGATAGAGGGCAAATATAAATGCAGTGGTGTAAGCAAGTGCAACCCGGAAGCACATATAAGGTAAATTAGGATCTTCTCTAGAGATATCCCTGCCACATGGGAAGCCATCTTTAATGTAGGCACATATTCCATGCCCATGGCGATCTTGGGGGTCAGATTTAGATGTTAAGTTAGAGTATCCATTAATTATGAACTCATCTAGGGAAGTGGTCGGCCCTGTTTCAGTTTTGCTTAGAAAGAATATGTCCGGTGTCGTCTCCTGTAATTGGGTTTCAACCTCTGGAAGGTTAGAACGTAGACCCCTGATGTTGGAGAAGGAGACATGGTAGTAGGGGTCTACGTTGGAAGATGGATGGAACATATCAAACCCAAAATGCATTTACATTACACTCATGTTATTTTATTATTTTACATGTGTTTTGTTGAATAGTGGGAATTCATTCAGAGACAGATTTATGTTCATCAGGAAAAAAGACACAATTGGAGATTTTTTTTTGTTTTTTGTTTTTTCTCTTTTGTGTTAAAAAGGTGAAAGGAAATAGAAATCCTTAAAAGTCATTTAGGGTAAAGATCTTACTTGTTATATAATTTGTTATAATCCTTCTGGGATAAAAACCCATTGGAATCCAGTGCATACGAGAACTTTTTATTTATATATTTGAATTCAATACAATTTTAAGCATATTTCTGAGGTTTTGCATTTAGGTTCAAAATATTGAAGGCAATAAATTATTTGTAAAATAGAGATGTTGTTCATAAAATATTAATAATAAAAAAGTAAAAAAACTTCAATTCAATCAGATTAAATTTGCCCTTTAAATATATTTTTAACTGAATACAGGGTGTTGTGGACCAGGATATAAATATCCTAACTCACTACAAAAGAAAATAATGAAACGAATGGAAAGAAGGAAACAAAACTCAATTGCTGGATAAAATAAACATGTCGTTTATTTTCTGTCAAAAATAAAAGGTTTAAGGTGGAACAAGTGTTCATTCAGTCGTTAACGACTACACGCATGGAAAAGAAAGGAATAAAGTAGAGGACGAGGAATGGCAGTCCTGCATGTAGAAAGGGAAAGAGAGAGAGAGAGAGAGACAGAGACAGAGACAGAGAGAGAGTGTTGGCCTCAGTAAAGCCGCGCGTTCATGGTGGTACTCGTCTACATTGAAAAGTCTTCAAGCCAAGAGCTGTGGACGCAAATTTACCTGGTTGACAAACCCAGGCAAAAAGGGAAGAAAAAGGAAGTTGAATGGTTGTGTTGACTTTTATATCAGGGTGAGTGTTCTGAGTGCGCATGTCTGGAATTCCTTTCAGGGGAAGTGACGTCTCCCATGTGTGCGTACATGTGTGCGTATGTGTGCATACATGTGTGTATGTTAGCGTGTGTGTGTATGCACATGAATGTGAGTGTATATGTGAGGAAAAACATGTTCGAACAAGACTCCCCTCCTGGGGAGAAAAAAAAAAAATATATATATATATATATATATATATATATATATATATATATATATATATATATATATACAAGAGAAACGTATTTCGCTTTTGTTTTTTTATGTATATATATTTTTTTTTTTAATAAGTTATGTATTGTTTGAAATGTTTTGGCCAATGAACTTTTCGACATGTTTTTGTTGTTGTTTGTGGCGACTTGTTTTTTGTAATTTCTTTGCCCGTTTCTGAGTGTGTATGTTCTTGTATTGGACTAGGGGAAATGTGTAATTGTTCGTCTATGAATGCAGGTTTAAGTCTGTCTATTGCAATAGTGTCATTTTTTTCTCCTTTTAATATGGTAAAATACTTTTCACTTCTGTCAAGAACTAGATAAGGTCCGGAATAATTTGGATATAGTGGTTTTTTGACTGCGTCGTTCCTGATAAAAACGTATTTACAGGTGTGAATATCGCTTGGAACGAAAATGTTTGTGTCTGGCTTTTTGATTGGAGTGAATTTTAATTGTGACATTTTATGTTTTAAATCCGTCACAAAAGTTGCTGTTGGGGAAATGTCTGTATTGTTTTCGCAGAACTGTCCTGGTAAAATCAGTGCTGATCCGAAAACTAATTCTGCCGGTGTGCTCTGCAAATCTTCCTTCACAGTGTTGCGAATTGCTAGGAGAATGAGTGGCAAACTGTCTGACCAATCCGATTTGTTTTCGTTCATAGCCAAAGATGCTTTGATTGTCTACAAAATCATTCCACCATACCGTTTGCACAAGGATGGTAGGCAGTAGTCTTAATATGCTTTGTTCCCAACAAATGGTTGAATTCAGCGAAAAGAGTTGATTGAAACTGTGAGCCCCTGTCCATTGTGATTACGGAGGGCACTCCAAAAATCGCTATCCAATCTTGTAAAATCGCTCTGCCTATTGTTGCGGCTGATATGTCTTTCACTGGTATTGCTGTCGGCCATCTGCTGAATCTATCGACTATAGTAAGGATATGGGTATGTCCTTTTGAAGTGGGCAAGGGTCCAGCCAAGTCAATATGAACATGAGTAAACCTAGCGTCTGGTACACTGAAAGTTCCTGAAGGTGATTTTGTGTGCCTGTGAACTTTGTTTTTTTGGCAAGGAATGCAAGTTTTGGTCCAACTACAGATGTCCATATTCATATTTGACCAAACAAAACATTCCGCTATTAATTTCACAGTGGCACGTTTTCCTGGATGGGACAAATTGTGGAAGTGCTGGAAAACTTGTCGTCTGAGGCTAGGTGAAATATAAGGGCGAGGGTGTTTTTGTGAAACATCGCAATAGAAATTTGTTGTTCTGAACGATATCGGCATTTCTTTTAGCTTCAGTGAAGTTTTGTCCATTATAGCTGGGAACGTGGTATCGGCTAATTGCTTCCATACTTAGTGGAGTGAAATTTAAAGAAGCAATTGTTGCGCGAGATAAAGCATTAGCTACAATGTTTTCTTGTCCTTTTATGTACCATATATCGGTAGAATATTGGGCTATATAGTCAAGATGTCGAATTTCTCATGGACCGTATTTGTCGATATGTGTGTGTAGAGCAAATGTTAGGGGTTTATGATCCGTATAAATGGAAAATTTTCTGCCTTCGAGGAGATGTTTAAAGTGCTTAATTGCAAGATAAATTGCAAGTAACTCTCTCGAGAAAGTACTATATTTAGTCTGTGCTTTGTTTAACTTGGCAGAGAAGAATGAGATAGGGGTAATTTTTTGTCAGAAATTTGGTGAATGACAGCTCCTACTGCTATTTTCGATGCGTCCGTCGTAAGTGTAAGTTCCGTTGTATCGCTATCTTGGATATATGTAAGTTTGGTGAAGTTTGCCAAAGCAGTTTTCGATTGTTCGAAGGCCTGTAGTGCAGGTCCTTCCAAAACTAACTGTTAGTTTTTGGTTCGTTTTTTTAACAAGTCCGTTAAAGGTGCGAGTAACGTGGAACAGTTAGACAAAAAGCATCGGTAATAGTTAATTATGCCTACAAAATGGCGTACTTGTCTGACAGATGTCAGTGGAGGGAAATTTGAAATGGCACTTACTTTTTCAGGCAAAAGGGAGATTCCATCCTTGTCAATTAAATGACCGAGAAATTGAACTTCCTGGTGGCCAAAAACACATTTATCTGTGTTTAGTTTCAGACCGAAATGTGACAGTCTTTCAAAAGTTTATTCCAGGTGTAGCCGGTGTTCTTCGATGTTTCTGCTGGTGATTAAAATGTTGTCCACATATGCGAATATGAACAGCAGACCTCTGAAAACTTTGTCAATCAAACATTGGAAAGTTTGACAGGCGTTTCTCAGCCCGAAAAGCATCCTTAGGAACTCATAAAGGCCAAATGGTGTGGTCAGTGCGGTTTTATTAATGTCTTCTTCTGCGACTAGAATTTGAAAATATGCCTTTACGAGGTCCAGCTTGGAGAAAATTGTGGCGCCTTGGAGTCCATTGGCGAAGTCATGGATATGGGGGATGCGATATCTATCCGAAACTGTTTTCGCATTTAAGTGTCTAAAATCTCCGCATGGGCGCCATGTGGTGTTGTCAGCTTTCTGTACCATGTGGAGTGGTGATGACCAAGTACTTTTCGAGGGCCGTATTATTTCCAAGTTGAATGGTTGTGTTGACTTTTATATCGGGATGAGTGTTCTGAGTGCGCATGTCTGGAATTCCTTTCAGGGGAAGTGACGTTTCCCATGTGCGCGTATGTGTGCGTACATGTGTGTACATTAGTGTGTGTGTGTGTGTATGCACATGAATGTGAGTGTATATGTGAAGAAAAACATGTTCAAACAAGGGTGACCCATAAAAAACAAAAGCTAAATGGAGGCCATCTAGAACATATGCTGTAGAACGGATAAAAAAAGGCTCAAGACCCTAGTGTTTTGATGTGATGTTTTGAATCTAATAAACTAGTTATGACCAAAGTTTCATTTCATCCAGACAAAACACTAAGAAACGAGGCCTAATTAGAATCGAGGCCCGTTTTTATTTGGGTTACCCTGTATATATACACAACTAAATTTGATAAAGCATCTACTAACAGATTCAACTATGCAAATAAACATGCTTGCTTAACGGAGAAATAGACGTATATAAATAAACGTTCATTTTTAAAATTTGGTGTATTCATATGAATTTCCTAGCCTGCAAATATTATTATATTATTTATTATTAAAATTTAACTAGCAAAATAACTAAACCAATATTAATCTTAATTTTAATTGTAGTTAACTAATTGTGGCTTACTCATAATCACTTCAATAAATCTAATTTTTTAACAGAAATAAAGAAATGGATTAGATATTCATTGAGTTACCTCCCTTGCATTTAATGCTATATTTTTTTTCTTTCTCTTCTTTTCCTTTTTCTTTTCTTTTTTTATCTTTCTTTCTCCATCCCTAACACAAGAACAATACATATTAATGCAAACATATCGTTATAATTATTTACTCTACATAACATTTTAATATTATTTTTAAATTGTTATATATTATTTATTTTAGATTTATTACTTTATTTTTTATTTATACTTTTATGTATTATCTATTCATCTCTATATAAAAGCCATACATGATGATTGCAACGTCTTGTCAGACGAGTGCCACTCCCTCAGACATTTAAAATCCATGAGCCCAAATGCCTGAGGGAGTATCTATACAAAGATGATGTTACAGAGTCTTAGCTTTGTACGACAGCTAAGTCTCTCTCTCGGTTCAAAATGTTGAGATCCAGCAACAAGCAAGAGCAAGATAGCCAGCAACAAATTAAACTGCAGACCAGCTTAATGCGGGTACTGGTCTCCCGCTTTATGGTTTTTTAAATCAGAGATTTGCTTCTCCTAGAAAGGTTGCCTTCACCACGGCTTACGGGAGCCCTCTCCACCCCAATACACATATACACACACACACACACAAATATACACGGTGCTAGTTGGCCGTTGACTCAGAAAAAGAGTTCATTCGCCCTTTGGAAGGTCTTGTTTTTAATCCTCCAGGGAGACTAGCCGCCCTCCTCACCAAACAAGTCTGGTGGGGGAACCAGCCATACATACATACATACATACATACATACATACATACATACATACTTATATATATATATATATATATATATATATATATATATATATATATATATATATATCTGTCTGGTGGGGGAAAAGCCATACATACATACATACATACATACATATATATATATATATATATATATATATATATATATATATATATATATATATTAAGTAATGTGATTTATAATTTAAAAATTTAAAAAAAATTTTTAAATTTAAAAATCAAATTTTAATTAAATTAAAAATCAGTTTCATAAGAAGGAACAACAAAATCAATTATCTGTACGATCGTTTCGGAAATCCGTGCTTTTTAATTAAACTCGTAATTTCACTGTTACATTAAAATACACTTAGCTCTTTAGACTATTGTTCTAATCTCCTTTAAATTATATATATATATATATATATATTATATATATATATATATATATATATTCATTTATATGAGCTATTATGAACCCTTCTATTTAAAAACCTAACACTCCTTATTGATTCCCATAATATCATTATATTACTGTGTGCATATATACATATATGTACCCATACATATATGTACACACACATGCACATACACACACAAATGCACACATAGACATCCATATATGCACACACATGCAAACACATACACACATACATGTATATCGATACACATACATACATGCATATGCTCACATACATGCATATATACACACATATACATAAATATATGCAAATACATATACATGCACACACGCGCATGTACGTACACATAAAGCCATGTATACACACACACACACACACACACATATATATATATATATATATATATATATATATATAGTAATGATTTAAAAATAAAAAAAATGACTCATGCGCCACCACTGAGAATCGAAATCAAAACGTTTAGCTTACAATTTACCTTTTCTTTTGACGTTAATGCCTGAGCTATGAAGACATGTTTACTGCAAGGCTAAAAATTAAAACATGAATGAATAGCTATTACATTACGCATGCATATTCTTGAAGCCATCATTCGACCTTCATTTGGCAAATTCTATTTCTTTAATTTTCACACTTTTGCACTGATTATCCCCGGCTAAAACCGAAATATAAAGTTTTGCATGGGCTTAAATACTCTATATATTAAGTTTCATGTCTGTAGACCAAAAACTGACAGAGGAGTTTGGTAAGCAAAATTTTTTTTCAAACAAATATATATATACATACATAAATATATATAGAAAGAGTTTTGTGTTTACTATAAGCTTTTTATGCCAATATTACACAAATATAAATTATGTACAATATCTGCATGAATCTAATTACACGTAATAGTTAACTAAAGATGATCATCTATAATATCAATCTCACCTGTCTGTTTAAATGTATGTATGAACGTATGTATGTATGTATGTATGTATGTATGTATGTCTCGCAACAACTTTAGGACAGAGGCAACAGATTTTCATGAGATCATTATCATCTTGAAGCTCGACCCTTTGGACGACAAATATCGAAAAATTGGCCAAAAACATTAATTCCTTCACCCTCAACGGGGCAGTTTTTCACAGGAGGGGTCGGTTTTTTCGTTGACATTTTTTGCAAGTCATTCAACCTTTACACCTACAACATCGCATAAAAGGCGTTATTTCGACCACCCAAGATATCACAACCACGGTAGACACATCGGTAAGGCCATCTGTTTTTTTGTTTTTTTTTCATCTCTTTTTCCTCTGGTGCATTACAGGTTTGAGCCTGCTTACTACTCCTATTTTTTTTTTTTTTTTTGCTCAACCAACACCCTTACAGACACCTCCACTTTCCTTTCCGCCTTCTGCGTCACGGGTTCGAGCCTGCCTATCTATTACAACATTTTTTTTTTTTTTTGCTCAACGCACAGCTCTAAACACCTGGGCAACACCAGACACCCAAGCTAGTATCATACGAAAACCGAATAAACTAATAGGTAATTAATTGAAATGAATGTTTAAAAGAATATGCAGATTAACTAGATCTTTTGTAGATGAATGCAATTCCACGACCCATATATAACAAAGTTGTATTTTCTTTTTAAATAAATAGAAAAAAGGGATTTTAATATGAATATAAATACACACAAAAAAAAGCAAATTTATAGGAGTATAGAAGATTAGGATGAACAATATACACAAGGTATCTCACTACTGATGCAATTCTCTATCTATATAAAAGCCAAGTACGGCCAAGGATGGAATACTGTTGCCATATCTGGGCAGGAGCTACTAAAAACAGCCTATCCTGCCTTGACAGAGTACAAAATAGACTTTGTGGCTTAGTGGGGGATGCCCTTTTCTCTACCCTGCAACCTCTTTCCCACAGAAGAGACGTTGCGAGCCTATCCTTGTTTTATCGTTATTTCCATGGCAGGTGCTCGTCTGAACTCCAATCTCTGGTCCCCCCTCGCCAATCTTTCATGAAAAACACCCGTCTAGCTGAATCCACTGTGAAAAATTTCCCCCACTCTATATCTGTGCCTAAATCAAAACGCGGATTCCATGAACAAAGCTTCTTTCTTAGAACAGCACGCCTGTGGAACTCTGTTTCGTCTGCCTGCTTCGCTCCTGACTACAACTTGGATGTCTTCAAGTCCAATGTTAACAAATTCCTAATGAACCGCCCCCTTAAGTAAACACTTCATCAAATCTCCACACTAACGTAATGTACTTGCAATAACGCTTATCCCTGAGTGGCTTCCGGGCCTTGATAAGTGGTGATCACTGTGTAAAAAAAAAAAAAAAAAAAATACACAAGGTTGCAAAGACCTAGAAATTACCTTACTTTCCTTATTTAATTAATTAAATAAATTAATTATACAAATATTGTTGATATTCTTTCCACTTTATCTATCTGATCTCCTTTACTTTCATTAGTTAATCGATCATTAATAATTTTTATCAATTCCCTTTTTATTGTTAACAAATTATTAATCCTCGTCTCTTTTTTTTTTTCATTTTCTTATTTATTGTTATTGTTTGGAATGATATTCACCTGCTCTTTCAGAGATTTCAACCAAGAGATCTTTTTTAAATTCTAACCGTCCCTTTCAGCACAATTGTTTGAACATTTCCTGCACTTGGTTCACCGGGTATATTTCGTCAGGTAGTTTGGAAATCATTTTTCGTAAGCCTTTGTTCTGCATAAGGTGCAGTGAATTAAATATTATGGTATCGATTCGATGAACAGTTAGGGTTTAATAGAGATTGTTCACCATAGTACCACATTTACTCTAGAAGTTTTCTCAGAAACTACTGGGCTGATCTGGCTGAAATTTTGTATTGGATCTTTGTTATGATAAGGTGCAGTGAATTAAATATTATGGTATCCATTCGATGCATGGGTAGAGATTAATAAAGATCAAGAGATTAATATTTAATGCAAAAATGAGTACAAATTTAGCCATATTCAATCATCAATTTGATATAAAGTACTCATTCAAGGTCATTGGGTTATAACTTTAACCCGTTTTTAACGGGTTAAAAAGTTAGTACTTTTATGTTTCCATTGAACTTTTCAATATACTTAACGGTCATTTTAATTTTGATAAAATCATTTTTCTTTCTTTTTCTCTTTCCTTTTTTCTCTTTCATTCTTTCTTCTTTACATTTTTCTTTTCTTCCTTCCCTTTTTCTAGTTTCAGTTTTCAAAATGTACTTTCATATTTTTTGTTTAAATTAGCAATTTACTTAGCAGACATTTTTAAACCAGTCTCAAATAAAATATATTTTTCTTTTTATATCTTTTTGTTTTCCATTTCCTTTTTTCCCATTTGTATTTTTCCCCCCTCTTTCCTTTTTCATTTCCTTTCATAAGTTACTTGTTCATGTTTTCATATAAATTCGCATTTTACTTAGCTGCCATTTTTAAACCTGTCTCAGACAAAATCAATTTCTCAAATATCAGTTTTCCTTGTAAGCTGTTGCAAGCAAAATAATAGTATATTTTACTTACAACCAATGTTATTGCAAAATGTTCTTTACAATTTTAAGAAACGAAAAGGATACAGATATCTCGGCGCTTCTACACTATTAGGACACAATTTCGGAAATCATAAAATTGAATTTCACATGGAAACAATGGTATCTACGTATTCCTCATATTTTAAAGATGATTATGAAAATCGATAAGATAGAAAATTATTTATTAAAGAAAATAAAAATAGAATTTGATGAAAATGATTGTAAGACACAGAAAAGTTCAAAAGGGAGGTAATTTTCCGTTTTGGTTTAAACAAGATGCTGGCAATTTTTTACCTGCTAACACGATTAAAGTTGTTTTTTTAATAATTCAGTAATATTCACGTAATTTCGACTGCATAATTTGGAAACTACCTTGTAATTTATTAGAATTGACATAAAATTCATTAGAAACCATTGTTTTTTTTTATCTGAAAACTCCATTTATCGACTACAAAACTCCATCTTAATAGTGTAGAAGTGTCAAAATTTCTTATATAAAATCTACTTGTATATGCTTTGTACTGTTTAAATGTAATTATCTATGGGCACATGTTTCACCTTTTTTTGACTAATCATGGCTGAACCTAGCAAGATTCAAAATCAGATCTCCCGAGTCTGAAACATACTACTGAGCCAATTATTGCTAGTGCTAAAATATACTGCATTTTTTATTATTTTATTATGTTTGCGATACTTTTCAAACAATCATATTATTTATACAAAAGAGCATTTTGACCTTAATGTTAGATGGGAATAATTTTCCCTTCACTAAAGTGGTGCCCCCAGATAGGGAGCGACATATATATATATATTTTTTAATTTAATCATCCATGGACACGTGTTTCATTGTTTACAACTCTCATCACCATCAAATAAACAGATGATGCCTATATTGTCCCATTAACTACTGTGCACTCTTTAACCCTTATCCTCGAGTGGCCTCTTGGTGACTCTTATGTAAAAAAAAAAAAAGAAAAAGAAAAAAAAGCCCATCCATTCCAGCACTAGCAGGAATTAGCTCAGTGGTAGAACTTCAGGCACAGACTTGGGAGTTCTGGTCTTCGTAGTGTTAGATATTTGTTTTCTATGGATCTTGGATTTCATTGTCTTGATTGATGTCTTGGTAAATTTTTTCTTTAACTGCAACTCAGCACTCACCTTTAAAATGAATACTTTATAGGTTTTTGGGTATGCTAAAAACGAATATCACATTCAATCTAACACTTCAACATCCACTTCGCGTGTTGTTTTGTCTTGAGAGTTAACCCTTGATTCCTATCACCTCACTCACTGGGTGCATTGAGTTCATCTGTTTGCCACTGGGCCATCCTGCCATACACTTAATGAAACGTTGTCGAAATTCATACTAGCTGACTTAATCTCTACTTACCAGCGTAGGGCCCCCAATATATAATAATATATCTTAACCGAGAAAGTTGATATTGAATGTCTTTGAGACAACAAAAAGAAAATGGTATCATGAGTCTGAACAAGAAAATGGTATCAAAGTTCATGAGAGAAGAATATTATGACCTGATGGGGTATTTTTGCAGAATATGAATCGTGATATATTTTTGTCTGGATTTTTTTTACTTAATTCAACTTTTACAGTATGTTTTGTTTATTAAATAATTGATGAAAGTACAGAATAAATACAAAGCGCTCCTTCCCTCCATGTTAAGAATGAATTTCTAAATAATACTGTTATTATTTCAGCATGGTTAGTATTCTGCATAAGTATCACAGATAGTATTATGTTAGTTTGTGAGACTGGCAGAGTTCGTATTAGTAGAACTTAGGAAGCTTGTCAACATGGTGAAGTGTAGCCATCTTTATAAGTTAAATCCATCTCTCATAAAGTATCATTATTTTGATAAGTCAAGTCCAAATATCAATGGCGATAGTTACAGGCTGAATGCAAGATTCATTTCTGCGCCAATAACAAGTTTTGTGGCTGATTTAAGTGACGTGAGTTAGTTAGGCTGTTTAACCCTCTTGATACTAAAAAGTAAAAAACACAAACGCTTGTATTAGAGATTGTTTCTGATAGGTTAAAGCCCGATATAGAGAACCAATCGAAATTGAGTATTTGCTCCAACCATTATCAAGCATTCAAGTTAGTAAATATTGTATGATTTTGGACATCATTATCCTGCAGCTGCTGCTGTTGTTTCTATGGTAAATACTAATATTTCAGTTGTCCTTTAGAATCAAGTATTTACAGGAAGGGTCACATGAAGGTTGCCAACATCAGTAGTGAAAGTTACGCTATGGAATCAACAGGAGTCAAACTTGGCCGGTCAAGGTCATCAGTCCACATTGATATCCATTTCATCACTGCCATCTAATATTAGTTTTTGCCAAATTTAAAAACTTGAAACTCAAACTGTGTGTTTTAAAAAAACTTTTCGACAACAATATCAACCTTTGCTCTCTATAACTTATAATATGTGTTGCTTTTAAAATTCTGTAGATTTCAATATGAAATATGAACCTAACTCATGTTCAATCTCCTCTCGTGATGTTAAGCATCTAAAT
The DNA here is from genome assembly GCF_053919585.1 of Euprymna scolopes. Taxonomy (NCBI): domain Eukaryota; kingdom Metazoa; phylum Mollusca; class Cephalopoda; order Sepiida; family Sepiolidae; genus Euprymna; species Euprymna scolopes. Next base: position 50,811,915 of record NC_136493.1, on the reverse strand, counting down.
GGTTTTGTAATCTTCGAAATAAGTGAGAATCCGAAGGAAGCTAGGTTATTGGGATTAATTTTACCCTGGAAAAATGTTCAATTCCCACGCGTGAGAAAGTGGTAACAAATCGAGGATAAGCTCTGAAACAGAATATGATGATAGTTTGCAAGAAGGAACACAACAAGTGTTTACGATATTTAAAGCAATTTTAATGGGTGAATAAATAGATGATACAAGAAAAAGTTAATTGTACAAAAAAAGAAGATTTGTGAAAAACCTGCTTCGCAAAAACTTATCTGAGGTTGAGAGCTTGAATAACAGGTGACACATGTGCGTCCCTCAATCCTGGCTCTTTTAGTGTCACACGTGGTTGCAATCCAGCAGCAATTTGGTGATAAATGATGGCTAACTTGTAAATGCCGCCTGGGGTTTGTCACAAATAGTCTTCAGTTCAGGTTGGTAATGGTAGAAAGGGGACTGGGTTTCTGTGACTACCGTCTTGGACATGTGTCACCGAGCCTCAGACGTATCCTGCTGCATGGTAAAAGGAAAGGGAAAAACAAGAGGGAGGGCATGCTCATGCGAGGGTTTTTATAAGCTACCTCACCTGACTCCTAAAAGTAGGGACCAGAAATTCTGCCAGCTAAAAGGGTCAAGGAAATGACTCATCAATGAAGAAGAAGTGTGTGTGGGGTGGGTGGGTATAAATTCTAATAAGATGAGAAGAATATACAGAAGATTTCCCAACCAAATTCTCGTAGGCGATTTTTAGTTATTAGTACTATGTGAGGACAAACATTATCATGGTGAAAGATAACTTCATCTCTGTTTGTGTTATGTTGATTAATCGGACTATTATTCTCATCTTAGGTGTTATTAGCAAGGAAAAAGAGGGTTGGCTCTGCATTACAAGAATTCGAATCGTTTGTTTGAGGGTGGATCTCTAGATCATAAACACGGTTTAGTCATCAGGGGTCACTAAAATATTTGTTAAAAGTTTTTCTATTGCTCAATTTTTGGGGATAAATTGTTAATATTAGTGAAAAAAAGTGTTTTATGAAACAAAAGATCGATACCTATGCATATTTTTATGATCTTCTTTTTTATCTACAGACTCACCCTCAAACAAACGGTTCGAATTCTTGTAATGCAGAGCCAACCCTCTTTTTCCTTAGTAGGAAAAGAAGCATGTTCTCAACACGTGAAGAAGGTCGCAGGTTGCAGCGACTAAAACGTTGTGCTAATAACGCCCAAGAGGAGAATGATAGTCTGATTAATCAACATAACACAAGTATTCACATCTCATCTAAAAAATTCAGAATTCCTCTCTGTTGAATAAAAAAAGGTCATTTTTATGACAATGGTGAGAATATTGCTTAAAAATACGAATGATGCTTTAATAATCTGAAAGGAAAAATTATAAATTAATCCTGGTGATGTGTTTAAGTTATAACAATATGCATAAAATTAATCACAATGGTTTAAAATGTCCATTATACAAACCGACAAAATATTTTGACCTGATAATACAATCAAAAGTTTGTAATTACAATTATAAAATAGTTAAATAGATATTACTGTTGAGATGTTTCAGATAAACACATTCTATTTTTCTGACAAGCCTTAGGAAAAAAAAAAACGTTTATATATATATATATATATCTATAATTTAAAGCTGAACGTCTGTGTGTGTGTGTGTGTGTGTGTGTGTGTGTGTGTGTGTGTGTGTGTGTGTGTGTGTGTGTGTGCGTGTGTGTGTGTGGTCACAAATAGGCTCCTATATGGTTGACTATTATAGAAAACTGATCACATATAATTATAGATGTATCAAGACACAGGAATAAGTATGTTTAATCTGGCATGATGATGATTCATTAAAATTGTAGGGTCTGCATACGCGGCGTGTCCACAAAGTATGGAAATAAAAAATTTAAAAATTAAAAAAAAAAGTTTACAAGTGTTTTTTTATATAGATGTACATAATAATACTTTGATAAGTATGTTTTAACTTAAATAGGAATGGTATAATAAAATTGTGGGGTCTGCATTCACGCCTGGCCTCCATAGAATGAAAATAGGCACAAACTTTAATAAAGACTTTTCATATCTATCTGCGTAAGTATACTTTGATAATCATGTTTCAGTTTGAAGGAATATAGTATAATAAAATTATGGGGTGTTCGTTCGCGCCTGATCTCCATAGAAGGGAAATATGTCACAAAGTTTAACAAGGTTTTTTAATATAGATCCACAGAATATTGTGATAGGTGTTTCAGTGTGAACAGGTATGGTATAATAAATTATGGGGTTTATGTATTTTATTTTTAATTTCATCATATTTTGCTTTGGTTTTGATACCCCCAAATTCAAAGCTATCTCTTTACAACCCTTCCTTTTTATAACCTATCACACTTTCATAAATCAGAGTCCATTTTCTGTAGACTGTTTTTGAACAATGGTTATCATACTTTATTTACTGTCTTTAGGTTTTGATTTCGATCTCAACTCAAGTATTTTTAAATTTTTTTACTGACAAGAAGTGAACTCTTTAGAAAAAAATAATATTCACTTGCACATGTCTTAGTCTCTTTCCGTTTTTTTATTTCGTTTTTTTCTTAAAGGAATTTAACGTTACGTTTAATACTGGGCAATGCTGGGTACATCTTCTGGTACACAAACATATATATATATATATATATATATAGGAAATATTATATAGTACTGAAATCAAAAAGATGTAGTTTTTACCTGATATACGCAATGGTAAACTTCAATGTAATATAAATACCAGTGTTTATATATAGATAAATTAATCCCAACCTAATAAAAAAAGCTCAATACGCAAAAGAAAGTAGAGCTTTTTATAAAAGAAAAAAAAAATTAAAACTGTAAGTTGAACTTTACAATCAAAATTCATTGTTCGACTTAATACTCCAAAAAATAATTTACAAAGTCCTTAATCCGCGGAGTTTCAAAGAATGCTATTCTTGTGTTACTCTTCTCATCAGATAGCAGAAAGAAATTAGCAAATTATATTTGTAGCAATGCTAGAATTTGCTAGTCATGGCATTAAGTGAAACTGCAATTTATTGTAGTCATAAATTTCCAAGAAAAACAAGTGAAAAAATGTTGGATATGTAAAAAAAATATAAAAAAAAACATGCATAATATTTCAGCTTGCATGAAAATTCTCTCAAGGTAATCCGAAAGGCGAAAATAGTTCATTAGAGAGAATGAAGTCCAAAATTAAGTTCAGTGTAATGATACATATAGTCCAGTTGGACAAGTATAGTATAACAAATTATGGGGTTTATCTATTTTATTTTTACTTTCATCATATTTTGCTTTGGTTTTGATACCCCCAAATTCGCAGCTATCTCTTTACAACCCTTCCTTTTCATAACCTATCATACTTTCATAAATCAGAGTCCATTTTCTGTAGGTTGTTTTTTTTTAACCCAGTCAACAACGGATACATTTGCTAGTATATATATAATATATCTATATAACATGTACATCTATAAAATAAATCTCACATCTGTTTAAATAAATATATGTATGTAGGGATGTATGTATGTATGTATGCATGTGTGTGTGTATGTCTCACAAAAACTTTCGACAACGGCGACGAATTTTCACGAGATCAGTATCATTTTGAAGCTCGATCCTTTGGACGACAAATATCGAAAAATTGGCCAAAAACATTAATTCCTTCACCCCCGACTGGGCACTTTTCTACAGGGATGGGTCACTTTTTTCGCCAATAACTTTGAAAGTCATCGCCTCTTTTCGATTGTCTAGCCCTAATATAATGTTACTTCCGCTTTGGCGATGGGTGCAACAGCTAACACGTCACTTTTTTTTTTTTACTTTCTTTTCTCCTCAACTAACACCCTTACGCACACCTCCACTTTCTTTTCCACTTTCGCATCATGGGTTCAAGCTTACCTGCCTACTACAACTTTGTTTTTGCTCAACACACCTACAAACACTCAGGCAACGCCAGGCGCCCAGGCTTGTCTATAATATAAATCTCACATCTGTTTAAATGTATGTATGTATGTATGTATGTATTATGTTTGTATGTCTCACAACAAATTTTTACAGAGGCAATGGATACTGACAAGATTAGTATCATTTTGAAGCTCGAAGTCTCGAACAACAAATATAAAAAAATTGGCCCAAAAACGTAATTCCTTCACCCTAAACTCGGCCATTTTGTACAAGGAAGGGTCGATTTTTTTTGCCGACATTTTAGTAAGTCATCGTCACCACTAGATTGACTTTGGTTAATTTCAACACTTTTGACTTCCAGTCGCATCATAGAGACATTGGCTAAGACGTCAGATTTTCTTTCATTTTCTTTTCCACCTTTGCGTGTCACGGGTTCGAGCCTGCTTGCCTACTACCACTTTTTTTTTTAACACCTCTCTCCACTCTGGCTGCCTACTGTTGTTTTGATTTCCTTCCCACACTACTACCATTTTTTTTAACACCTCTCTCCACATTCACAGGTTCAAGCCTGCCTGCCTACTACAACTTTATTTTTATTTTTGCTCAACACACACCTCCAAACACCCGGGCAACGCTGGGCACTCAGGCTAGTATAATATATATATATATATATATATATATATATATATATATATATACATATATAATTATTTTTTTACTATAATAATTAAATACCTACAGACACTAGTGTTTCATCCTTTCGGGAAATGGATAAAATCCAATGATATGAAATTAAAAGGAAGTGGAGAGACCAAGCTTACATAAGATGGGCAAAACGTCAAACCTCTAGGCTCAACATTTTGCCCGTCTTATGCAAACTTTCTCAAGAGGGATGGTCAAAATCCAAACCAGTTCGGGCTGCAGTTTTAGGAGTAAGCAATACCGCCGCCTCTTGTGTGTGACGTTAAACCACCAGCATGACTTTGCGCGTCTTTTCCTCTTTGCCTCTTTCTCCCTGCGGGCTGACACCAAACTGTTTGGGAGCTTTTGCCCCATGCTAAACCACATGGCATGAATACAAAAGAAACATGTTTTTGTAGCTAATATTAACGCCCAAATCTCACTGGATTAATTCTCCCAAAAAATAACCATTTGTCACATCAGACACATTTATGGAGTAAAATTATCACATAACTGGAACTAACTAATATAACAAATTTTATTTCTTTTTGTTAAAAAAAAAAAAGAAAACATGATTACCTCAGTCGGAGGAAGTTTTTTCTCTTTTCCTCCTTTTCATCCAGTCCTTTTACTCAAATCCTATCAGACTCTATTCAAGAAATATATATAAAGTTCTCATGACTATTTCGAATTCTAAAAACCTAACATTTATTTCAAAGAAACTTATTTCCAAGAAGTATGAAAAAGTATTGTAAATCATTTAATAACTTAATCTTTCCCTCACGTTTTGACACAGCACACGCATATAAAAAATACACTAAAAAATGATGTTTTCTTCAATAAATTTCTATATTAAATGTTGAAACTGGTCTTCGTATTGCTAATTGCTGAAACCTTTTATTTTATTTTTATTTAATTTTTAAAAAAAATTTTTGTTAGGGGTTAGAAGATATTGCTAATTACTGACATACGTTTTATTTTTTATTTTTTTGCTAGGGGTTTTAAGATATTTATCTATGCTGTGATACCAGGCATCGGTGAATATTGGCCAATCCCCTCTAATGTTTATCGATTTATATGAGTAAATGTTAATGCTTATCGATTTATATGAGTAAATATTTATTGATTTATATCAATAAATACGAAAGTTTGTCTTTTATTAACTAAAATTTTGGTTTCAAGTATTTCGATTAACAAACTGGCACATAAAATTAGTTTTATTTATAAATTGAAAATTTTAGATAAGAAAAAAATAAGAATAAAACGGTCATATGTGGTTCAAGGTTGGGAACAGGAGGTAGACAGTTGTTCTCATTTATTCCTGGACAACGCCGAGTGTTTTTTCTACTGAGTTATATGGATATTTTACACTGGGGGGGGGGGGTATTATGTTGCCATGAATATATGACATAACCACAAGTGTGCATTGAAAAGTCATTTTCGACATGTAAATTTAAAGAATGTTATAAGTTATCTCCCTTGCATCATGCATTATATATGAGATTTCCAAATTCAGTTTTCCAAATATATTGAAAAATGATCTGATCATCACCACGACCACGACCACGACCACGATCATCACCACGACGACCACCATCACCATCACCATCATCATCGTCATCATCATCATGTCTTCAGGTGCTATTTTCATCATCAGAGCTTTAAGATGAATGTGCAATGTGTCTCTATGATATTGGGACTTTTTCTCTTTACCAGTATTTGAACCCCTGAATGGCATACACCAACTGTATCTTCCCATTGGATACAATTTACAATGAAAAAGTTGTCTACGTTGTTGAATATCTTTTTCTGCAGTTGTTTATGTACTGAGAGTATCACAAAAAATAAAACAAAAAAAAAATCGTCTTCCCAGTTATTATCATTTATGTATCGAATGTATACACAAAGTTAAGCCAAATTAGCAATGTCTTTAGTTTACATCAAGTTGGATTGCATAAAAAGTGAAAGCAAATTCTGAATTATTGACATCACTTGGGACAATACGCTACAAGACATTTCCACAATATGGCTTCTAACAGTATCGTTTGACAAAGGAAGTTGCTTTAATTTTTGACAGTCAGAAGGTTCAAACAATTTTAATATGATGTTTAGGCAGCAAGGAATAATTAGCTGCTCTCAAATTGTATAAAATATTTTCATAACAGATATTTTTGGGCCCTGACAAAAGGAGGGTGGACCTGTAAATTCATCCTTCTCCGTTCGTCTGTCACCACTTTTCTCAATAACTACATATTGGAATTTTTTGAAATTTTGCACAAACATTAAACATGATATGAGTAAAAAAGTAACAGAGCGGATTTTCCGGGAAAACTCCAGTTGCTCCCCTAGGGGTGCCTTTCGGGTTAAAATAGCTAAAATTGACACATTTGTGCTTATTAAAAAAATTTCATGCGTTCGATTTTTATAAAAACGTTGTAACTAACTGATTTCTATATAATTTTGTTTGTCTATACTTCGTGATAACTCGTGGGTGTACCCCAGGGGCTCTTTTAGGTCTAATAAAAACACTCCATTTTTGGGACTAGTTTATCATATTTGTCTAAAATTTTCTGTGTATGTCTATTTAGCAGTTTTGCATGGTGCTGAACTCAAATTTAAATATGTTAAAGTCTTGGGGACTTTTGGGGATAAATGGAGAGAAGGGTGGGGAAATGATGGACTTAGTCATTTCTTTTTTTGCATGGTTCAGAACTCAAACTTACATATGTTAAGGCCTAAAACTGCACTGTTTGTTCATTTTCACCAGAATTTGATGTCCTTTGGGGACTTTTGGGCCTAAATGGAGGGGTGAGCAAATGTTGAACTTAGTCTTTTTTTTTTATGCCTCATTCACTGTGCACTCATGGAAGACCATGTATGCTTCACTTTCTTTTTCTGAAACTTCATATAAAGTTGTTAGCCCTGTGGTTACTTTTTGTGAAAATTTTCCTGTGTTATCAAGCCTAGAATTGTGAGCTTGCTTGTATTTCTGTTTGAAGAAATCAATGTCTATATTTGATTAAAAAGTAGAATGTTTCGTTTCCAGATACCTTCTTAGCTTGTTAGGTTTTAGAGAGGTTAATGCCAATACCTCCTGACATATCAAACATATCTTAAGGAAAGTAGAAAGTGGATGTTGGGTTTACTTTCAGCAACCTCGTAACTCTCGCTTCCCTTATTTTGTCCTTTAGTCCTCACATTCCATGAGTGATGTCTCTGAGGGAAGAATTGCTATTTTCTAGATCAGAATCTATTTCATTTTTTGTAGAGGAGAGAGTAAACAATCGATTGGAGTTGAAGTCTGGTAGTTTTAAGACCAGAAGCATCAGAGAGAAGATGCGTCGAAGTAAACGCAAGAAAGCTTGAGTCAGCAATGCGAGGGGTTTCCCGGGTTCATTCATAGACGAAATAAAGAAATCCTTGCCAGAAAATCGGTGATGTGTTTTCATCTTGAATGCTCTTTACCGACCATCGACCAGTGATGGGAAGAACTGCATCCCAGAAGAGACAAGATAACAAAAAAAGGTATGGTGAACTCTTAACGCGTATATGTATGCACACACACACACACACACACACACACACACACACACACACACACACATGCACGCACAGAGTTAAGAACTACTAAGGTAGATACACAACTTAAGGGTTCTTAAAGGAGCTCGACCATGTGTTTACACACCTGACCGTATAAATATATATAAACTGTATATAAGACTTGTGTACATAATGAAATGGGGAAGAATGCGCGCGAGCGGGTTTAAAAAGATGATCACAAAAAGGCTATTATAACACACCTGCATACACATTAGAGCAAGACCACATAGGCACATTATACAGAAGGAAGCCAGAACATATCACATTGACATGATTAAGAATACAATATAACGTTATAAAAGTATATATTAAAAAAATGTACATATTTATTCTATTAATAAAAGATGAATGGTGCTTCTTCATTATGATAGCGAAATTCAAAAATCAAAATATTGAATTTCAAGTAAAACTAATAATATCTACTTGTCATGTTGCAGTAATGAACATATCAAAAAATTATGAAAAATGATAAAGTAGAAAATTAATCATTAAAGAAAATAGCTTCTTCCTGGGATAGGAAATTAATTATAAATGAAACAGTTTTCAAAGATAATTAATGAAAATTGAGTTTCGCTAAAAAAAAAAAAATAAAAACAAACTGGAGAGTCTGGCTTAGAATAAGAGTGGTAAATATTTTTTTAAATCTTGTAAAATCTTAGGCCAATTGAGCAAAACTCAATTTTCGCTAATTGTCTTCAAAAACTGTTTCCATTAATAATTAATTTTCTACCATATCGTTTTTCATAATTTTTGGATATGCTCATCACCGCAACATGACAATTAAGTAGATACAAGCGCTAGGTGAATCTGCATTGATCATTCCATTGTATGTCTTAAGTTGCTTTAGTTTGTGTCTACCCGTTACACCTATGCATTGTATTGCTTTTTCTATAAATTACTGCTTATATACACAATAAGTAATGCTTCAAGCAAATTACATTAACCTCTTAACAAATATATTTAATTAAGTGACCTATACTGTTGGGTGTAGTTTGACAGAAGTGTAGACAGTGAAAGTAAGGAATTAAAGAGAACGAAAGGTCTTTTCTATGAGCAGTATACTTTCAAGTGAAGATAATCTTCCTCAGTGTCAAGTCAAAATGGGCAGGAGAGAGGGTCAACATCTTTCTTTGCGGATGCCAGGAAGTTCTCTTGCAGTTTCCTAGAGGTATGGATGTAGCCCTTCAAAGTCTGATCAAAATTAATATGCTCTGGAGGCTGATTTTTCGTCTTGTAACCAAACCGCCTTTCGGGGTCTACTCTCCACAAGAAGAAAGAAATATCAATGTTTATGACTGCTGCATATCCACTTTCAGACCAGATAGCGCTTGAACATGAAACTTAGATTAGAAAAATATTGAAAAATTGGCCAAAAACATTAATTCCTTCACCCTCAACTGGACAGTTTTTTACAAGGAGGGATCAGTTTTTGCCTCGCCATTTTTGCAAGACATCATCTCCTTTCGATTGACTACGCTTAATTTTGACGTTCGCAACTTCCGGTTGTGTGATGGAGACCGGGTAAGACATTAGGTTTTTTTTCTTCCTCCACATTACAGGTTCAAGCCTGCCTGTCTACTACCATTTAAAAAAAATTTTTTTTACACCTTTCTCCACCCAGGCTGCCTATTGTTGTTTTGATTTTTTTTTTTTTATTCAACACATCCGGGCAACGTCGGGTACCCCCGCTAGTCTATCTATATATATAAAGGGCAAAATGTGTGTTTGTGTGTGTGTGTGTGTGTGTGTGTGTGTGTGTGTGTGTGTGTGTGTGTGTGTGTGCCAAAAACTTTTGACACGCGCTACAGATCCTTACGAGATCGTTATCGTTTTGAAGCTTGATCCTTTGGACGACAAATATCCAAAGATTGGCCAAAAACATTAATTTCTCCACCCTCAACTGGGCACATTTTTACAAGGAGGGGTCGATTTTTGTGTCGCCATTTTCGTAAGTCATCGTCTCCGATGGATTGACTATGCTTAATTTCAACGCTTGCGAATTCTGGTTGAATGATGAAGACATCGGCTAAGACATCAGGGTTTTTTTTTATCCTTCGTATTACGGGTTCGAGCCTGGCTGACTACTACCACTTTTGTTTTTTACCACCTCTCTTCATCCAAACTGCCTACTGTTATTTTGACCTCCCCCTGCTATTACCACTTTTTTATCCCCCCTGCCCCGGAGTTCCTTACCACCTACACACACCGCCAGGTACCCTCCGCTAGTCAAATATATTGGCAAATAGGCAGAGCAGGTCTGTTGCCACCCAGACTTAGAGTTAGTAATATTGTTGAGGATAGGATATTATGAAATGAATAAAGGATCAAGTCTATACATACAAAAGTATTATTTCTTAAATAAGAAATAGTATTGCTGTCTTAGAAAGCATTGTTTATATTGGTAATTTGAATTATTAACAATAATAAGCATTTAGAATAGTATATAATTCAATGAATCATTTTCTTATTAAAAAATGTGTGGAGACAATGAAAGATAAAGATTTCGTTAAGAATGAGAGTTCAAAATGTCCAAGAACGTTCCAGGTGAAAAAAAGTTGTTTTGTTTGTAAGGAGAAATTGAGTATATTTGTTCATTTTAGATAGTAATGTGTGTGTTTACAATACATGTACCTATGCTAGTATACCTGTTTTGCCAGTCAGAAAGTGTATGTATGAACTTTGTATGTGGAAAGCATGTGTACTTTGCTGGATGTACAGAAGTTTGTGAGTGTCGCTTGTTGCTTTTGTTGCTGTGCATATGGCACAGGCTGCCAAGGCTATTTTGTGAAAGCTGTTTTCACATGTATCGACTGTGAAATAAAACGAGAAAGAGAGAGAGAGAGAGAGAGAGAGAGAGAGAGAGAGAGGGAGAGAGAGAGAGAAAAAAAGAGAAAGCTGTGTTTGGGTTTTTATAGTGTGCACAAGATTTTGGAAATTAATATTTTTTTTATTGTGATTGGTTGAAAGAAACTGATTTTTAATTTTTGTCCAATCAAAAGTTGATATGTAATAACAATATTCACTGCTGCTGTTATTTATAATAGTAGGCTTAAGGGAGATTTTTTTTAGGGGGGGGGGCTGTTGCCACTCGAACATAGGGTTAATGATAGTTTTAAGGGAGTTTTTTAAGGGGGAGGAGGTTACAGAATTAGTAGTACTTAAAGTTTTTTTTTTACCTCAAGTTTTTCAGGCTTTCTCTTAGAACTTATCAAACTTTCTAATTTATTAGAAATTAGTCATGCATGCAATTTCATTTATTCCATGATTTTCAAATGTTTTTTTTCTTAATATTCTCTTTTCTATATTTTTTTTTGATAAACTAATCTTTTATCAATAATAATTAAGTTAGTGTTTGTTGAGATAGAGCCGACATATTGATTTTTAAAAAAATTTAGTTTTAAGCAAAACCTATATTACATACTTAATCGTCATGTCAAAAATAGTAATATATCCAAAAATTACAAAAATTCATCGAATAGAAAGTTATTTATAGTTAAAAGTAATTTTTACAGAAAATTGGGTAAAATTGCATTTTTCTTAGATGTCTTAAAGTAGACGATGAAGAGTTCAAACACAGGGGGCTTAACTCGGGACGCATATTTTACATTACATTTCAATAGCAACTAACATTTTAGTCTATAGCGATGGACTTTATTTTACTAAAAAACACTAGCAGTTGCTCTACTCGAATTTTCGTAATTTTTGGATATATTACTATTTTTGACATAACAATATAGTATGTAATATTGTTTTTGCTTAAAACGATATATTAAAAATAATCAATCTGTCGAATCTATCGCAACAAGCCCATTAATTTTTTCTAATGATGAAAAGAAATTTTTTACTAACTTTTCAGCACCCCCCTAAAAGTGCACGATTTATCTCCCTTAACACACACACACACACACACACACACACACACACACACACACACACACAATACTTGTTCTATTAAAACGCTATTCTCTTTAACAATGACCCGAAAATGGGTGATCATTTTACGTTAAATTAATATGCAAAAGTGATCTCCCACTCTAAATTCTACGAATTTTTAAATACTTCTGCAGTTTAAAGACCATGCATTGAGCATTTCCTTTTTGCAACGAAGAATGAATAAAAATTGTATCGAATTTTAGAAGTGTGCTTTGATATAATTGTTTTGTTAATTTTTTGCCACTAAACAAGCAAAAAATAGGTAAGATAAAATACCTCACACTATTTTTTTTTATTGCAAAAAGGAAATGCCCAATTTGCCTCTGAATAGAGCTGGTACCTCTGCGTTCCATGTTTAAAAAGGATGTGTCATTTATAGTATCAGACCTATAGACCGTTTCATACCCTCGAAAAAGTTCCAACAAAAATCTAACAGCCAGTCATGGTTCTCTCCAGAATGTGCTGCTGCCATTGCACACAAGAAATCACTTTTTCCATTGCTTCCGTAATAGATGTATTGAGACTAAAGCTGCTTTCAGGACTGCCAGAAACCATTGTAAGAAAGTAATAAAAAATGCAAGAGAGTTGTATGCTCAGTCCGTCAAGTCCAAAGTAGCTGAGCAGCAGCTTGGTTCCCACCAATTTGTACAACTAGTAAACAGAATCCTGAACAGAAGCGTGTGCTCTATCTCAAGTAACATCAGTGGACCTGAGGTAATCTCGTCAGCATCAGACAAAGCCAAACTCTTTGCCACAAACTTTGCAGCTAACTCTATCCTTTGTAACCAAGGCTGCCAACCCCAATATTTCCTCCTGTATCAGAAAACACGTTATGTGATATACAAATATCTGTACATGATGTTGCTAAGCTAACCAAAAACCTTGATTCCAGTAAAGCAACCGACCCTGACTGTATTCCAATAATAGTACTCAAATAACTTCAACCAGAACTAGCGCCCATGCTTACAAAACTGTTTAAACGTTGTCTTAAGGAAAATTGCTTCCCATCACCCTGGAAAATCTCATCAGTATGCCCTGTATTTAAGAATTCAGGTGATCGCTCATCTCCCTCTCAGTACAGGCCAATAAGTCTCTTGTGCGTCATGAGTAAGTTGCTGGAATCTGTATTAAATAGAGAAGTAATCAACCATCTCAGCAAAAATAACCTTCTTAGTGACACGCAATATGGTTTCTGTTCTGCTAGATCTATAGCAGATGTGCTTACAGTTATATCTCATAGGATTAGTGAATCTCTGAACGGAGGCAACCTTTCTAGGGCAATTGCTCTTGACATATCAAAGGCCTTTGATAGGGTATGGCATAAAGGTTTACTTCACAAGATCTCTAGCTATGGTATAGCTGGAAATGTCTTCTCAATTATTAAATCATTTCTCTTGATAGGTTCATAAAAGTAGTAGTTGATGGGCAAAAATCAGAAGCTGACAGTATTAATACTGGGGTCCCTCAGGAGTCATCCTGAGCCCAACTCTTTTCCTGATCTACATTAATGATCTTCCAAATCACATCCTTACATCATTCATAGTAGCACATCTAAGTGTTATAAGGGACATAATTACGGATAGCACCGGATACGAAACGGTGTATAAAAGAGCGTCTTGCATTGTCTTGAAGTCAGTTCAGTGGTACGCACTAGCCCGACCGTCTCGCGTCTTACACTCTCCAAGTGTAGTCAGGATTAACCAAGCTCCCAGGACGAGCGTTCCGCTCACACACGTTAAGTTACCTTTTTTCCTTTACCTTCATTTACGCGTATATCAACTTCAAGGCGAGCAGCCATTTTGTACTGTGTATTATTTCGAAGTACGAATAAACCTTTTTGTTACGCATTCCACTCGGCGTATTTTGTCATGTTATTATATACCGTCAAAACGGGATATAACACTAAGACCGTAAACGACCAAGTTCTCTCCGATTATCTCTCCTCTGATCTTGAGCACGTAGTACAATGGAGAAAGGAATGGCTGGTTACTTTTAATGCATCTAAAACCAAGCTTCTATCTTTACATCATCAACGTTCTGATCCCCATCTGCCATCAATTGAAATGAATGGCTTTCGTCTTGGGGAGGCGTCATGTTTTGACAAGCTTCTGGGCTTGACCTTTACTTCTGATCTTAAATGGAACACATACATCAAATCTGTTGCCAAGGCCACTGGAAAAATGGTGGGATCCTTCTATCGATCAAGTAGATATCTCAATACAATTCTATATCTATATCAGAGCCAAGTACGTCCAAGGATGGAGTACTGTTGCAACATCTGGGCAGGAGCTGCTAGAAAGGACTTATCCTGCCTTAATAGAGTTCAAAATAGACTTCGTAGCCTCATAGGAGATGTCCTTTTCTCTTCCCTGCAAGCTCTATCTCACAGAAGAGATGTTGCGAGTTTGTCTCTGCTTTATCGTTATTTTCATGGCAAGTGTTTGACTGAGCTTCAATCTATGGTCCCCCCTCGCCAAACTTTCACAAGAAACACTTGTCTAGCTGAAACACTATTAATAATTCCCCACACTTTATCTGTGCCTAGACCTAAACATAGATTCCATGAACAAAGCTTCTTTCTTAGAAGTGCACGTCTGTGGAACTGTCTTCCGTTTTCCTGCTTTTCAGCTGACTACAATCTGATTGTCTTCAAGTCCAACATAAACAAGTTCTTGATGAGCCATTCCACTTAACAAATTTACCGAATTTCCGTTACTAACGATTGCTATGTTGTCCAATTCACTACTGTACATTCTTAACCCTTATTCTCGAGTGGTCTCTGAGCCTTGATAAGTGGTGATTCCTATGTAAAAAAAATAAAACCTTGAAAGATAATAGTTCTTTTATCTTCATCAGGAACAGGTATCTGAGCACACTGCTTGAAGATTGGATTAATTGCAGCCGTTAGGAGAGTGTTGGTATGATGCCTTCTGATGAAAAGATTCAATTCTCAATTTGAGTCGACATCACAGAAGTTCATAATTAATGTTCATTTGAAGGAAAAATCATGAATGACAGTTTGATAATTCAGACCTTAAAAAAGTCTCTGGAACACATATGTAATAATAAGTTAGTCTAATCATTTAGGCTTAAAAATAAAGTCTAAAGGAGACGAAGGGTAGAGGCACCCAAATACTTCATATCCATAGAGAGTTGAGTTCCAACCTTCTTTCTTGCTCAGCTGCTTGTCAGGAACTGACTGAAAGGCAATCAAAAAGAGCCCGCCAAGCACATCGTTGATGGTTAAAAACATTGGCCAATTTGATTGGTCTAAACAAAGACAGTGGTTGGCCAAATCATTCATTGAGGGGCTTGCTTATAATTGTAGAATTTATTACAGTTATAAGAGGTGGCAATTGTTGTACGCACATATTTTTGCCGCATGTGCAGCAAAAATATGTGCAAACTTAATATTCGGAAAACTACTTATTTGCAGAAAATTTAAATGCGATATTCATTTTCAGTACACCCGAAAATTTATAGAAAACAAGTTTTTTTTTTTAAGTAGGTTTTGTGTTGGTCTACGAGGACACAATAAATACCTCCCTTAGAAAAATAACAAACACCACCCCCAAAAAGTGGCCATAAAGTGGGTGCTCATTCTACGTTAAATTAATATAGAAATGTGATACCCCATTTTTTTAAGCTATAATATCTTCATATCTTGGGAACTACTCGTTTTCTGGAATTTTAAAGCATTATTTTCGTTTTCAGCATGCTCAAAATCTGTAATAGTGGCGATTTTAAAAGCTTTTTGGATGATGGAAAGATACTGCATCTTTACCTCTTTTTTTTTTTACAAAAAACAAATTTGCCATTTTTACCGATAAGTGACAGACGAAGACACGTTTTACTAGAGAAGGGGAGATAATCAGTGATTATTTTAAGGGTACTTGTACAATTTAATCAAGACATTAAAAAATGAAAATATTCAAAAAAAATTTCACTAAATTTGATCGTGTAGTTTTTTTTTTACTATTTTTTACAGCGGAAAAACACTTTTTTATGACAGCGCTTTGAAGGTAGCCATCTTTGAATTTTTTAATACGCCACAGGGAGATAACTCAGTTTAAAGCACTGACACTCCCTCCCCATCTTTGATACTAGCTTTTCTTCCTAAAAATCAAACGTTTTGCTCGGTATCATAACAAATTGTTTTTTCGCTGTAAAAAAACTACTTAACGAAATTAAGTGAAATTTTTTTTTCTGAGAACTTTATTCCATAACAAATATGTACAATATAACCTTTTTTTCAATATTTTCACTTTTTAATGTGTTGATTAAACTGTAAAGTACCATTTAAGTTTCAATGTGCCTTAGGACTGTCTGCTCTTGTTCACCGATTCGTTAGACGCTTTTTTTACACTCATTGAAACAGAGTAACAGATTTATTTGAATAAAAATAAAACTACTTGATCAAATTATGTAATCTTTTAGGAATTTTTCATCTTTGTCCTGTGACTGGTACGTACATCATATAGACATTTCTGTATTTTTACGCCATAAGTGCCAATCCGAATAAGCACTAGATGGTCTTGTGCCGAATTTGTTAAAACTTATTGGCTGACGTACATGAGTGAGGCCCCCATTGCGAAATACGCACCGGCTACAATGCTGTGCGCAGCACATTGCAGGGAGCGTTCCTTAAACAAAAAATGCGTCTGTGCACAGTCCCATTTTACTTACGTGTACAAGTTCCAAGCATTTAAAAACAATTAGAAACACTTCAAACATTAAGCCATAACAAATCACAGTAACATAAGTGCGTAAGTACCACATTTTTTTGTTTTTGTTTTCATTTTGTTTGTTTATTAAATCCGGCAAAAAAACAAAAAACATATAATAACAAAATAATCCAAAAATCGCAAAAGTTCAAGCCAAATTGAAAATTTTATTTTTTTATTTTTGAATAAAAAATAATCATTAAAACAAAAACAGTCATGTTCTTGTCAAGTCATGTTCTCGTTGAGAAGGTTTTTTTATTCAAGAAAATAAAATTTCATTATTTTTCAATTTGAGAAAAAACAGCAATGACAGTAAGTAAAATGGAACCGTGTGTATACACATATTCTTTTGTTTAAGGAACACTCCCTAGAACGCACTACTGCGTACAAGATTGTAGTCGGTGCGTACTTACCTACGAACTATGGAAAAGCAGAAGCGACTTAATGATTTTTTAAAACCTTTGTTTATCTTCTTCAAACTGCAATTAATAATTAATCTTTGTTATAATTTTGTTAGGTTTTAAGATTTACACAGTTTAATGATTAATAATATTATACACATTTGTATATTAAATATGAAATACGGTTTTACTAAATGTTCATTTGGTTAACTACCAGCTTCCATATTTTGTTCGGTAAAAAGAGACAAACAAAATATGAATGGGGAGCTACAAAATGCTTAATATTTGTGCAATAATATTTTCAAATCGGTTTTAATCTGTCGATAAAATAGCTGATAAGAGCCATGTTTATATTAAAACTTAATATTAAAAAAAAAATTAAGCACAATTAAAAAAAAATCTATATTGTAACGGAACATTTTGAAATAATGGAATTTTAATCGTTTTAATCGTTTAAAAATTAATTAATTTTTAGGAAGTTTTTTTTCTCGGCAATTCAACTGATTATATTATATATTAATTCGAAAAAACGCTATTAAAAAAAAACATAATATTGAATTTATATCATTCTTTTAATTGCAACTTCAAGGTAAGTTTTTATTCAATCGTGTATTTAAATTAAAAAAAAATAAATGTTTTACTTATTCGAACTCTTATGTTTCATAATAAATAGAAATTTCGATAGATTTAAATATATTTTGTTCGAATTTCGAAAAAATAAATATGGGGTGTAGTGGGAGGTTCAAAATAGGAAAAATGAATTGCTTTGAGGAAGGAACGAACAACGCGTTTATTGAAATAAACGAACTAGAATTTATTTCAAGAAGAAACAAATGGAAGAAAAGGATACAGCATGTGTTTAGTTTGGCGTGCCTCTCGCTGTTAACTGGTGAGAAGGAAAGTCTATTGTTGTAGAGAGAGAGAGAGAGAGAGAGAGAGAGAGAGAGAGAGAGAGTGAGTGAGTGAGAAAGTCATTCCAGTTTGGCGTGCGTCTCTCGCTGTTAGCTGGTGATAGGGAAAGTCTATTGTTGTAGAGAGAGAGAGAGAGAGAGAGAGAGAGAGAGAGAGAGAGAGAGAGAGAGAGAGAGAAAGAGAAAATCAATCCAGGCCATGGAGATAGAAAGCGTTTAAAGTGTATGTACTATCTGTTGACTCTTGCCCCCACACATAGTAGCAAGTGATGTGAGGCGCGCGGTGCGCGCCTCGAAAGGGGCTGGTTGGTCTGTTGACCTCTCAGGTCGGAAGCCGAATTGAAAAGGGGGAAACAGCTTATGTCTCTTGCTCTTATAGTTTTTTCCGGTGGTCTTTTGCGCATGTATGGATTTCCTTTAAAGGGGAAGTGACGTTGCCCATGTGTGCGTACGTGTGCGCATATATGTGCGTACATGTGTGTACGTTAGCATGTGTGTGTGTATGCACGTGAATGTGAGTGTATATACGTGAACGTGAATATATCTACGTGTGTGTACGTGTGTGCATATGTTTGTGTGCACATATGTGTATGACAAGAAAAATGGCTTGAAATGTGAACGCATGTTTTTGTGGGAGACTAGAAAGGGCTCGCACAAACCTCCCCTTCCAAGGAAAAAAAAAATATGCAGTGTATATTTTTTTTTATATATAAGTAATGTTTTGGGTAATTGACTTTACGTCCTGCTTTTTTTTTTGCTGTTGGTGTGGTTGTTTAAAAAAAACATCAAAAACGGAGTGTGTTCGTAAAAAAAAAGTATTTATTTATGTGTAGAAAAGGCGTTTACCCTTTTTTTAGGCTGACATTTGATTTTTTTTGTGTGTGTGCTGACATGTGCAATGAATTACTTAGACAGTGAAGTGAATTGTTCATTTGGAAGGAAAATTTTTGTTTGTGTTGATGCTGTGTGTCAAGTTGACGGTGCCTTCGCAAGTGAGTCTACGGTAGTGTGTCTATTGTCTGTACAAGCGCTAGTTGCACATTCGTTCGTGTTGAACAGTGGTATCCAGTTGCCGGCTGTCAATGAAACTTCCAGTTGTGAGTTTATCAGTGTGCATGGTGCATCTGAACTCATATTGTTGATTCAACTTCTTTCTATGTGTTAATAGGGATGTCCTGTAATTGTTTCTTTGTTGTTGCATCTGCTGTGTGGGAGAGAATGTGTATAGGCCTATGTGATTTTGCTCCTCGCGTTTGTTGCAGGGTAATGTCAGGAAACCGTGAAAAATGTTTGTCGAGCTCAAATTTTTTTTTATATTCGGTATGAAGTCGACAGCTCCGTGTTTATTTTTCTGCCGAGTCTGACGAAGGGTTTCATCATTGTTGTTTGTAGTAGTTATTCCTGTCGGTAGTGGTTCACTTGTTTTTCTTTGTTGAAATGTTTTTTTTTTTTATCAAACAAAACGCACGTCTCGCTCGAAACAATCCATTTAAAAAAATGCTTGTTCGCTTCACGTCAGTCGGTTGTCAATTTGTTGCGGACTTGTGATATAGAAGGAAGTGCGTGTTCCTCTCACGTTCGGGTATCACCAGTTTGTGGTGAGACTTGTGTATGTAGAAGGAAATGCGTGTTCATCTCACGTCGAGGCACCAATTTGTAGTTGGTCTGGTGGATATAGAAGGAAATGCGTGTTTATCTCACGTCGGGTCACTAATTTGTAGAGTGCTGGTAGTATAGAAGGAAATGCATCTTCATCTCACGTTGGGTCACCAATTTGTTGTGGGACTTGTGGATATACTATACATATCCCCCAGTCGTTAGGAAATATGAAAAATGAATTGAATTGAGAAAAAGACGAACAACGTGTTAAATTGAATTAAACGAACTAGAATTTATTTAATGAAGAAACAAATGGAAGAAAAGGGTACAGCATGTGTTTAGTTTGGCGTGTGTCTCTCGCTGTTAACTGGTGAGAGGGAAAGTCTATTGTTGTAGAGAAAGAGAAAGAGAAAATCAATCCAGGCCATGGAGAGAGAAAGCGTGTAAAGTGTATGTACTGTCTGTTCACTCTTGCCTCCACACATAGTAACAGGTGATGTGAGGCACGCGGACGCGCGCGCCTCGAAAGGGGCCGGTTGTTCCGTCGACTTCTCAGGTCGGAAGCCAAATTGAAAAGGGGGAAACAGCTTATGTCTCTTGCTCTTATAGTTTTTTTCCGGTGGTCTTTTGCGCATGTATGGATTTCCTTTAAAGGGGAAGTGATGCTGCCCATGTGTGCGCATGTGTGTACGTTAGCGTGTGTGTGTGTATGCACGTGAATGTGAGTGTATGTACGTGAACGTGAATATATCTATGTGTGTGTATATGCACACGTATGTTTGTGTGCGCGTATGTGTATGACAAGAAAAATGGCTTGAGATGTGAACGTATGTTTTTTTGTGAGACTAGAAAGGGCTCGCACAGGGGTGGGGGACACGCACTAAAAAAATATTTCTCCTCGTATATTTTACGGAAACTGCATTTTATATGTAATTTCATTCTAAAATGGATAAGTATCGAAAATTTCACGAAAATGTGACTATGAGTTAATTTTTGCTAGATTTATTAAACATGGATATGTTTTCACGTTCGAAATGCTTACTACATGGGAACGTTAACGTTATTTTAAAGCGCCAATTATGTAAACATGATTTTCGTACGATGAAAAAATTTTTTTAAAATTATTACTAGTTTATTTTGCCGTTCTTCTTTTAAATGGTATAAAAGTAATATTGATAATATTAATTTATAATAAAGTTACATCGTTTTACGTATGGGGGGGGGCTGTGGTGAATTTGAGGGTGCCTAGTGGCCACGTCGGCCAAATTGTTTTTTTTTTTTTTCAGTATTGTTATAATCTTATTGCAAAGTGTAGTATCTTTCTCGGTGTTCACTATTCAATTTTTCAGTACACTACAGTGTACTTTGCCGATAAAGAAGAAATCCTTATTGGCTAAGGTAAATTCTATTTTTGTCTCAAACCTTTGTGGAACATTTAAACTTATACGAAAAAGAAGAAAAGCACTCCAAGTGGGGTGGGGGTGGGGGTAATTTTTCAAAACAGAATTAAAATTTTTTCTTTTTTTTTTTCATTACGCGTCCCAACACCACCCCCGCCCCGCCTCCTCCCCCAATGTAAATAGAAAGCAGTAAAATTTAAAAATGTTAAAATGCATTCTAATCGGTAAATGTCGGCGCGTTACTTACGGAAATACGGTTAGTTAAACTGCAGAAGCACCTGTTTAGCCACACAAGTTCTATAATTGAATCCCCCTCCCGCAAAAAAGAACGAAAAACATAAAAATGTTTGGTGCATATGTTTTTATAAACCGCATTAAAAACTACGTAAGACAAAAAAAAAAAAAAAAAAATCCCCCCCCCCAAAGAACTGCAATGTAATTTTTAAAAATTTTGTTTTAGACAATTTTTTCTTCGAATTTTAAACTGTCCGCTATTGAAAAAAAAAAAAAATTTAATTCTGTTCTAAAAAAAAAAAGTCTTTCCGACATTACCCCCCCCCAACTTGGAGTGCTTGCTTCACTGCTTTTCTTCTTTTTCGTATAAGTTTAAATGTTCCACAAAAGATTCGTACGCCATGTGAAAAGGCAGTTTGCTACGTGAAAGCACATGCAACAACCGTCATTTATGTTACCGCGCGCTCGCGCGTAGCGTAAACGGAAGCTGTAAAATGGCGGAAATTAGTTTGTGGGTTCAGGGGTTAATACCATGCAAACGGTAAATTTGCCCCGGATTTGATTATCAGATTCGTTATCAGCGACCTCGATTACCCCTAAAAAAAAAAAAAAAAATTAGAGTGGTCGCTCCAACAGAACACCGACCACTGGTCGGTGTTCTGTTGGAGCGTACCCCCCGTACCACCTGTATATTTACCAAATTGAGTAAAATTGTATTTTTCTCATAAAATAGACGGCGACGACATAACTAGGAACGCAAATTTTAGATAACGTTTTAATGGCGGCCAAAATTGTAGCTTTATAACGGTAGACTTTTTTCTTTTTACTAAAAACACAAAAGCAGTGGCTCAACTTGATGGATTTTCGTAATTTTTGGATATATTACTGTTTGCGACATGACAACTAAGTACGTAATATTGTTTTTGCTTAAAACGACATTCTTTTTAAAATCGATCTGTCGACTCTAGGCACCCTAAATTTTCCCCACATTAAAAGTGATTTTGATATTTTCCCGACCCATGTAATTTTATTGAAAAAAAAAAAAACTATATTCAGTAGCTAAAAATTAGCCCCCCCCCCCAGGATTATGGCATGCTGAACGATATTGGTGTTAAAATCAATTTCGTATTATGTATGTTCTATTTACCTAGTTCATACTAAAAACAAAAACACTTAATTTAGTAAATGAACCAACATGCTGACATAAATCCATCATGCACGTTACATAATGTACCTATTTACTATGCCTCCCCACGGGACAGAGTTAGACATCAGGGTCGTTTTTTCACGTTACATAATGTAAGTCGATCTAAAATTGGTACTTGTGCAATGTTAACATCTCGGTAAATTTACACGGGGAGGGAGGATTTGTTAACTCTTCCCTTACCACGGACGGAATTCTTCTAAAAATGGAAATTTACTGAGGTGGGTAGAACGGAGATTTTACTTCTTTTTAAGAGAATACTCGTAAACAGCCTGAAAATTAAATATAAGCATGATTAAACTATAGTATTTGTTCTGTCCTCGGTTGCCTTCCGTCTTGATAATTTAGTGACCTTTTTGAAAAACAAACAAACAAAGGAAACCTGAATTTGTAATAGCGACACTGTCATATCAAAGAACGATTTTGTTTATTTCATTAAAGTATTTCTTTGTTCTACTTCTTTTGGTTTTCAACTCTCCATCTTTCTCCTAAGGTCGAACTACCTCAATAAACGAAGCTTAATTGAGTCTGTTTGCTGGCAGCATAAATGGCTGGTTGCTTAGCAACAGTTAGTGAACTTTAGTGACCTTGTCGAATCCAGATGGTTTTTGTTTTATTTTTATTATAAGACGGATAAAGTAAGATAGAGGTGCGCCATGAGAACAGACCGTTTTTGCTGCTGGTCGGTACCTGTGGCTATATTTAGAAAACCAGTTGCTTAGTGAGTGAGAGCTTGATCCTTAATAAATGGAAATAAATTCAATGCGCTTGCGTCTCCTGGAGAGGGTAGTGGTCGTGGAATGACTGGTTGGTTTGGTAAGATTAGAATTTTACCAACTCGCACAAGTTTTTTTTTTCTTTTATTTCTGTAGAATAAAAGACATGCCTTCATTTTCCTAGAAGAAGTTCACCTTTTAAAATATATAAATAAATTAAAAACAGTAAACGTTACTCTTAGCGACGTAAAAGATTTGAATATTCATGAAATATTTTATCTCCAACAACAAAGACTGTTTACGAAAAAAAAAAAAAGAAAAAAAAGAAAAATAAGTCAGAACCCGAGGAAGACATTTTATAAGTTGAAAGTTTGTTTATTATTTAAGATAAATAATTCATTTTGAAGAAAAACACACACATATCGTTATTTGGCTTTCTAATTTCTATAACATATTTTGGGTTTGTATTACTGTACACATAGATTCGAAAAAGTTGTCAAAAAACAAATATATTACAAATAAATCGTTATCAAAGGCAAGATAAGTTACTTTTCTACCAAACTGGATATATTTTTCGTGTTTTTATTCAATGTAACATACTGTTAGAAATTCGCTCAATATATATTACCGTAACATAGGTTGACATATATTCGGTGTTTTTTAATAGTATTTTGTCTAGTTTATTATTTATAACACCTTTTCCCAAACTTACCGTGTTAAAGAGAGAGTCGGGCGCCATTTTGAATTGTCCAATACATCGGTAAACATTGCATGTTTTTCGAGCTGAATAAACATGTTACATTAAATAAAAACACAAAAAATATATCCAGTTTGGTAGAAAAGTAACTTATCTTGCCTTTGATAACATATATTTGTTATATATTTGCTTTTTTGACAACTTTTTCGAATCTATGTGTACAATAATGCAAACCCAACAATTTATTTTGGTTTAAGTTTATCTACTTATTTGTGACTTTTTATACTGTATTGTCGGAAATTTATCCCTTTTCAGATAAATTCGACGTGAAACGAATAGCCTGCGCACAAAAAAAAAAAAAATAAATAAATAAATAAAGGATAAAATAAATGGGGGGGGTAAAACGAATATAATAGAAAAAGATGTTGTATAAAATGAAGAAAAGATTTTATTTACAATAGTTTACAAATTTTCCCCTTTGCAGGCAGTCAAGCCAGGTTCACAATTTTAAAAGTCGCCACAATGAAGTGAGAGCTTGTTGATAAGAAAATTAAGATCGGTTACTTCAGTTGAGCAGTTGATAAGATTACTTCAGTTGAGCAGTTGATAAGAAAATTAAGTTCGATTACTTCCTCACAATAAATTTAATAAATTTCATGGAACGCACTCACAAGATAGACAGTATATTTGCCTTTTTTGTCAGATTAAAGGTTTTGAAATCACTCCAAATTTTTTCCCCTCAAAATAAGTAACCATCGTCGCGTATATAAAAGTTTAAGGAAGTGTTCTTTTCGTTGCGACCGGAATTTTCTTCTTGCCGTGTTTACTTCCAGAAGTAAAGACTCAGGAATCCTCGTCCTTGGCAGGCAATGAATCATGCGTTCATTTTCCTTGGAGGTTGGATTCACAGAGGAAGATTTTCACACTGGAACCAGTAACGTCATTTTCAGGGAGCTTGCACTGCCTTTTTATTCAAATAAGTCTCATCCCTTTACAGTAGAGATCCCTAGGTGCAAGAAAGCCTTTTACTCCAATAGTTTCTTCCCCAGAACTGTGGGTCTTTGGAACTCCCTTCCGGGATTCTGCTTTCCCAACTGCACTGATATGCAGAAGTTCAAGTGTAATGTTAACAAACATCTTTCTACTCATCTCCCTTCATAATGACCCCGCTAATTAAGTCCCTGATAGTAGCCCCCTGCTTCAAAGTGGCACTGTGCCTTGTTTGGGGTGAAAATTGAATTAAAAAAAAAAAAAAGTTTCAGACGAATATCAAAATATACAAAACTAAGTTTAATAAAGGTACAAAATACAGCAAATACAACTCATGAACCAGAATAAAAAATATAACAAATATATACATGGGGATGCATAATCGTTGGTGCAAAAAAACATTCCAACAGTATTAACAGGTCACCACCGGTCAAAGTTCAAAGACCAGTCTAGAATAAGGGTTAATGACAAGCTCGCCAGGTGGGCAGTGAGATACGATTTACGATTTTGGATCTGTTCTAAATTCCTAGGGTCGGTGTTGATTAGTGCAAGGATTTCTGGCTTGCTCCAATTAAGGGCCATCTCTCATATGAGCTGAACACGTAAATGAAGACTATAAAAGGGACAACACACTGTTTACTTCTCATCGTGACACTGTCAAGAACTCATTGCTCAGACCAAACCCCAAACTTCTCTATTGGGACACAACAGCAACCTCCCCACCTACCCAAGTCTCTAGCCCTGGGTTCGCCTCCAACAAGAAAATCCTAGAATCCAACATGGCGACCGCTAACCCAAGTGACATAACACAAACATACACGTACCTACATACACACGTGGACGTGACCTGATTTTCACACCTGTGTAGTAAACATATTCTTATATATGAACACGTTTCCTTTCCTTACAAAAAGGACATTAATTCTTTCTTTCGTATATAACCTCTTCTCTCTTCCCCGTGAACAGGACATTTATTTAACAACCCGTGGACTTTTTTACCTTTTGTTTTCGTCCATACTTGTATTCGTATTCATTTACTAACATCCTTCTCTTTTATTTCCGTTTTATTTACATGTTAACGAAGACGATCAATAAAGTTTTTTTAAATGTTAGGATGAGACTCTCTTTCTATTTTACAATAACAACAATATGAGGATTAGTAAAGATGGTTAAAACTGAACAGAATTTGATTATTTAAGAATTTGTTAACATTGGACTTGAAAAAGACCATGTTGTAGTCAGCTGGGAAGCAAGCCTGCAACATTGTTTTCTATAGATGGGAAGTTCTTGGAAAGAAGCTCTGTCCATGAAAATTTCATTTAGTTTTAAATACATTGAGAAAGAGGAGAAAATTATTTATAGTGGTTGTAGGTAGACGAGTTTTTGTTGCAAATGTTTTACAGGGTCGAGCATCTACCATGAAAATAATGATAGAGTTATAGAAAAACTAGTAACCTATGTTTCTTTAGAAAAATGCTCTAGGAAAAACAAGAGAACATTCCCCACTAGATTTCGAAGTCGGTTTTGTACTCTGTCAAGACAGGAAAAAGTGCTCTAAGTAGCACTTCCTCTTAGGCATTCCATCTGCAGTTAGAAAATTGTGTGAGGAGTGACATATCTTCTGAAGCGATAAAATGATCTAAGCATTTTTCCTGTAACCATAGCAACCGATTTGATTTGTTTTCCATTCCAAGTCTGGTATGAAAGCCAATCTTAGAAACTTATCAAAGAAGGGGATTTCCTAAAGAAGAGAGCCATTTATTTCAATGGGGCAAAGTGTGAATCTGTGTGTTGATGGTGAACTATATTTGCATTAAAATAATTATAGAACTTAATGTGTTTATGACTTCTATTAAATACCAACTTTTAAATAAAAAAAAAAATCAAATACGTCACAGCTAAAGCAAATTAAATAGTTTTTGACTAATTTTCCAACTGTATTTCCTTTAAAAATAATTTATATTGCCAATAATAACGTTTACAGAAAACGGTTCTATTTTGGTGAAATTTTTATCTTAACTCCCAGAACTGTAAGCAGAAATGATAGGATTTAGTACAAAAAGTTTGCTTTAAATGTTAGTTAGCTATAGAATATCTGGAAATGTCTTCTCAACCATCAAATTCTTTCTCTCTGATAGATTTATAAAAGTAGTTGTTGATGGTCAGAAATCTGAAGCACATAATGCCAATGCCCACACGCCTCAAGGATCCATTCTGTGCCATACCTTCTGCCTGATATTTATCAATTTTCTCCCAAATCATATTCTAAGATTATTCATTGGCATCTATGCAGATGGCTCAACAATCTATGACAACACTTCGAAGAGCATTAATGAACAAGATCTCTTTGTTTCTTTTATTTCCGACCTGGAGCACGTTGTGCAATGGGGAAAAAGGTGGCTGGTTATTTTTAATGCATCTAAAACCAAGCTTCTTTTCTTTCTCCACCAATGCTTGGATCTTCACTTTACCCTAATTGCAATGAATGGATCTTTCCTTGAAGAAGTTTCCTGTTTTAATAAGCTAATAGTATAACGATTATATAACGAGTGTACATCGCCTTAGGCTCCCGTCCAGAAGGGGGGGGGCGAACCCTGGGGGGGGGGCAAAAACCCTAATAAGAGCTAAATTGAAAGGCTCTTGTTGCTAGTTGGAAAATTGTCTAAACGAACCTAAGTTGTAACAACCTGCATCACAAAGTCATTGAGAAACCAAAGAACTTAGCTGTCCTTGTACGAAGTTTACCGTGAAGATCTTTTAAATAATTATTTTTGTTCGTAAGAAATGATCTCAGAGTTATTTTTGAATTGTTGATTTGAAACACGGTTTATTACAGCACCGATGCCACAACCAGCCTGGGCTACACCGAAAGAGCAGCATACAAGCCATTCACCAGAGCATCTACAAAGGATGAATTCAACCACAGCGTCTGATGACGAATGGGCAGCTGAATATAAGTGTTGCCACATAGACTTAGGGTCGTGCATGTTTTGCCTGTCCAGAGTATCAGAGCAGTAGTTTCCAATAACCAGTAAGCGTCTGATTACATTTTGGAGGAGTTCACCACTAGACAAAGCTAAGAGTGTAGCTCTGCTGACTTGCATCTATGATCCTGTGAGCCGGAATCGATGAACACGTCCAGAGGGTATATCACAATAGAACTAACCTTTACGCCAGACCTAAAATGGAAAACTTCCATGAAATCTGTTGCTAAGGTTTCTGAGAAAAGGGTTGGATCTTTTCTACAACTCTAGAAAGTATTTCATTCCCAACTAGTGTTGGGATGATTAATCGGAATCGGGAATTGGAAAAATCGGAACTTTTTAGAATATCACAATCGGTATCGGATTCGGAAAAATTTGTGCCCATTTTCTGATGCCCAAAATGATTCCTCTAATTGTCTTTTTTATTTGATTTTGTTTAAAATCTTCCACTGTTGGTAGTAATGTTAAAATAGTAAATATTTATTGAGTTTAAACTACGAGTAAAACTAAAATCTATAGACTATTTTTACGTTTGAAAAAATATTTGCACGTTTAACAAGTGTTTGTACCATAATTGGGGGGAAAATAACAATTTTATTATTAAATATTTAGAGATTTATGAAGAATCGGAATCCGTAATTGTATCGAAATTTAGTATGGAATACGTAATTGTATCGGAATCAGAAAAAAATATTGGGATCATCATATTACTACTCTTGACACAATCCTCTACAAACATAAGGGTCAAATACATCTTAAAATGGAATACCATTACCACATATATTTAGTAAGGGGGGGGTCGAGTAGGTAAGTGGGTATGGTTTGGTAGGATTATGGGCAGTGTTAACAAGAATGAAGCATAAATATTTAAAAAAGTTTTTTAAAAGAATTTGGGGCTATAAGGTTATTGGGAAGAAGAATTTATCTGGAAGATTGGAAGGTTTTTATTGAGAGTTTATGTGGATTGTGGGGATTGAGGAAAGAATAAATATTATTTAGAGGAAAAAGAAGGCGTCTGGCGCTTGTGGACTTTGTCATAGTGCAACCAATAGAAATATATAATTTCATTTGCTATTTTGATTTCAATAATTTTATTTTTGTACTTTCATAAACATATACTTATTATATAAATTCAAATAAAAAACTTTTATTTTTAAGATTTAAAAAAAAAAGTCTTTTTATAATTTCATAAACATATTTCTTATAAATGAAAAAAAATTATGTTTGAACTCACATACAAATGTATGTAAGCGTATGCATAAGTACACTCAAAAGCACACATGAATAAAAGCACCACTTGCAGCCTTCCAGCACCTCCTGCAGCCTTCCAGCGCCTCCTGTAGCCCTCTAGCATCACCTGCAGCCTTCCAGCAGCAACTGCAGCCTTCCAGTGCCTCCTGCAGCTTCCTGCAGCCTTCCAGTGCCTCCTGCAGCCTTCAGCACCTCCTGCAGCCTTTCCAATACCTCCTGCAGCCCTCAGCAGCATTCCAGTTCCTATTGAAGTCAAGCTGTCCCATCCCAGAGGCTAATCCTGATTTATTTCAACCGACCACGATTTCCAGGCCTTTCGATTTTCCATTTGCATTTATTTCTTTTTGGTAAATAAAAGATAATCCGTTGTCTTTAAACATACTTCAGCTTTTGTTATTCTTATTTTGCTATTGCCGTTATCTTTTTTTGCCTCTGTGTCTACCCTATAGTTGTATGGTCAATTTGTGCATCTCCATACCGCCTCCCGACCCTCTGTAACACTCTTTTACATACACCATAATGAAGATTAATTAATAAAGTTGTTTTGTTGGAATGAGAGTAACTTTTCTTGCCTTTAATAACTTTTATTTATTGTATATTTATTTTCTTCACCTCTTTTTTGTCGTTGATCATTACTAAAAATGCCTGAAACCGCACGTGAATAAGAATTTCGTTCTAATCCTCTCACTCAGGTTTAGAAATGTACTTCAACTAGCAAGAAATATGGGGGCGTTTTTTTTTTTTGTTGTTTTTTTTAAATTTTAGCTTTGTTTTCTTAATCCAGTATTAATGAAAAGGGGCGAAAAAGAGTTTGTAACTTGACCCCTTTATAAATAAGAGGATTAAATATCACTTTTCATGTTTGCTAATGACCTCTTTTTAGTATGATGAACTGTCAAATCCTCAATTTGCAATGGAGAC
Organism: Euprymna scolopes; assembly: GCF_053919585.1. Taxonomy (NCBI): domain Eukaryota; kingdom Metazoa; phylum Mollusca; class Cephalopoda; order Sepiida; family Sepiolidae; genus Euprymna; species Euprymna scolopes. The sequence continues at coordinate 50,781,733 of NC_136493.1, read as the reverse complement.
AATCATTAATTATTAATAATAAAAGGGGTTTGTCTTGGGCCACGTACAGATAATTATGGAGAAAAATATTCGGCTATAGTAAACTAACCTGCTTCCTAACTTTCGCCATAGCTGCTACCAGAAGCGGTGACAGGGCAAATCAGCTCCTTCTCTTTTTCTTTTATGCCTATATCTCCCCTGTGCATTTACGCTATTTTTATTACGTTTTTCCGAGCGAACGAGCGTTCTTTTTTTATTATTTAATAATTATTGTAAAGTTTTTTTTTTGTTCTTGTTTTAATTAAGAATTAATTAATTAATTTTTAAAATCTTTTAAATCTATTTTGGGTATATTATGTATTGAATATGTTTTTTATGATGTTTGAAATTTTGTAATTGTGATTTCAATAATTTCATTTGCTGTTTTGATTTCAATAATTTTATTTTTATACTTTCATAAACATATATTTATTATATAAATTCAAATAAAAAACTTTTATTTTTAAAATTAAAAAAAAAACGTATTTTTATAATTTCATTAACATATTTCTTATAAAATTTCAAGCAAAATAAAAAATTTTATTTTTTAAATATTTTTATTAAAAGTGCAAATAAAGACTAATTGGGATATTTTTATCTGTGTAATTTTGTTAATTTTATTCCATACTTTTCAATAATGTCATTTTCTTACATTTTATTTCAATAAATCACTTCACAATAGAAATACTGAAGAACAATAAAAATGAAGAAACTGATTTTCCTTGCCATCGCTTCCGGTAGCAGCCATGCCGAAAATTAGGAAGTACGTTAATTGACTATAACTAAATCTTGAATACAAAACAGAAGGAAATATCGAGATAGGTGCCCGGAAAATTAAGTGATGGAAACATGGGACAGGAAATTAGGCAGGTTTAGCAAGGTACGGAAATCAGGCAACTATGAAATAAATATTGATTAATTAGATTTTAGGACCGTTTTTGAAGGGCATATAATTTTAAAAAGAGGCTAGCCTCCCCCCCCTCCTTCAAATAATGTTAAATTAAAAAAATATTTACTGTTGTTTTAAAGTAAATAAAATCGATTTTTCTAATTCAAGTGTTCGTTCTAAGAACATGGTTTCTTGTATTATATTAATAAAAAATGTTGGAAATTAGTATTCTATCACTAGATTAAATCCATCCTAATGTATTTCGGTTTCTTCATAACAAGATAAAACGTGATACAACGATTTATCTGAAAGAAGAAAAAATGTAGTAAATCTATATACCTATAAAATTGAGTTTTTCTTGCTCTGACATTGATATTAAAAGCCTACTTTTTCTGTTTAAAAATTATTAAAACGAACTTGTTTCTCTTTTCAAAGGTGAAACGTCATTACCTTCTATATTTCAACACCTGCATTTCAAGTGTATTTTGTCTAGGAAGCAACGTTTGATCCCTTGCCTCTTTCACGCAACCGGATCTATTCCTATTTGCCGCCAAGTTATCCTGATATGTACTAATATGACCCTTGCCAAAATTCGCACTAGTTAATATAATCTCTACTTACTGGTATAGGGTCCTGATATATAACATAAGTATTGGATATCAAATAATAAATATTTCTCAAATTTCAATTTAGAGTATTTTAATATTTTTTTTAAATGGAGGAGGAGAGCATAATAAAGGGATAACCTCCTATTTGGAAATACACATATTTCAGATTTTTAAATTTGATTGACACTAATTAAAATTCCCATTATTTTAATTTCTTTTTAAAACTCCTTAAGCTTAAGCCTTAAATTTTAGATATTTTCTAGAATCAAAATCATGTAATGGATTCTGATCAAAATTAGAATAAGGATTCTAGATACAAGGTGCCTTCAATAAGTTTCCAGACTTTTTTTGTATGGGTACTTTTATTGATAGTACAACTATGAAATTTTAATCCTCTTCGAAGTAATATCCTCCGGCTACAATGCACTTATTGTAGCATTCCAACAACTTGTGGAAGGCCTCATAGAAATCCTCTTGTCTCATAATGACAGCCTTAGAATTACAATCAAGAGTCTAATTTTAGACTGCGGCTATTAGTCCTAGACTTTCATCTTATTGCAGTACTCATATATATATATATATATATATATATATATATATATATATATATATATATATATATATATATATACAGTCGTCAAAGAAAACCAAAGACTTTTCAAAACAAAAACGTATAAGTCAAATCATAAAAAAAATTGTTAAATTAATTTTACCGACTATGCAAACTGGATACACAACCAAAGACTGTATACGCAAACAAAAAAAAAAAAGAAGATCTTTCTAAACAACAACATATAATTCAAATTATAAAAAAATTGTTAAATTAAATTAACTCGCTACACAAACTTTCAAGCACTTTAATAAAAAAAAATTGTTTAAAAAATTTTAAATAAATTTATTTTTAATTTGCAAATATTTTTTAAAAAAATTATTTTTTTGTAAGAGAACTACTGCAAGGCATCAATTAGGTTGAAAATTTATAAATAAACTTTTCATGCTTTTTTTGGCAAACTTATTAATAACACTATCAAAATTCAGTTCATCAGCAGGTTCACTCTCTATGGAGAGAACTGCCATGTCTGTAAGCTTTGTCTGGCTCATATTACAACCTTAAAAATTCATTTTAGTATAAAATTTCAGATCTTTTGTTAACTTTTTATTATTTTAATTTTTTCTATTTTTATCCCCTCAAAATGCTGCCCTTGGCATGTGCCACTTGGGTTGGACCGTAATTGCTATGCCACTGCAAGTGCTATAAATTTTGACATAGCGCATTCCATTAAAATACTTGTAAAACAGGCACAGGATGCAACATTGGGGTGATAGATAAGGGGTTGGAGTTTGGTTGATAGTGCAGGACGTGTTAGACTTGTAGCAGACGGATTTGAAAAAGACAAGCAGGAGCCAATTCTCGTGGCTGGAGATTTTGAAAGATACTTCTTTCCTGGCATGTCCAATCAGAAGCCAGCTCTCAGTCATGGGATTGAGTTTGTTAAAGGTTTAACCAGCAGCACACTCTCCCTCTTTCTTCCTGGCTCTGGCTGACAGCATACTCCTCTGTTAGAGCGCAGCCTCGCCCGGGCATTTTGGTCCCAAGCTGACATGAATACAAACAAGTCAACATGGCTATCTTCAAACACGGACTTCCACATGCGGTACAAACACATACTCTCTTTTTTTTTTTACCACAGGACTGTCTAATCTTTTGCCCCCGTCCATACATGGACGTATGCTCCGACTACCAACTTCAACATGTGTCCACTGAACACTTTTCTCTTTCAACAGGCCTGTATAATCATCAAAGTATCAATATGAAAACCCGTTTCATTATTCTTACCAATGATTAAACTGGTTAAACTCGCCATAGGGTTAATGCCACAGTTTCATTTTCATTTCATATCAGTCACTTTGAGAAAAAGTCCAGATATTTTAGAATTTCCTGTGAAAGTTAAGATATTAGGTATTAAGAATTGTTTGCTATAGTTTTGCAGCATTTTTACGGTTCATGGAACATGAAGTCAAAGTCAGGTGAAAGCAGATTGGGCTAAGTGGGTGATAAGATTAGCTGATCAACTGAATAAGAAAGATGCTTCAACAGACAAGATTTAGGCGTCCACAATAGTATCACACATACACCCAGAGTACAACTGATTTATACACAATGTATTGTAGGTTGTGTTTTCTATTGTGGGTTTACGTAGTTTTGTTTTTTAATATAATTGTAAACCAGTGCTCAAACCCTTGCGAATCTTCAAAATAACATGGTCAATGGTTGTTGAGTGACAAGTATTACACCAATATTGAAATCCTTATTTGGGCATTTTGGATAGTGTAAACTTACCCCTTAGTTGTAATTACTTCCAGGTCAACTACGACCTGGAGTGATACAGGGTGACTCTCCCTTTAAACAATGGCACACATAGAATTGTTAATAAAATTCACAGCCCTTTCTGAAATGCAACCATATTTGATACAGATAAATGTTAGTCTATGCCTGATGTGTCCATTAAATTTACTAACAAATGTCCAACAGTTAAAGAATATGGATGTTGATGCATAATTTACCCTATATATACATTTTTTAATTTTCTTTTTTTGTTGTTTATACTGAGGATATAGCATCCTACCGGATGCCAGACATTCAACCGCTATTTGAGAGACTCCAACTGAGAAATCTTTTGAAGATTCTAACTGTCACTTTAAGTGCAATTGTTTGTATATCTCTTGCACTTGGTTCACCGGGTATAATCACCAGGTAGTTTTTTAAAAATTATTTTTCATGTTGCTCTTATAATTACTGAAACTTTTTATGGGATCTATCGTGAGATGTAAAGTCCAGCTTCATTCCTCATTGTAAAAATGCTACTACGCGACATGTACCGAACTCACCAAAACACCTGAGAAATTATGTGTTACTTAGCAAATGTTTCAGATCTCTTCAAAATCATTCTTTCCAAAATTACTCTTTCCAAAATCATTAAGACTACTTCAAGAGAATATAAATCGAAAATCAGTTATTCTCCTTTTCAGTTTGCAATCTGAGAAAATTTATGAATGCCTGATTAAAAAGCTTTTGTCCTGACCTGATATAAGGCTTTCTGCTACACTAAGGTAAATTTATTCAATATATTAATTCAGTGGAGTTCATAAATAATAATTAATCAGAATCTTCACATGCATCAAACTTTCACATTGACAAAATTAGCACAGTCCATCTTTACTATCTAAATGGTAATGGTGGCTCTTTTATTAATTTGTTAGTTTGAGTTTTGCACAGATGTGGTGCTATCTTAACAGTTCCTTCTCGAATGCAGCACTAAACACTGGAACTCCTATCTGCACAACCACTCACTAAAAATACCCAAATCATGATGCAATCCTCTACGTGTATAAGAGTGAGATATGTCTTCACATGGAATGCTTTCTTAGAATGGAAAATTGGTTTATTGCCAGATACTGCTGATGGGTCCAATGAAGGTTATTTTTAATCTCATCCAAATTGTCCTTTTTTTTTTTTTAGAATTGCTGGAATTCTTCCATCTGTGGCAGAGTTGCTGAGACACCGTTGGGTTAGTGTTTCAAGAATGAAAACAAGAACTTTAATCTCAGATAGACATTAATTTTAATCCTATAAAACTCTTGAGACGGGAGGACGTCTCACAAGTGGTAGTCAGATTTCAGAAATTTTGGGGGGGGCTGAGAGTCAATTTCTGCTTATCAGTCACTCTATGTATGGCATAATCACATTGATACACAGGTTCTTGCTAGATCACCAAAGTTAACCAACGTTGAGCCTGCTCAGTATCAGATGCAATACTGTTGTCATATATGGTAAGGTTCAGCTAAGACCATTCTTTTTTGTTTTGACTATGTACAAAGTCGACTTATGAAAATAATAAATTTTGCATAGTGAAAGAAATAAGGAATGTGGGTTTTAACTGAGAAAAGACCTGTTATTATTCATTTAGTTAGACAAAGGAAATTATGAAATTAGAGTAGGGGTGTACTGCTGCCACAACTGGGGAGGTGCCATTCAGAACATTCTTTCTTGCCTTGACTGAGTAAAAATTAACTTTTTTTTCCCCTATAGTCCATTTCTCAAAGAAGAGACGTTGCTAGTTTTTTCTAATTTATTGCTATTTCCATGGTAAGCACTCTACTGAGCTCTACTCTTTGATTCCTATCTGTAAATCATTCACAGTAAGAACTTGTCTACTTCTCACTAATGTAAAGAACTTAACCTTTCTTTCTCTGTGTGTCTTAAATTAAACAGAACTCCTATGAGAAAAGTTTCTTTCCAAGAATGGAATCGAACTGCTTCCCTGCTGACTACAATATGGTCATTTTCAAATCTAATGTCAACAAATATTTATCAAACCATTTGTAGTAGCAGGGCCAGAGTATATTTGCAGTTTGAGATTTTGAAGATCTTTGGTTTGTAAACTCAGTGTTGATTGGTGCTAGCAGCCAACTTCTTTTCTGGCTTGCCAAATCAGATGCCATCTCTCTGACCAGCAGAACACATGACAGTGCATAAAGGTTAAACCACGGCAATTCTCTTTCACTTCCGTTTTGGCTGATGAACCAGTAACATCTTTCATGGGCGTGGACATGTCCCTAACTTCTCTCCTGGAATTCAACAGAACACACCCGAGCTTTTGGCCCTGGGGTCGATTAAGATGAGGAGACAAAGAATCCATCATGGCTACTCCCAAATGATAACTTCAACCACACATACATGAACTATCCTTCTCCCACAGGGCTGTCTAATCTTTTGTCGCCATCCATACACATGTACTCACGTTTCTACTATTAACCCTCTTTCTACAAACATATTAATGAAGGTAATTAATAAAGTTGTTATTAAGTGTTTAAATGAGAAACTTGTCTTTCTTATTCTATGCCTCCTTTTAAATAATCAAATTATGTCCACTCTCCCATTTGTTTCCAATCCTCTCATAGTATTGTACATCACCCAACTGACAATCACATTAACCCTTATCCTCAAGTGGCTTTTGACCTTGATGAGTACTGACTCATTGGTATATGACATGATAGGTAAGATTAAACACAGATTTATTATATTGGTGTTGGATATTGGCAGGCGACTCCGAAAAATAAAACATCTGATGGGTTGCACACACGCAGATGGATTCCATGTGAGGACTTTCCACCATTGTCTCATGGAATGCATAATTTAACCTAGAAGTATGTGAGAGAATATAGGTCAAAGGATTGAAACAATAGACAATGAGAAATATTAAACATTTCAATAAGAAAAGAATGTTTATATAAATAACTCTACATAAAAAAGAAAACTGGGCAGTCAGTCAGAGAGAAGCAAAGCTGTCATATTTCTTCACTATCCAATATCTGACTCAACCATGCACCCACCCCATGCGCCTTCGGAAATGTCAAAACACCAGTAATAACTTATAATCAAAAGCTGATTTGTTGGTGTGAAATAAAAGCTATATATTTTTTATAGATCAACTGTGTTGTGTTTTACTCACTGTCAGTGTGTATATATCTTCGACCAGCGACAAAAGTAGATATTAACAGTTATATAGACTGGAAAATGCATTTGAACAACCAGCTGCAGCGAATGCATAACGTTGGCATTTCAAACAAAATCAATTAAAAAATAAACATGCTCTATTGGAAAGATGAATCAAGAGAAACGTTTGAATAAGTCTCCACTCTATAATAAAGATCAATGTGTATTTACTTGTAAGTATCCGTTTCATCACATACAAGTTTGTAACAGTTAGTAAGCTATCAGATCAATGCAAAAGATTTTGCCGATTTAAAATTTCATCCTGAAAATTAAAAACTGTGTTTTTGAACATCTTTATTCATAGCAAGTATGCCCTTTGCTCTCTATAACTTAACTCCATCTGTCAACGAGCTTATAAATGCCTTGCTTGTAAAATTATTTAGTTTCAGTATGAAATATGAATCTAATTAATCTTCAAGCTCCTCTCGTGATGTTAACCTAAGGCTATCTAAATGGTTTTGTAATCCTCAAAATAAGTTATAGTCTGAGGGCACTAAGTGAGGATGGGACAAGATTTCCCAACGAAATTCTCTTAGGAGATCTTTAGTGAGTAGTGTTGTTGTGTGAGGACGAGCATTATCATGGTAGAAGATAACTTTTTCCCTGTTGACTAAAAAAGGTCATTTTCGGTTCAACACAGACGAGAATATTGCATATAAATGTGAATGATGATTTAATAATCTGAAAGAAAAAGTTATAAATTAATCATCCTGATATGTTTAAGTAATAACAATATGCATAAAATAAATTTATTGTTTTTTTTTTTTATTGGGGTGGTTGAATTATGGATTTTCACCTATCTATTAAATATCTTTCGTTCATCTAAAAATAAAAAATATTTAGGTTTATGATGATGATCAATACCGACTTGGAAATAACTTGAATGCTTTAAAAGATTTTTAAATTAAAAAAAAAAATCCCTAGTGCGAGATTCGAACCCACAATGGTATAAAATATTAGAACTGAAGACAGACGTTTTAGTCATCGATAAAACAACAATATTTCATTATTTTGTATGAATCAGATGATTATTGTTGACATTTGTTTCCCCAATATCTTTCTAGGTCAAATTCTTTCTAGAAAGACAGTGGCCACTTACAAGAGGGACCATATGAAGGTTACCAACATTCCTACGTAAAAGTGTTTCTGTGAAATGAACTGGATTCGAACTTGTGCTGTTAACCATTTAGCCACCGTCATTGGTTTCAATTGAATTTCAAGTGAATACAGGCGTTTTAATAATCGATAAAACAGCAATATTTTGCCTTTTTAACCTATTTAAATGAGTTGAGCATAAAGATACAAATTACAGTAACATAATTACAGTAACAAAGAAGAACCAAATATATTTCATTCACCTTTTATTTTAAAAAGTCAAGAAATGAGTACTTGCTTGAAAGAGATAAACTGTCAGGTCTCTACATGTACAACGTTTGTTTTTATTGCCTGTTTCGTTTTTATGGCGAACCTGAAGAATCTGCTTTACTTGTATGCCGAGTTTCTCAGTTTTTCTTGAATTCTATAGACAAGGCTAAGAACATCTATTAATTTTTTAATTCCTCATTATTGTACAGAAATTCGAAAAATTAAAATATTGAATTTCAAGTGAAATTAATGGTATCTACTAAGTTGTCATGTCGCAGTAATAAAAATATCCAAAAATTACGAAAAACGATAAGGTAGAAAATTAATTATTAAAAAAACTAATTTTCAAAGACAATGGGCAAAAATTAAGTTTTGCTAAATTGGCCAAAAATGTATTTAAAAAAAATATTTGCCTCCCTTTTGTTACAATTAGAACTCTCTAGTTTCTGTTTTTGCCAATCTTACTTTTCGCTGATTGTCTTTGAAAATTATTTTTATTAATAATTAATATTCTAACTTATCGTTTTTCATAATTTTTTGATATTTTCATCACTGACAGAACAATTCAGTAAGATACCATTGATTTCACTTGAAATTTAATGTATCAATCGGCAAATTTCGCTACAGTAACAAAAAAGAACGAAATGCATTTCATTCATCTTTTATTTTAAAATGTCAAGAAATGAGTACTACTCCTTTTGCTTGAAAGAGATAAACTGTCGCGTCTGTACATGTACAACGTTTGTTTTTATTGCCTATTTCATTTTTTTGATGGACCTGAAGAATTTTGGCTTCTTCCTTCTATATTTTTATTTTCATCTTTTTTTTAAAAACATTTCAGTGGATTATTATCGAATGGACACTGGTCTACCAGATTATAAATAAATAAATAAATAAATTAAATAAAACCCAATATTTGAATATTCGTAGGGGATCTCAGTTTCTAATACAATGTCCTAGTAAATCCATCCATCACCCATTTTAGAACAACTCAACGTTTTTAGGCCAAATTTTGAGAATTTAGCCCTTTTGTTTAAGCTGTTTAGCTTTCTTTTAAATTATTTTTGAAAAGCGAAATTAAAAAAAAGGCTAATACTTAATAAAGGCCTAAATTCGCGAAATTTGGCGTAAAACATTGCGTGCTTCTAAAATTGGTGATCAATTTACAAGAATGTTGCATTAGAAACTGAGCACATTTACAAATATTTAAATACTAGCATGGGTGCCCGGCGTTTCCAGGGTGTTTGGAGGTGTGTGTTGAGCCCCCCCCCCAAAAAAAAAAAATTGGTAATAGGCAGCCAGGCTCGAATCCATACCGCGAAGGAAGAAAAAAAATGGGGGAAAACGTGACAGCTTTGCTGTTATGACCACCGCCAAACCGGAAGTGACAAAGATTTAAATTAAGGCTAGACAATCGAAAAGAGGGGATGATTGTCGAAAATATCGGCAAAAAAAAGCAACCCCTCTCTGTAGAAAAGTGGCCAGTTGAGTGTGAAGAAATTAATGTTTTTAGCCAATTTTTCGGTATTTGTCGTCTGAAGGATCGAGCTTCAAAACGATACTGATCTTGTGAAAATCCGTCGCCTTTGTCAAAAGTTTTAGGCAGACATACAACTTACATACATACATTTATATATTGGTCTCTCAAATTTTCGACACAAATTGATTAAAAAGCTTGCCCTATCTCTGAATACCTGAATATTTCAATGTAAAATTTCAAATGTTTAAACCAGAAATTGTCTTAGTAATTTGATAGAGACTGCAGAGGTCAATTTTAAAAAAAATTTTAATCCCTATTATGACCCCTTAACATTTATTGTTTTGGGCTTAAATCAAGTCATTTAGATCCATGTCCAAGGAACCTATATCTAAAATTTCAATTGTTTAGACCTAAAATTGGCGGAGGAGTTTGATAGAGTTCTCAAAGGTCAAATTGTTGAACTTTGACCCCTTAACAGACAAATTTCTGGCCGAACACGAATTACAAAAATTTTCCCAAATCTTAGTACCCTGTATATCAAATTTCGAGTCTTTAGACTGAAAATTGACGGAGTTATTGTGTAGGGAAATGTACACAGACAGACACACACACACAGATAGACAGACACTTTCACTTTTATAGATATACTAGCGGGGGTACCCGGAATTGCCTGGGTGTTTGGAGGTGTGTATATAGGAGAGGGTGACCCTGTTTTAAAAACATGATGTTAAAAAAAATTGGAAAAACCAAAACAAAAGCAAAACAGCAAACAAACGTAAAAAACAAAAAAGTTGTAAAAGAGGAAAAAAGTTTAGGTAGAAAGACAGGCTCGAACCTGAAGCATCGAGGCTAAGGTGGAAAAAAATGCCCGACATGTTACCCCTATGCCAAAGAGCCATACACTTATTAACAGATAAAATTAAACCTTTAAAAACACTTGCAGGTGGTTGAAACTAACGTCAACGTTTTCTAGGTCAAACATGACGTCATCTGTCGTAGTAGTAGGATAAGAGAAAATGAAGGAACAAGTTTTTCAGCACCCTTCTCGTAGAAAAGGGCCCAGTTTAGGGTGAAAAAATTAATGTTTTTGGCCAATTTTTCGATATTTGTCGGGCGAAGGTTGGAGCTTTAAAATGATACCTATCTGGTGAAAATTCGTGGCCCGTGTCGAAAGTTTTTGCGAGACATACAAACACACACACTCACACACAAACATTTTTCGCTTTTCTATATATAGATAGATTGACTTTTTCTTCTTTTTTTTGGATGATCTGGTAGACTAGTGTCCATTCAATAATAATCCGTTAAAAAAATTGAAAAAACAAAAAACAAAAATAAAAACCCCAGAGAGGCGGGGGGGGGGGGAAAGATTCTTCAGGTCTGCTTTTTTTTTTTTTTAAGGGTCGGATTTTGCTACAACACCCTGTATATATATAATATAAATATAATACCTGGGAGTATGGTATCATAACGAACAAACATATACTACCTTCCCCCTCTTGTAAAGGAGGTGGTAATGCCTGGGAAGAAAGTGTTATGACAGCAGAACCAAGCAGCCTTGACCTTGTAATCAAAAACTAAGATTGAGTGAAGCAAAACAAACCGAGACAAAGCTAGCTAGTTGGAACATGACAATTTAAACAACTCATATTTTTACTTATGTAGAATAAATGCAAGAGAAAAAACTTGAAAATAAGTGGAACAATTTTTTAACAATTTTTATTTTAAACGAGGAGCACCTGTAAACCGGCGTTGTTCAGTGGAATCATGACCCCCTCCCTCACCCCTTGTAGAAAATTAAACTACGGTTATTGTTGGTGGCCATTGCCATCCCTGGAAAATTGCGAACACTGGCAGCTGTGGCCTAAATTAAATAATCTGGCTTCCATTGGCGATTAGTGCTGGTTTGGGGGCGATAACATGCAAGTACTGTTTGATTCTAAAAAAACAATTAAGGGAATGCATAAATCAATATGAATTAATAAAATTATGAAAAATGGTCCATTAGACTAATAATAGAAAGTAAAAACAAAAGTTTTCGAAGTTAGGGATTCTCAGTGTATAATAGCTGTTCAAAGTGATCAAAATCAGTGGTAGTAGGTCTGGTTGTTACCGTTTGTTCTGCATGTGAAGAATGGGTTTTCTACCACAATAATTCGTTCATGATAATATTCATGTAAAAAAAGAAAAGAAATTATTTTTTTACATTAGGTATAAAGGTTTTCGCCTATGCTGAATAAGAAAATCTCATGTAAATTTTGCAGAAAATTTGCCCCCATCCCCCCCCCAAAAAAAACAAAGTTAATGTCTGTGCAGTCTCGATAATAAGTTTGAAAAAGAAAATTAAATAAAATACTTTGCATAAAGTAAAACTGGTAATCGGTGAAAAATATAAAAGTCATTCAAATCGTCCACAGGGATAGTAAATGCAAAAAAAAAAGAAAAAAAAAAGAAAAACGAAAGAAATATAGCATGTTGGAAGGGTCGATTATCACTCCAAAATCAAAAAATAAATATTGATACCCGTAAATGTTTTTTTTTCAAGGCTGTTATGTTTTTTTTTGGGGGGGGGGGAGTAGTGGAGATAGTGGCATGTAGGTATTTTGTGCATATTTACATTCCCAAACCAATGTTGTGTTTACATTTTTTGAGATGTCGGTCGGAGAGAAGTAAATTTGTTTATAGCGCTTGCCTACAAACCTGGCGGCCAGTGAAATAAAGTGCATAATACAGATCTATATATCTCCAAAACTACTTGTCTCTGCAAAATGTAAATGAGATTTTCTTATTCAGCATAGTCGAAAGCCTGTAAAAGTTGTCATTTTAAAAAAATTGTGGAGGTGGACGTTATGTAAAAATTACCTCACCTTCTCAAAAAAAACAAAAGCAAAGTTAATGTCTGTGCAGTTTCAATAATCAGTTAGAAAGAAAAAAATTAAATACAATACTCCACAGAAATTAAAACTGGTTAAAAAACAAATATCCATAGCCAATGAAATTTACTTTAAAATCTACCTGCATAATATATTGGCGTTTTTACTTAGGATAAGTGTAACATTACCAGTATTTAATTTTTCTGTTTATAAGCAGTTAATATGTTTGTATTTGTTTTTTTTGTTTTTTTTAGCACTATTGCCTACTGTAGCGTTTGTTTATTCTGGAATAATTTTATTCTGGAATAATTTTATTCCGGAATATGAGATTTGTCAGGTTTCAACCAATCAGAATAGGCAGAATTAGACAAGGGAAACATTATTATTTATGAATTGGAAATCAGGAAGGTTATGTTATGTCTATGTGTCAGTTATGATCGGTGTAATCACAATATATGTGGAAAGTGTAAATTTTCTTCCGGTGTTGATTGATGGTGGTGGGAGGACTAGATATATAGAGAGAAAAATAGGAACTCCTTCCTCTGTAGATTTTTCGACTGTGATGGTGTTGCTCCTATGATGCAATGTAGTATTTTATTATAACGATTGAATATGTCTAAAATGGTGTTAAAAAGTTACATAAGGTAGTGGCTATTAGGCTAGATGTATTGAATTTGTATGTGACATCTGTTATTGCAAACCTACGATACTTTGGTCCACAGGGGAATTTCTGCAATTATTTTATAATATAGGAGATTAAATTCTTTGGCAGACCTGAATGAGCTTTCCCCCCTGCTGTAAAATTATTATTGTCAATAACAAACTTAACTTTCATATTAGCAGGAAAAACTTAAAAGTTTATTTAACGACTTTTAATGTGGGGGATCATTTTTAAATTATAATGTTCTATTAAATTTTTGTTTCATGCAACAAAAATAGCTTAATAAGAAAAGTTTTGTTGATTGATTGAAAAGTGGAGTATATATTTAATAGAACGTTATAATTAGAAACTGATCCCCCATGTTAAAAATCATTAAATAAACTTAAAAAAAATTTTTTTTTCCTGCTAATATGAAAGTTAAGTCTGTTATCAAAGATAACCCGCAGAAAAAATGAGAAATTGTGAAAAGAAATTAATTTTATGGCAGGAGGGAAAGCTTGTGCAGGTCCACCAATTTTTTTTCTATACTTTAGGATGACAAATAATTTAAGCAACTTTTAAACAACTTTTATTTTTAAGTAAAATTTAGTTTTAATTCAAAATGAAAAACAATTTATGTAGAATAAATGCACGTGATGCAGTAAAAGATTTTGACGAATTTATTTGTGCCACATGAATTCATAAAGACATGAACTAAACAGATTCACCGAAGTTCCGTCAGTTCGTTCCGTTTCACTCGATCTTGGTTTTTGATTGCAAGGTCAAGGTTGCTACTTGGTCTACGAAATTACAACTGACAGCCATGTTGATTCTTTTTATTCATTTAATGTTTCCACATTTTAATTGTGCATTTCTCGAGTTTCGATGGCTAAAGTAAATTAACTTTTTACACAAAATGACTCCTCATATAATAATGTTTGAGATAAGTAACATTTTGAATGCCTTATTTTTTTCATATCACCCACGAACCCTATTTAATGACATTACAACACAATGTTACATACTTAATTGGCATGTTGAAAGTAGTAATATATCCAAAAATTATGCAAATTCTTCACCATCTAATTATGAAAATTCTTCACCATCTACTTTATAGCATCTAAAACAAATGCAATTTTGTACCTAATTTTTTGTAAAAAATTATTTTTAACTATAAACAATTTTTAACTCGCTGAAATTCCGTAATTTTTTGGGATATATTAGTATTTTCGACATGACAATTAAGTACGTAATATTGTTTTTGCTGAAAAAAAAAAAATAAAAATAAAAACGATCCGTCGACTCTATCTCAACAAAAACCTACTTACTTTTTGGAAATAATAATCATGATCATTGCATTTTGTTTCTTTGTTCTTTGTCCCAAATAATTATTCAAAACCTTAACATTTCTGAATTTCTGAAAAATGAAAATAAACAATGCAATCTTTGGAAAATAAGCAACATATTTTAGACCTCATGCACAAACATGGCATATTTGAAATTCCTTGGATTATTTTTTTTTTTGTCAGATTTCATTTTATGAAATAAACAAAAAGAACAGCAAAAAAAAAAAAAAAAAAAAGAAACCAAATAATCAGTTTTTTTTCCTTTTCCTCCTCGTCACAGGGGCAAAGTAGGACACATGGTCAATTTATTAGAGGGAAATCTACCCCACTCCACCCCTGTTTTATTTATATAGATTTAGAGTGATGGAGCAACTTCCAAATATAAATTTAATGTAAAATGATCTTTCATGACTTGGTTGTTTTAATTTTTGAGAGAAGCTAACCAGATTTTTTTACCACACTTAATGTTGTAAAATCCCATGTAATTGCTGTGAAATATAGACCCCCCCCCTCAAAAAAAAAAAAAAAATCCGTAGATTGTATCTCTTATAACAAGAAAAAAAATGAATAGAAAATTATGTTTCTGAATTTTTAAGATTAGAATTTGTATTATTTGAACTACTGTTCTTGTTATTCACACAATGTTTCGGCTGATATAACCTCCAACCATCTTCAGGTGTATCTTGTCAAACTTGGGAAGCTTTCCGTCGAACTTGGGAATCTGCACGGAGTAGTGATGGGACGATTCCAATATTTTTCCTGACTCCAATACAATTGCTGATTCTGTACTACATTCCAGATTCCGATACAAATACCGATTCCGATTCTTTATAAATCTCTAAATGCCATAGAGTTGTTATTTATTCCTGATTTCCGTAAAAACACATGTTAAGTATGTAGATATTTTCTCAAGCATAAAAAATATTAGATTTTGGTTTTACTGCTAGTTTAAAATCAATAAATATTTATCATTTTATCAGTACTACCAGCAGTGGAAGGTTTTGCTTTAAACAAAATCAAATAAAACAGACAATTGGAAGAATCGTTTTTAGCATAGGCACACATTTTTCCGATTCAGATACCGATTCCGATACCTCCAAAAGTTCTAATTTTTCCAATTTCTAATTCCGGTTCTGATTAATTGTCCCAACACTAGCATGGAATTTCAAATGGAACCGTTTATTTAATCTACAGGGATAGCATGCTATCATTCCATTAACCATGACAGGAGTTTTAAGTAAGTCGGAATTGTATTCTTTGTATTAACCACAATGAGGATTAACATTTCAACCTCCAGAAAAGTGTCACCTACAATTGAATTTTTTCCTAGTACTTTGACCGTTATGTTACGGGTCCTTATGAATAACACTCATGATGAGAATAGTCATCCAAACAATGAAAAAAATAAAAAATTGGTTAATTGTCCTAAAACGCTAGAATGGGCAGAATATTCTAAAATAATATATATATATTTTTTTAATTTAATTTCTTTCTCTTTCCATCAGGTTTTGAAGGATGCTGACATGTAATCACCTAAAAAGTAGAATCTCATTTTTTTTTTTGGGTGGGAATGGGGCATTTAGTTGAGAGTGTTAATCTATATATTTATAAAAGTGACTTTATCTGTGCACATGTGTGTGTGCAGAATAGTCTCTACCAAACTACTCTGTCAATTTTAGATTTATAGACTTGAAACTTGATATATAGGGGATTTGAAGCTGTGGAATAAATTTAATTTGTTTTTTTTTTAAGCTGGAAAAAATAGCTGCTAAGGGGTCAAAATTGAAAAATTGGGACCTGGTAGGAATAAATTGACTTAATTTGTATCCTCCACACATGTGCAAATATACATTTATTAATTTAAAGTGTTCTTACATCATATGGTAATAAATACTGCTAGAGAGCTGAATGTTTTGGTTTCGATTCTAGCTGATGGCATTCAAATCACTTTTTTTAACTTTTAAAATCATAACTATATATTGCGTACATTTTAATAATCAATAGAGAATTGGCTTTATAATAATAAATATGAAATTTGCATAAATTAAAATATCATGTTTAAACACATTTTATGACTGAGCAAAGTTGGTCAGTCTGTTATTTTAGAATAATACCTAAATTTTGAATAAAAAGATCTAATATTTTCTTATAAACAAACAGAAATAAAGAAAAAATGTCATAACAATATTTTTTACTAAAACTTTTGTGTATTTGTTACTACAACTAGCAAAACAAAAAAAGGGTAAATAAACAAATATGCAACAAATAAATGCGCTCAAAAGCAAGATAAGTTACTCTTTTAACCACTTGGATAAGTGTATTTGTGTTTTAAAGCATTTTTGTTTGTGATCTTTTGTAAAGTTAGAATGAAAACAAAAATGGCTGTCGGTAAGCCTTGCATGAGCACTTTTGATAATCCCTCAAAAATCGAAAATTAAACAAAACATTTGTAGAACATTACATTTTTTGCATTATTGGTGACATCTGTGGGGAGGGGGGTGTTTCTACCAGTGATTTGTTTAATTTTCGATTTTAGAGCGATTATCAAGGGATTTATGCAGGGCATATGAGAGGGCCATTTATATTTTTGTTTTAACTTAACATACTTAATAATATGCTTGTTTGTTCTTTTTTGAAAAAAAGGCTTTAAAATAAATTAAAATATTAATAACTGTATCCAGATATGTAGAAGAAGAATTTATCTCGCCTTTGGTAACATTTAATTATTGCATATTTGTTTTTTGTTCAGCCGTTTTTGTTTATATTAGTTACAGTAAAAAATACATAAACTTTTTTCTTCTTCTTCAAGATTGATTATTGTTGAAAAAGATTTTAAAAAATTGTTTTTCTAATTTATTTTGATTCAAATTTAACAGAATCACAACTTCTAACGTAGACCCCCACTAAAAGTGTTAACTCAACTGCTTCCTTAACTGACTTCTTCATCAAATGCTATTCTAACTTCACATCCAAATCAAACCCTCAAGACTGCCCTGGACATGGAATATGTGCCTACATTAGGAATGGTTTCCTCTGTGGCAAGGACATTTCCAAAGAAGACACCAAATATCCATACATGTGCTTTAGAGCAGCACTTACTCACAGCACAGGATTTATATTTGCCCTCTGCCATTCCCACAATGATGGAGTAGCTATCTTTGAGAGTATCGCTAAGCAAATTGATCATACCCTGTTTGCTCATCCCTCAGCCAACATTCACATTTGTGAAGATTTCAATGTTCACAACGTTGGATGGCTAGTTCACTTAAACAAAACCGATGATGATGGGAGGTTTTGTCATAATTTCTCTCTTGCATATAATCTAAGACAGATTGTTAATAAACTTATTTGAGCACCCAATGCTGACAAACAATTTGTAAGTCTTCTAGACATTTTTCTAACAACATGCTCCATACTATGCTCATCTTCAGCCCTGTCTCTGCTATGATCTTCTAACCACTCAGTTGTCACAATAAAAATAAATCAAAATATAACAAAACCCCAAATATTCCCTTCCACTGAACAGTGTATTGTTACTTGATAGCTGATTGGGACAGTTTCCAAATGTACATACACTCCATGTTTAAAAGGAATGTGTATATACATATAGCATATATATATATATATATATATATATATATATATATATATATATATATATATATATATAAAATAGTAGTTTCATTAAATACTTTTATATGCAAAATCCGATCCTGCATTTTGCTAATTCCTGCCCTCTGATGAGAAGGAGAGTATTTCTTCGAAATTCCACGGATTAAGGACTATCCACTTATCTTGTGCTTCCTTTTTTTAAAATTAAATATGTTTTTAACTCTTTTTCAAGATGTCTTTTAACATATTTTATTAATCATTTGTTCATCTCTCTCTCTCTCTCTCTCTCTCTCTCTCTATATATATATATATATATATATATATATATATATATCATTTAAGTTTTCTAATTGGTTAACCACCAGCATAGAAAACTATATACTCTCCAAGAAATTCTAATAGAAAATGAACAGAAAACTATGATACATCACTGAATGTGCTGCCACCATTGCTCACAGAAACCACTACTTCAATTGTTTAAACATAATCGATGTTTTGAAACTAAAGTGGCGTTTAGGACTGCCAGCGATCACTGCAAACGTCAGAGATTCATATGTTTCGTCAATCAAGTCCAATGTAGGAGAACATAGGCTTGGCTCCCATGAATTCTAGCAAATAACAAACAAGGTTCTGAACAGATGCGTGTCTTCTATCCTGACCATCATCAACAGGCCTGAAGTAATTTTGTCAGCATCTGATAAAGCCAAACTCTTTGCCAAGAACTTTGCATCAAACTCAACCCTATTCCGATCAATCATCTATCTCTCAAATTTTCTCCCCAAACCGATAACAAGCTGAGCAACATCCACATATCTGTTTGTGATGTTGCCATACTCATCGAGAGCCTTGCTGCCAGATGTCATGACAATATTCCGATCATAGTACTGTTCGAACATGTTTTCTCACACATATACACACCCACACGTACGCACGCACATACGCACACACACGCACGCATATACACATCCTCATACACACACTCACATTCATGCGCATACACGCACACATGCTAACGTGCACACACACACACACACACACACACACACACACACACACACACACACACACACACACACACCCGAGCGGTGACGTCACTTCCTTTTAAGTGAAAACCAGACATGCGCACCCAGAACACTAACTCCAGTATAAAAGTCAACAAAACCTGTTAACTTCCCTTTTTTCGTCCGGACCAGCGTTCGAGCTGCTTAGTCAATGAATCAACCGCGTGCTCTAACGCCACTCTATCTCCCCTTCACTTTGGTCCATCAAAACAGACATGTGCGCGATGCTCTACTGAGCTTAACCCTTTCTTTCTACAGACGGCTTGCCACTTCGTGTTTCCCTATTGCATTCCCTTTCCTTCTACGCGCGTAGTCGTCAACGGCTGAATGAACATGTGTACACCGAAGACTTTCATTTCTAAACAGAAAATAAACGACATGTTTATTTTATTCCAGCATTCGAGTTCTTTTGTTTCCTTCATTCAATTCGTTTCATTATTTTTTCTTGTAGCGAGGTAGGGTATTTTATATCCTGGTCTGCAACAGTACTAAAGAAGCTGCAACTGGAGCTGGCACTCATTCTTGCAAAACTATTCAATCGATGCCTAAAGGAGAAATGCTTCTCAACACCTTGGAAAACGTCATTAGTTTGTCCAGTATTTAAAAATAATGGAAACTGATCTTCTGCATTTCAGAACCACCAATTAGCCTTCTGTGTGTCATGATTAGGGCTATGACAACAGCATATTCTTTTCTTTGTTTTGATTCTCATGTGTATATCCATTGATATCTTATATGTTTTTATGCAGAGTCTAGTAGTTCTCGGTTGATTAATTGTGTCTAACTGTGTCGGATCTATACTCGAGAGTCAAAACAATGAAAAGAATATGCTTGGTCATAGCCCTAGTCATTAGTCACCTCAGCAAAACAACCTACTCAGTGATAAGCAATATGGCTTCCATCCTGAGAGATCTTCAGCTGATGTACTGATTGTAATCTTACACAGGGGCAGGGAATCTATTGATGAGGGTTTCCTCTCTAGAACACTAGCTCTTGACAAATTGAAGACGCTTGATAGGGTTTGGCATATAGGTCTACTTCACAAAATTTCCATCTGTGAAATATCTGGAAATGTCTTCTCAACAATTGAATCCTTCCTTATACAAGTAGTTGTCGATAGGCAGAAGTTCGAAACTCAAAGTATCAACACTGGTGTGCTTCAGGGATCATCCTGGGCCCAACTCTCTTCCTCTCCCAACAAATCGATTGCCAAGGTCGCTGGAAAAATGATTGTGTTATTCTAACATTCGAAAAGATATCTCACTCCTGATGCCATCCTCAACCTGTATAAAAGCCAAATATGTCTTAAAATGGAATACTGTTGCTACATCCGGAGAGGAGCTGCTTGGAGCAAACTATCATGCTTTGACAGACTTCAAAATTGGCTTCAAAATCTGATAGGTGATCCCCTTTAAGTTCCAAACATTTAAAAAATACCTAGAAACACTTCAAAACATGTGTGTGTGTGTGTGTGTGTGTGTGTGTGTGTGTGTGTGTGTGTGTGTGTGTGTGTGTGGAGGTATTTTTCATTTTTTTTTAAGATGTGCTTTGAAAAGGTCTCACCGTTAAATATTAGTTAAACAATTAATTTTTATTTTTAAGGCTGTTAACACACACACACACACACACACACACAAAACTAAGGTGGATCTTTACAATGCACACACCGTTCTTGTATTTTTTTTTCTTCTTGTTTTTTTTCAATTTGTTTCATTTTTTCAATGGATTACACCCCTCTTATATAAAGGATTTTTCATTTAATCTAAGGGCAATGACGTTAAGACCTTTATTATACAAGATATTCCATATTCTTTTCACTGGTCGCCTTGTTTGTTTTTGTGTGTGCATGCATGCAATTTTTTGCATACACGCGCGAAATTGCATATTGTTTTCACTGGTCGCCACATTTGTTTTCGCGCGCATGTATTCAATTTTTGTGTGTTTATACATTAATTCTGTATACTCACTTGCATTTTTATACATTAATTCTGTATACTCACTATTCCATAGCTAGTTATAACATATACTGACCCAACGGGTCACTGGTAGTCTAGTATAATTATAAAACTCAGATCAGCATACTTGCTTGGGCGTTTAAACCGTCCATCCGATTTCTGAATTCCGGTTTAAAAAAATTTGTCTGCTTACTTATTTCATGGCCGCCCTGTCTTAAGTCCGATATTAAAAGCCACTGCTGCTATTCAAAGCATACGCAAAGTCAACAATATTTTTTTGTTTTAACTTATTTAAACGTGTTTTCCTAGCAAATAAATGTAATTTACCCCATTAAGTTAAAAAAAGAACTGATTTAAATATAAATTGACAATATATAACTATAAACATATTTACTGCTTTTAGTAGCACTCCTGTGGATTCTGATGATTTAGTTTTTTTCAGGCCTTACTTAAAATTATTTTTTCTCGTCAAGGAGGGGGAGGTAGAAACGGTTTTAGTAGTGCTTTTAGTAGGGCTTCCTTAATTTTAAGTGTTTGTAGTAGTGCTCTGGAGGCTTCCTGAGTTTTATTTTTTTCACTCATCATTTAAAAAAATGTTTTCTCAAGACAATAAAAGACAATATAATCTCAAAATCACTTTTTATTTTGAATATTTTTCATCTTGCTCTTTAAAGGCCAATGGGTAGACTAGTATATCTATAAAAGTAAGTGTGTGTGTCTGCGTGTGTGTGTGTGTGAGGACATTTCTCAACCTATATACTCAATGAATTTTTAATCCACAGACTTGAAATTTGGTATATAGGGTATTCAGACATGTGGAAAACTTTTTAATCGGTTTTCATTTGGAAAAAAAGGCTGCTAAGGGGTCAAAATTTTTTAAAAATTGGTGCGTGGGTGTAATCAGATTTTTATCTGTTTGCCCACTGTTTTACGAATGGCATGCGTGAATGGTTCACATGACAAATTACTTATGTTAAGAATAAGTAAGTTTGAAAAAACTTTTTAAAGATCTTATCAAGCTAGCCCAATGGTTATCATACTTGACTCACTGTCTTTAGGTTTTGGTTTCAGTCTCAGCTCGAGTATTATTATTTTTTACTTACAAGAAGTGAACTGTTTAGAAAAAAACATAATACTCGCATGCATATGCCTCAGTTTTTTTCTGTTTTTTTTCTTTACATAATTTTTTATAAAGGAATTTTACATTGTGTTTTATACCTACAGTATTTCTGTTTATAAGAAACTAGCAGGCCGCCCGGCATTGCCCCATCGTAAAATACGCTTAAATATGATATTTTGATTAATGCAGATTTCATATTTATTATTATATTATATTGGACCAAATATATAGTAATGATTTAAAAAGTTAAAAATAAAAAAAAGAATCGTGCGCCTGAGAATTGAAGCCAAAACGTTTAGCTTATGATTTACTTTTTCCTTGTACATTAATGCCAGAGCTATGAAGACAAGTTTTTTTTTGCAACATGAACCAATAGCTATTACGTTACGCATGTATATTCATAATGCTGTCGTTCGACCATCACCTGACAAATTCATTTTTTTTAAATTTTCGCACTTTTGCACTGATTTTCCCCGGCTAAAACCTAAATGTAATGTTTCACATGGGTTCGAATACCCTATATATTAAGTTTCATGTCTGTAAATCAAAAAAAGGAGTTTGGGAGGTAAATTTTTTTAAACAAATATATGCATATGCAAATATTACGCAAGTATAAATCATGTAGAATATCTGCATGAATATAATTATATGTAATAGTTAATTAAAGATGATCATCCCATAAGAAAACCGAAAAAACTAATAAGGAATTAATTAAAATGGATGTTTAAAAGAATATGCAAATTAGCTAGATCTTTTGCAGATGAATGCAATTTCAGGACCCATATATAACAAAGCCGTATTTTGTTTTCTAAATTTTCTACCAGAGTTTTGGCCTTTTTTGGGGGAGCTGGTTTTCCCCCACAAGGTATATAAAGAAAAAAATCTGAAAAAATTAAAATATAACATTTATATGTATTTTACGACGAGCAGCAGCGCCGCCTGCTAGTATATATATATATATATATATATATATATATATATATATATATATATATATATATATATATATAATTTGGATTTATCGATCGTCCTTTTTTTATTATTATTAAAAATCACTCCAAACCTGTAACTCGGGCTTACATTTATTAGTAGGTTAAAAGAGAGGATATTTCCAAGGTGTTAAAAGTGATTATATAAAATTACTCTTTTCTATTAATAAGTTAAAAAGAATAAACCATTAAGTTTTCTTTGAGAAGATGGATCTTAAAATAAATCTTTTACTTTGTTACGACATCTTAAATGGCAATACAAGTTGAAAACTACAACTCGAATGAATCGTTATAGAATGAAAAGGGGGATTTGTGTCACTGGAAACGTACAGCCATTAAATAATTTGTACAAAATGATAGTCTTTTGAAAAAGAGAATTTGGGACGCCAAACACGTACACAAACGAGATTGGATTTTTTTTTTCTTCTTTCAGTCAGGTGTAGATTAGTATGTTTTAGCCGCCATTCGTAATTTTAAAAAGGTATATCTAGAAATACTTTTTAATGTTTAAGACTTTACTAAAATTTGAATAAAATAACAGAAACAACATTTTCAATGTATACGTCTTTACAACAAACAAAAGATGTGTCATCTGTTGTATTGTGAGTCCACTGAGTCATGACAGACGTTATGATTAATTTTAACATTAAACAAAACATCTTTTCAAAAAGCTTTTGAACTCTTGTCTATTTTTATTTTATTATTCAAGTCTAAGTCAGAAGCGTTCAAATTAAACATAGTAATAGTTTCTTGACTAATTTTGTCGAAATGTCTCGCTGTTACAGGCTGTTAACGTGTTAGAAAAAAAAAAAAAATGAACTCGTTTTCTTTATTTGAAATGATGACGTCAGAGAATAAGTTTCATTGTTTTTTTTTTTTATAAAAATATTTTTTAGTTTAAGTTTTTATTTATATATAAACTAATTAAAAATAAAGTTATCAGGATACTTTTTAAGTAAGTTATAATAATAAATATATTATTGTAAACGTTATTTAACGCAAAGCAAGTAACACAACAGTTGTTAAATAAGGAAGTAGTAGTTTCCAAGGCGCCACACACCACACACTAAATTTAAAATCTTGCTTAACTGAAATCTCCCGAGTAATGCATATAGCATTTATCGTAATCTTAGGGTTTTTTTTTTCTAAAAGAATTACGAATTTGATTCGATTCTTTTAGTGTTTAGACAGTCCTTGCGTCAAATAGTTTCTGACATTACATTTTATTTCCTGTCCTTGATCATAGGAGAAATTTCCAGACTGAGGCAATTTAATTTTTTCCCCATTTAAAACAAATAATGTGTCTTACTCTGCCCTTGTAGGAGAGCAAATAAATAGGGAAAATATTTAAAAAAAAAAAAAAAAAGCAAAAACAAATACATATGTTTAAAAAAACATGTCTGCCAATTTCTACTACTCATGTGTTGAAGCAAAATAGCGAAAGAAAAATCTTTACATAATGTTATCTTATATATATATATATATATATATGAAGACCGATAAAAAATAATCTAAACATTTACGCTTGAATGTAATAAAATACTGTTTTAGTCACGTGATTAACATGTAATTTAAAACGCAAGACGATGAAAAACTGAAAACTATTTTTTATATATAAGACATTTTGTTTTTATGAATAAATTTATTATCGCTCCAAGAAAATGATCAGCAAACAGTAATTTATCATAATTTAATTTCATGATTTATTGCGGTTTTAAAGTAAAAAAAAAAAAAAAAAAAATTATAAATATATTAATAAAATGTCACGTTTTGAGTCAGCGGACAACTAAGAATAAAAACTATTTAATGCAAAATTAGACACAATGTCGTTTTTTATGTGGGGAATATCCCGTTCCCCTAAAAGGGGTGCATTGAATAAACAAAAATTACCCCAATCAGGGACTTCTAGCGTGACGACGGTAGGCACGCTTCTAGTCTGACGGAAGGACAGAGGTACTATATTTTGTCCCTAAGGCCAGCTGCAAGTCTAAAAATATATTATTCTTAAATGATATATTCTTTCGATTCATAACGATATAGTAATTTCTTTATCATTTTTTGTGATCACGAAAATTAATTGCTATTATAACAGTGTAATAATTATTTATTTCATAAAATAAAGTTATCTAAGGCTGAAAATAGGGAGTGGAAGAAGCTTGTAATATTTAAGTTAAAATAACTTAGCAAATTACAATTATTGACCTTTTCAATCATCAAAATATCTTAGTCATGCTAATTAATTGCTTGTAATTCACAAAAACAAAATTGTTTAATTAAATAAAGATTTTACAAAGTAAGGCACAAAGTACTCAAGTGTTTAAGTAAAGTAAGCTATAAAATAAAATAAGACGCCATTGTTGTCGTGAATTGTGGTAAGCTGGAAGCTGATTGGACGAAAAGGTGCGAGATTTGAACGAGACCACGTGGTACATTAGCATATCAAGTACATGCCAGCGCCATATTGAATTTTACCAGAGAACAACAACGTTAAGCAACTACCGTTAAGAAAAGAAAAAAAAAACAATTTAACGTTGATAGCGCAGTTTTAAACAAAACAAGTTTGCTTATTTTTTTCTTATGCTTTTATTTATTTTTTTTTTAAGTAGTTTAATTTCTTAAAGAATAGAGAAAAAAGTCACGAGTTTCTGCTAATTTTTCCGAACAACGTCGTCATCATGGTTGGTGGTGGCTTCAAAGGTAAACCGACTGATAACACTTCGAAGATGAACGTGAAACAAGAGTTGCTCGCCCAGAATTCACGCGGAAGTGGCAATTCTTCTCAGGGTTCCAAAAATGATAAGATGAATGATCGCTCTTCACACCAAGGAAAATCTCAACATGGAGGTGCTCCTCCAAATAATAACCAACATGGCGGCTCTGGCTCTGGCTCCGGCTCCGGCCCCGGCTCCGGCGATTCCAACGATCGTTCCGACGTTCCAGGAATGTCGGCCGCCAGTGCAGCTGCTCTTTCCACGAGAGACGAGAAGAAATTTACGGGAAGATGTCGACTATTTGTTGGTAACCTGACTCCGGACATAACCGAAGAAGATTTTCGCAAACTTTTTCAACCTTTTGGGGAAATATCTGAGGTTTATGTGAACGCTGGTAAAGGATTTGGTTTTATTCGCTTGGTATGTAAAAAATAATTTATATTCTATTAGCTTATCCCTTTTAAATTATGTGGTAAACGTGTCTAATAGCTGCCCCTAATTGGGTTGCCAGACTCAAATATTTGAAACTAAATCTTCCAGGGAAAAAGGCCAAATTGATAATCGTAGCCAAATTTTCACGAAAAAAGCCAAATTGCAAAAGTGTGTGTAAATATAAACATAGTTTTCACGTCATTATTTTGTGTGCTTGTGTAAATTATTTTAAACTGACACATTTCATATATATTGAAGAGTTTAGCTCCCAAATATTTGAGTCTTACGATTTTGGTCAGTTACTGCTCCGTTTCGCACACTGAGGACGCCTCAACATTTATCGATAAATCGACGACTTATATAGGTTTTTGAAAAGGAATATTGCAGGGAAAATTAATCGCTGACAAAGTTTTCGAGGTATAAATACCTGTAGTTTGTTTCAAATGTAAATCATTGGCGGCCATGTTTAAACGGGCGGCAAACTTTTTTTTCCCTAGCGCAATTCCGAAAGCTGTTAACATAGGGAGCTTGGGGTGTTTATTCTGAAAGGCATTTTATTTTTAAACTCCCCATGTTAAGAACGGTTTTCGGAATAAACAGGTTAACCACTCCAGTGCACATTGACCGAATTTTCTTGAATTTGAGTTCTTGCAAGTAATTTTTATTTTTATTTTTAACGACCTGCTGCTCCAGCGTAGTATAAACACTCCCAACCACCCCATGTTAAGAACGGCTTTCGGGATACCCTTATGTTAAGAACGCCTTTCGAGGTTCCGAAAAGCGTTTTTAAGATGGAGAGGTTGGTGTTTAGAATACGCTGGGGTGGGGCACGTCGTAAAAATTTACCGTAATTTTTTCTATGGAATTAGCTAGAAATGACGTTGAATCTACGTTTGCATTTCGTGAACTTCAGTTTTCGTCGTCGCATGCTTACTGAACCATTTCATTTAAGCAACAAAAATGGCAACCAATTCTAACTACTAGAAAATACACTTCATAATGCAGGTATTTATACCTCGAAATCTGCAAAACTCCAATCTCGAGCTATTTGCGCTAATTTTCCCTGCGATATTCGTTTTCAGCATACCCAAAAACCTACATGTTTTGGTATTTTACTCTAAGGCCCGTCTCACGTTCGTATATAACATTTTTTATTTTTTTATTTGTATATTTAGTTGTGCAAAAACGTTTCCGTCGCAAAAAGTTTTTATGTGAAGAAATTTTTTCGAAAAGTGGGTAATTACTTTTCCATGTAAATTTAACTTAAAATGAGAGCACCCACTTTCTGGCCACTTGAGAGGGGCCATTTTTTTTTTTTTGCTTATTGGCTAAAAAGTTTTTTGATTTCTTTTGCATGGTATTAACGGGCAAGCGCGCGCACATGGCCGACAATGTGAGACGAGCCTTAAAGTAAAATAATACCGATTTTAAAAATTTATTTCCTCGTGTTTTTATTGAAAAATGAAAAAGAAATCGAAGAACCCTTTTAGCCAATAAACACAAATGCCCTCTCTCAGGTGGCCAGAAAGTGGGTGCTCATTTTAAGTTAAATTTACATGGAAAAGTGATGATCCACTTTTCAAAAAAGTAATTTCTTCATATCATGAAAACTTTTTTTTTGCGACGGAAACGGTTTGCAGATTCGTTTTTAGCACACCGAAATCTACAAAAAATATTATATACGAAGGTGAGGCGGGCCTTAGTTTTCGGTGTGTTTTAAAAGAATATTGTAGCAGTTTATATCTGGGACTTAAAGGGTTAATACCATATGCACGCGCTTGTGCGTACAAAATGGCCACCCGTGATAGAATTACATGGTTTAATATTTGGATAACTAATTGTTTTTTGTCCAATTTTGATTTTTCGCCAATATTACAGGCAGTTTTGTACGCGAGTGCACATTTAATAGCCTTCGTTTATGCTCGTGCGTAGCGTAAACGAAGGCTAGGCTGTGAAATGGAAAATAATCCCAGAGTTCAGGGGTTAATACTATGCAAAAGAAATCCAAAAACTTTTTAGCCAATAAATACACAAATGCCCTTCTCTCAGGTGGCCAGAAAGTGGGTGCTCATTTTAAGGTAAATTTACATGTAAAAGTAATCACCCCCTTTTCGTAAAAGTAATTTCTTCATATCATGAAAACTTTTTTGCGATGGAAACTGTTTGCAGATTCGTTAGCATACCAAAAAATATCACGTTATATACGAACGTGAGACTGGCCTTAATCTTAAAAATACGGTATTTTACTTTATCTCAAATTATGAAAATCGATAAGGTAGAAAATTATTAAAGAAAATAAAATTTGAAAACAATTGTAAGACGCAGTTCAAGATGGCGGTAATTTTTCACCTGCTAACATGATTAAAGTTTTTTTTGGTGCTAATGCACTTACTGATCCGCGCTATTTTTAAAATCGTATTTCCAAGTTTAAAGTTTTTTTTATTCAATTGTACAGAATAGGTAGAAAACACCCTCCCCTCCCCATGTTAAGAATGGCTTTTCAAATAACGCTATTTCATGACGGATCAATAAGTGCATATGAGTACCATTTTAATTCAATAATATTCAAGTAATTTCGACTGCATAATTTGGAAGCTACTATTGTAACTTATTAGAATTGAAAAAAATATCAGTTGAAACGATTTTATCTAAAACCCCCATTTATCAACTACAAAATCTCGTCCCAGTTCTGTATAAGTGACACAATTTTATTACTTCACGGGGAACGTGGACCCTGCGTAAATGTAGTTTTTATGACTGCTTCCTGAAAGTGCATGCACAAAAGGTTTTCATTGGTTTATTTAATCACGAAAACTTTGAAGTTTTATTTGAGGCAAAAAAAAAAAAGGCCAAAAGCGTTATTTGAATATGTATGAAAAAATAAATGTAACAAAAATATTTAATGGAGAAAAAATAAAATCAAAATAGGCATCTCCAACGCGCGCCAGTTATACCCCCCCCATATGTAATCCGTCCGATGTAATTGTAATTTAATGTTATAACTTTTTACCATTTTAAAAGCTAAAAATAAACTAATATTTTTTTGCTGTGGTGATGTCTACAAAACAAACACGAAATGAAAGTATGAATCAAATTTACTCAGAATCCAAAAAATAAAATATACACTTGATTAAAAATGAGATATACGAAGAAAGTGAAGGAAAATTTTTTGTGCATTTCAGGGAGCAGTCATTAAAAAAACCGCTTACGTAAGGGTCCACATTCCCCGTGAAGTACCAACATTTCAAAACAAAAACTGTTATACAAAATGAATGGCCTATCCCCCAAATACAACAGAACACCGACCACTAATTTTTTTTTTATAGGTAATCGAGATCGCTGACAACGAATCTGATAATCAAACCCGGGGCAGATTTACCGTTTGCATGGTATTAACCCCCTGAATCCACGAACTACTTTCCGCCATTTTACAGCTTCCGTTTACGCTACGCACAAGCGCGCGGTAACATAAACGACGGATGTTGAATGTGCCTTCACTGCCTTTTCACATGGCGTACGAATAAACGTAATTTTCGTTCTCAGCGCCCCCGAAAACTTTCTGCATTTTTTAAGATATAAGTAATCTTTGTTGTAGAAATACTTATTTAATTTTTCTTTTTTCATGATTCGACAAGTGATGTAGTGGAGATTACATTTACAATTCATAAGATGTGTCAGAATTTTGGGAGAAATTTTGACACCCCTAACACAAAACTGCGAATAAAATATAAAAATCTCGTAATTTCTCTTTTAAAGTGGGTTGAATATACGTCCAAAATAAACTAAAGTTAAAAAAAAAAAAAAAATAGAAATATGATTTTTTTTTGTTTTTTTTTTTTTTTAATAAAGTGTTCACAAAGTGCATGCGCGCGCCCATGCAGCCATTTTTTTCTACGTAATGAAATGAATTTTATGAGTTAAATTTTTCAATTTTTTCACTTTAAAAATCTATTAAAATTTTTCTATTGGTTCGATTTTTACGATACGATTTTACGATATTTGCAGGTTTAATGTAATAAAATAATCGAATATAAAACAGCAAAAAAGTTATGTACAAATTTACCTGTAAAGTCAAGTTTAAAACCACTTAAAAAAAAAAAACGTTGATATTTTTTTTTTTAAGTGGAACCTCATATTTTGATATTGGACTCTTACATTTTCTATTTCATTCAATATTTTATTTAAAAAATTCCTTCTATAAAGAAATAAAATATTTTAATCAAAAACTTATGTATTTCTTTAAGAGAATAAAAAAAAATCGAAAATTTGTCGGTTTGTTTATAAAAGTAAACTTAAGTACGGTGATTTCATATTTTCTTTCTTTTGTTGAAAGAAAACATAAATAGGGGAGATTATTAATTATGGCGGTTTTAGGTCACCGTATTTGTCAACTTGAAGAAAGGGAGACAAACCCGCTCTTTGACCATCTTGATATGAGAATTTAAAATGGCGGTATTTTTTAATCCTTGCTTTAAAAAATTATTTAAAAAGTACATAGAATATAAAATATAAACATGGACAAATTCTTATAAATGAAAAATGGAAATACCCATTGATTAGTATTTTTGATAGGTAAGTTATTTTTTGGAATTATATATTTTGGAAATATATTCAGAGTAAGTTAAAATTCGTTGAATTTCTTGAAATCTTTTTAAAGGAAATCTTAAAAAAATATAGCATATTTTGCTATTAAACCTTTTATTTTAAAATTTGATCTTTGCTTTTATGGAAAAAAAATTAGCGTTTAAATTACATTTTTTAAATAGCTATAAGCTTCGAAAGTCTAATTCACACTTTACTTTCACTCATTTTTAATGGCGACATCTGACAGTGACATTGCTATCACACAAAAAATATATTTAATAGAATACGCAGCGTCAGCGAGTTGGGATGCAAATCCTTTTTTTTTTGTTTTTTTTTAACTGTTACTCATCCGCATTTGTTATTTAAAATACCATAAAAAAAAGTTTGGTACTGGTCGCGATTAGAGTTCCCTGCCGAACACCCTAAAAAAAACACTGACTTCTCCCTTAGTTGCCATAGTAACTAAACGATCATGAATTTTTATCGACTTTGTTTTACTGTTTATGAATATTGAAATAAGACATTACTACACATTTATTAATATCTCACTTTTAATCACTTTTATCGACTTTTTTTTACTGTTTGTGTCACTTTTATCGACTTTTTCTTTTTTTCAAATAACATTTTCTTTTTAAATGACGACGTTTTTACTGTTCATGAATATTAAAAGAAAAATAATTACTAAACATTTATTAATAAAAAAAATGGGTGCTAGTGCACTTATGATCCGCGCTATATTTTAAATCGTATTTCTAAGCTTAATTAAAGTTTAATGTTTTTTTTTATTCAATTGTAAGGTTAAAGGAGAGAATAGGTACAAAACACCCTCCCCATGTTAAGAATGGCTTTTTAAATGTTATTTCAGCCCGGATCAATAATTGCACTAGTACAATATTAAAAAAAAGTGAGACATAAACAGTAAAACGTAGTCATTTAAAAAAGAAAATGCTATTTAAAAAAAAGAAAAAGTCGATAAAAGTGACACATAAACAGTAAAACAAAAAGTCGATAAAAGTGATTAAAAGTGACATATTATTAATAAATGTGTAGTAATGTCTTTTATTTCAATATTCATAAACAGTAAAACAAAGTCGATAAAAATTCATGATCGTTTAGTTACTATGGCAACTAAGGGAGAAGTCAGTGTTTTTTTAGGGTGTTCGGCAGGGAACTCTAATCGCGACCAGTACCAAAAGTTTTCTTAGTAATCCTGGATATTTTTTCGAATTTTTATTTTCAAGATTGTAATAAAAAAAATTCTCACACTTATGCAATGCGTACAAGGAAAATATTAAATTTGAAATTTTCGCTAGAATTGGTATAAAAAAAGTCACATTAACTATTTTTTGTACTGATTATTTCCATCAGCTGTCGAGTGAGCGTAAGCCAACTTTGATAATAGCGGATCGTACAATATAATTATCACAATTTCATTAAACTTGGTTGATTTCCCGAATCGGTAAATGTTTACTTTAACTAGAACAGAACACTGATAGCAGTGTCAGAAATTTCGTGAAAATAGTGAATAATTCCACCCCATCTTTCCAAGCTTATAACTCCTCGAAAAATGTAATTCAAGCCCTAATTTTTTTTTTCAATTAAAGGAGTAAGGACCAAGGTTTTATTTAAAAAAAAAAACAAAACAAAACAATGTGTTTTTTTTTTTTTAAAAAGGTTTTAAACTTCGGACTTTACAGGTAAATTTCTAAAAAACTGATTTTTTTTTTTGTTTTAAATTTGAATATATTATTTATTGACCTTTTCTCTTCAATTTGTGATATATAAACCTATTAAACATAAATTAATTATTTACTTTTTAATAGACATTTCAAAATGAGAGGCGTAAATTATTCGACCCCCTATCTTTCTAAGCTTATAACTCCTCGAAAAATGTAATTCAAGCCCTAATTTTTTTTTCAATTAAAGGAGCAAGGACCAAGGTTTCATTTAAAAAAAAAAAAAAAAAGACAAAAAGAAAAAATGTGTTCTTATAAAATAAGGTTTTAAACTTCGGACTTTACAGGTAAATTTCTAAAAAACTGATTTTTTTTTTTGTTTTAAATTTGAATATATTATTTATTGACCTTTTCTCTTCAATTTGTGATATATAAACCTATTAAACATAAATTAATTATTTACTTTTTAATAGACATTTCAAAATGGGGGGGGGCGTGAAAATGGGGGGGGCGTGAATTTAAAAAAAACGTTTGTCTAAAATATTATATTCGGTTTATTGGAAAGAACATAAAATTTCACATTGACCCTGAAAATATCGTAAAAATAGAATCAATAGAAAAATTTTGATAGATTTTTAAAATTTAAAAATTTAAAAATATTGAGTTTAAAAATTGAAAAATATTGAGTTCGGAAAATTCATTACTGTTTTAAAAAAAAAATAAAATATTTTTATTACTTTTAAAACAACTGTAATAGTTTATTTTGGAAGTATAATCCATAAAGAAAATAAATAACCCACTTTTAACAGAGAAATTACGAGATTTTTATATTGTATTCGCAGTTTCGTGTTAGGGGTGTCAAAAATTCCTACAAAAATTCTGATACTGCTAGAACACTGACCAATAAAATTTGTTTTTTCATAGGTTTTCGGGGTCGCTAACAACGAATCTGATATTCAAACCCGTCGCAAATTTACTCGTACTATTTTGTGCCAACTCCTCGCCATCGTTTATGCTATTCTTACATGATGCGTTCGCGTATGGACGCGCTTAGTAAGGTAGGGCGATGGAGGGGCAGGGGGGACACCACCCTGCCCCTCCACCGCCCTACCCCCCAATGTAAAAATAATTTTTGTGAAAAATTAAACAGTTCTGCTCGTTGTATGTCGGCGCGTTACTTACGGAAAAACGGTAAATTAAACTGCAGAAGCAGTGCTTCTGAGAAGCACCTGTTAAATATTGTACAAGTTTTATAATTGAACCCCCCCTCCAAAAAATAAAATACGAAAAATAAAAATGCTTTTGTAGACTACTCGTGAAAACTTAATTTTTTTAGATCAATTAAAAAGGCATAAAAAATTACGTAACACGGAAAAATGAACCATATTTTTTTTTTTTTGAAAACTTACAATGTCTGCTAAAAAATTCTTCCGCGATGTGAATAGTCACCTTACTACGCGCGTCCATACGCGAACGTATCATGTAAGAATAGCAAACGATGGCGGTGAGTTGGCACAAAATAGTACGAGGGTTCAGGGGGTTGATACCATGCAAACGGTAAATTTGCGACGGGTTTAAATATCGGATTCTTTGTCAGCGACCCCGAAAACCCGCAAAAAACATTTTATTGGTCGGTGTTCTGTTGTAGTTAAAGTAAACATTTACCCACCCCACCCATTTTATGGCCACCATTTTTGGAGGGTGAGGCGAGGCGAGGCAGGCACCATCGGAAATCCTTTAAAATTACCACTAGCGTTTAAAATTCCAGGAAACAGTTTCCAAGATATGGCCGTCATTTTTTTTTTTTTTTAGAAGGGGATAAGTGAATATCATATTCACTTATAGAAGTTGTATAGTTTTTTTTAACAGGTGCTTTTTGCAGCTTAATTAACCGTTTTAACATAAGTAACGCGCTAGGTGTGTCAAATTTCGTGAAAAATATTGAATAATTCCACCCCGTCTTTTAAAGCTTAAAACTCCTCGAAAAATGTAATTCATGCCCTATTTTTTTTTTTTTTTTTTTTTTTTTTTTTTTTTTTTCAATTAAAGGAGCAAGGACCAAGGTTTCATTAAAAAAAAAAAAAAAAAAATGTTTTTTAATTTTTTTTGAAAAAAGGTTTTAAACTTCGGACTTTACAGGTAAATTTCTAAAAAAAACAACTTAAATTTGAATATATTTATCGATCAATTTGTGATATATAAAAATTTAAGTAAATTAATTATTTACTTTTTAATAGACATTTTAAAATAGGGGGGGACGTGAATTAAAAAAAACAAAGTTTGTCTAAAATATTATATTCGGTTTATTGGAAAGAGCATAAAATTTCACATTGACCCTGAAAATATCGTAAAAATTGAATCAATAGAAAAACTTTGACAGATTTTTAAATTTTAAAAATTGAAAAATACTGAGCTCGTAAAATTCAATTTCATTACTGTTTTTTAAAAAATAAAAAATATTTCTATTACTTTTAAAACAACTTTAATAGTTTATTTTGGAAGTATAATCCATAAAGAAAATAAACCACCCACTTTTAAAGAGAAATTACGAGTTCTGTATATTTTATTCGCAGTTTCGTGTTAGGGGGTGTCAAATTCCTACAAAAATTCTGATACACCTAGTAACGCGCCGACATTGACCGAGCAGAAGAACAGTTTAATATTTCACAAAAATTGTTTACATCTGCCCCTCCACCGCCTGCCATCAAATGTAAACAGAATTTTTGTGAAATATTAAACTGTTCTTCTGCTCAGTCAATGTCGGCGCGTTACTAGGTGTATCAGAATTTTTGTAGGAATTTTTGACACCCCTAACACGAAACTGCGAATAAAATATACAAAACTCGTAATTTCTCTTTAAAAAGTGGCTTGTTTATTTTTTTATGGATTATATACTTCCAAAATAAACTATTTAAGTTGTATAAAAAGTAAAAGAAATATTTTTTTTTTATTTTTTAAAAAACAGTAATGAAATTAATTGAATTTTCGAGTTCAGTATTTTTCAATTTTTAAACTTTAAAAATCAATCAATTTTTCTATTGATTCTATTTTTACGATATTTTAAGGGTCAATGTGAAATTTTATGTTCTTTCCAATAAACCGAATATATTTTAGACAAACGTTTTTTTTTTAAAACCTTTTAAAAAAAAAAAAAAATTTTTTTTTTTATTTAATGAAACCTTGGTCCTTGCTCCTTTTAATTGAAAAAAAAAAAGGGGGGGGCTTGAATTACATTTTTCGAGTAGTTATAAGCTTGGAAAGACAGGGGGTCGAATTATTCGATATTTTTCACGTTTCTGACACACAAAAGCACCCGCTAAAAAACTATACCCCCCCTCTCCCGAAAAAAGAACGAAAAACAAAAAGCCCCCTCCAAAAAAGGTGACCATAAAGTGGGTGCATGTCTTCATATCTTGGAAACTACTTGTTTCCTGGAATTTTAAACTGAAAACCATAACTTTAGTAAAGGTATGTTTTGTTTAACCGAAATAAGTTTCCACTAAGATTTTAATAAAAATGAGTTCAATATATTCTGTGATCATTATTTGAAAATACTGAAAATTTCATTAAAATTGGTTAATTTCCTGATTTTTGAATTTGAAAGGAGGGGTCAAAATACATTTTGAGCATCGGCATTCTATCATAAGAATTACTTGTCTGCGACAATTTTAAATGTGATATTCGTTCAAAATGGACTCTAATATTTCTAAAAAATCAAATTTTTTTTATGGTAAGTCTTCATTTGGTCTTCCATGCCACAAATACTCTTTAAGCTTTAATCTTTCAAACAATAAAAAGTATCTGGAAAATTACAAAATTACGAGGGGCGTACAATAAATAATGCCCTGACCCACTTCCCAAAGCAGTAGAACAACGAAACTTGGCACAGTTATTAGTCTTTCTCTACATAGGAACCACCCAGAATAATGCATTTCTCCCATCGTTTGATACAGCTCTGGAGACCGTTTTTTGGAGAACACCCCAGGTTGGTCCTCCAACCATGACTTGACTTCAGAAATCAAGGCTGCATCATCTGAGAAACGCTTTCCTTTCAAAAACAACTTCATGGCTGGGAAGAGGTGAAAGTCAGTGTGTGCAAGGTCAGGAGAGTAGGGAGGATGGGGGAGGATTTCATAACCACACTCCCATGCTTCTGATCTGGCAACATGTGAGTTGTGGACCGGAGTGTTGTCCTGCAGGAGGAGGGTACCTTTACTGATCTTGCCCCGCCTCGTGATTTTGATAGCTTCCCTTAATTTCCTCAAAAGTTAAACATAATAGGCTCCTGTAATTGTGGTACCCTTAGCCAGGAAATCTGTCATCACTACTCCGTCCTGGTCCCAGAAGACTGAGCATGACCTTGCCAGCGGAGGGCTGAACCCTTGCCTTCTTTGGAGGTTATGAGTCCAAGTGCTTCCACTGTATTGACTGGGTTTTGGTCTCTGGATCATAGTGATGGACCTAGGTTTCATCCTGTGTAATCAATCTTTTGAAAAACTTTGACTCATCTTCTTGGCACATCTCCAAATTCATCCTCAAGCACTCGACGCGTTCTCGCTTCTGGAATGGTGTGAGCAACCTGGGAATTCATCTGGCAGACACCTTATGCAAATGGTCATGAATAATAGTTTCCACAGACCCTGTACTAATCTTGACATCTTGGGCTATTTGGGAAATAGTAATGTGCCGATCTTCCAAAATGGCAGCCTCAACTTGACGGACAGATGCCTCATCATAGAAGGGGGAGAGGGCGACTAGGTCTGAGAGCTGTTTCCACAGACTTCCGGCCATGTTTGAATTCACAATGCCAGCGTTTTACAAGGTCATATGATGGGGCATTATCACCGTAAGTTTTTCATTTCATCAAAAGTCTCCTGTGGTGTGCGTCCTTCCAAATACAAAAACCGGATCACTGCTAGACATTCCGCAGGCTCCATTTCACACCTGACTCGGTTCAAACACCTGTGAAACAGAAACCACAATTAGTTCAGAGCTGTAATTTGCCACATAACCCGTAGATATATAAATCATTGCACATGCAAAATTTCAGCTATATCAGACAACTGGAAGTGGGTCAGAGGCATTACTTATTGCACACCCCTTGTATTAGCCGGCTTTCCAAACCTTGAGCCCTAAAAGTTTTCATCATTAAATTGCATTTACCTAAATTTGTTAGCCATTTGGATCCTCTATAAAAGCTCAATAATCGGTTATAATAAATAGCATTGTGTAAAATGTCAACATTGTACACATTAACAGCAACGGTATCATTTTGTGTGTTTGTGTCAATTTCTATGGATTGGCATTCACATTATAATGGTTAATGGAAATAACTTATTTGCTATGGATAAGAAACAATATAATTAGTTTTGTAAAATTAAGATTTTTATTAATGAACTACAGACAAAAGATAAAATAAAATTTTAATGTCTTCTATTGACACTGAAATATCTAAAGATAATGTTGCTTATGGACCTCCATACTTTTTAAAAAAAAGGTGCAAAAAAAAATAAAGATCACCTATCAATTTAAATAAAATCAAAACAGTTTTTATTATCTCCGTCATATTCTATTATATGAATATATTTCTTTATTATTGTAAACCTGTTATAAAAAAATCTGTTTAAACCTCATATCGCGTAATATTTGAATTTAATATTTAAAGCTTTTTAAAAATATTTTAGAATTTTTTTTTTTTTTTTTTTTTTTTTTTTTTTGTAATTCAAATATTACCTCGAAAAAATTATCTAGAAAAAGTTTTTTTTTTTTAAACATTGATTTTATGTCCAATTTTATTTACGACTTTAAGATGATTGAAATGAATAACATGATTTTATATCATTCAAACATGGTATTTAAAATATTGCAGCATTAAGAATTTTTTAAATTCAGTTTATAACATAATCAATTAATACTGCAATATTTTAATTTATAAATTTATATTTTTTACTAGAATATCTTGTTCTTTTCCAGTTTTAACTAGTCCTTTACTTTTCCATGTTTAAGCTTAACCATATTACTTTTCATGCTCGCGTTTTTCTATTGTTTTATATATATATATATATATATAATTTTAATTATTTGATCTTTTCAGCTTAAAAAAAAGAATTGAAATTTTTATCAACCTACATGGTTTAGTTTTCGTAATATGAAAAAAATGCGGTAGGCTCATGTCATTTTTACTTTCTATGGTTTTTGATATACCCGCGTTTTTATTGGTTACAAAATGGGTGACTGATATACCACAACGTTGTAACTAAAAAGTGAGAAAGTGAGCACCCCTTTCAAATGTCGAAATTTTTTTTTTTTTTTTTTTTTTTTTTTTATAATCTGGTTAGTGTCCAATCAATAATAATCCAGTGAAAAAAAATTTAAAAACCTATCAGTATACAAATTACGCAGGGGATGATTGTACAACTCTGCCAACATTTCCTTTTAATATATTTAATGAAACCTACTTTTATCTAAGTTTATTTAATGAATAAATATCAAATTTCAGGAAGATATGAATATTTGATTTTTGCTAGATTTTTTGCTGAAAGCTCTGTGATTGAATTCGTTTTGTTTTAGTTCAATAAACTTTTTTTGTACTTATTGAACCGTGCTGAAATAACATTTAGAAAACCATTAACATGGGGAGAGAAGGGTGTTTTGTAACTATTCTTTACTTTCACCTGACAATTTAATAAAAGATATTGTAAAAGTTTTTAAATCTGAAATACTATTTAAAAATAGCGCAGTTAAAGAAGTGTGCAAGCACTTTTTTTCTTTACAAAGATTTTAAAAAGTGGCACACTGGGTTGAAAGGTCTAAGGATTTGCTAGAAATAATTGACTGGCTAGTCATTTTGTGTATTTTTATTTTTTTTTTGCGTTAATGAACTCAATAGATCACTCTTGTAAGAGGGAATATTTAATAAATAAAATCAGTTTTCTTTAGTAAATATCTTTAACTTGGGCATGGTATCATACAGTGGGTGTTGATTCAGTGAAGATATTTGCCAAAAATAACCTTGACCCTTCTGAGTAAATTTGTTTTGTTTACTAGAAACGCCTGTAAACTGGCTTTGTCCGATGGAAGCATAACATCCAGAACAGAATTGTTAAAGGACCCCCTTCTGAAAACAAATTAAACTGCGGTTGTTAGCCACTACCGTCCCTGGAAATTAGCGAACACTGGTGACGTGGCCCAAATAAAATAATCTGGCTTCCACTGTTGCGCACTGTCTTCCAGTGGCAGCTAGTGAAAGCCACTCTGATTGTCTGGCTTGGGGTGATAACTTGCATTTAATAACTCTTTAGATTTAGCATTACAAGTTGATTTCTTTTCTTTTAGATAATTATTTAATCAACTTGCATGAAAAGAGCTATGTAAAAGATGCTTAAAACTGTTTGAATTATGCAAATACCGTCAGTAGTTTAAAAGTCGAGAATTTTAAGTGCCAAAATTTATGCTTTTCCGTAGTTTTTTTTTTTTTTTTTTAGAAAAATTGGGCTAAATTACGGCCCTCAACATTTCATGAAGTTTGGTAATTTCACCACCATTTATTTTTCAAGCTATTCTTATGAAACTTGGTACTCTTATGTGCTCTTTCTGATCATGCAGTCAAATCTGATGTAACTCTTTACCATAAGCTATGAATTAAGATGTACAATTTTTTTTTTTTTTTTTTTTTTTTTTAACTTTGGCATGGTATCATACAGTGGGTGTGTCTATTCATGAACAAAACTAAGTATTATAATGGTATTTAAATATAGCTTTACCTCCTCATCAAAGAGCTTAATCTGGGGTGTAGCCATTGAATGCCTAAAAAGCATTCATGGCCAGTATTTACTACTCCCTTCATAGAAAACAGGCCTCTTGTGCTGCATGTGAGATGACTCCACACAAAAGTGAAGAAATGATGAATGTGAGAAGTGTGAAGAGCCAATGTTACCTTCACATTTTTCCCATGTTTCATAAAAATCTAATGGATGGGGGTAAAGTCATTTTTTTGCAATTTTGGGGCATTTGACACCTTTTGAGCTCCTGGAGTGTCTAATCCCAGTGAAAATGGACAAACGATGCAGTTTCACACCTTAAGACATGTATATTTGAATTCAGTACCATGGAAAACTATAAAGACATACATATTCTTGAGTAATATGAAAAAAGAGCTCCAAATAAAAGGCTCTTTTTTTTTTTTTTTTTTTTTTTTTTTTTTTTTTATATATATATATATATATATATATATATATATATATATTATAGCCCTAAAAGTCC
This sequence comes from Euprymna scolopes, assembly GCF_053919585.1. NCBI lineage: Eukaryota > Metazoa > Mollusca > Cephalopoda > Sepiida > Sepiolidae > Euprymna > Euprymna scolopes. The sequence continues at coordinate 50,740,555 of NC_136493.1, read as the reverse complement.
CAGAGGAATGCGAACCAGAATTTTGCCAGGGTCACACGTACTGAATTTGTATTAAAACTTATGGCCTCCACATTTTCAGTTTCAGGAAAATCTAATGGATGGATCAAATGCTATGGGGCAAAAGTGTCATTTTTGGCCATTTTGGGGCATTTTTTTTTACCTCTTTTGAGCAACTGGGTACACAACGGGAATTTTTGAAAAAAAAAAAAAAAAAAAATTCACTGTGCACATCTATTTAATGAAATAAAATTTGGGGCAAAATTTCAGGAAAAACTAATGGACGGTTATCTGACAATAGTCCAGACTAACGGAAGTACGGATGCCACTGAAAACATACGTCCCTCTCTGATAAATTGGGGGGGGGGGCAAAAATTGAGTAGATATGACTTAATCTCAGAAATAAATCAAATTTTTCATATAGATTCAGGATTTCTAAAGATGGAAATTCCCATAGTTGACCAGAACTTATGCATTTTGGGACTAATTCAATTTCCAATTTTGTAAATCCTCTCAATCTGCCCCGAAATATACCCCTATAAATCATACTCTACATGAATCCTTGATGTAGCTTTCACAGTACCAGGGTACCAGGAATCCTGATAAGCAACAACCATATATTCACCAATTGATGGTAATTTTTGTCATTCTATACTGTTTTACTGAAAATTCAACTATCTAAACAAAGAAATAAAAAGGTAATTTTTTTACCTTGTTTCCACCTTAATATTTAAAATGGTAACTTCAGTCATTGTTGAGATTTCAAAAACATGAGATACCACGTGGCTATTTTTCTTGTACAACGCTCAACACTAATTTTTGAAATAAACATTTTACATTAAATAAATACACTAAAAACTAATCCAACTAGGTAGAAGAGTAATTTATCTTGCCTTCAGTAATATTTATTTGGGTGCTTATGCACCTATATTACTGTGCTATTTTTCCAAATAGTATCTTCAAGTTTCACAAGATCTTTTTTTAATTGTTAGGTGAAAGTACAGAATAGTTAGCAAAACACCCTTCCTTCTCCATGTTAAGAATGGGTTTCTAAATAACATTATTTCAGCATGGTAGCATAAGTACACAAGTACCTTTTAAATTTATTTTTTATTTGTTATATATATACATATACAGTGCCATGCAAAAGTATTGAATACATTACGTTTTTCTTAACTTTAATTAGGGTTCAAGATTTTACTTAATATTTGGTCAGTATATTTCTATTACTATTCTAATATTTGGGGTAATAATTACAAAATTAAAGTTTAGAAAATTTATATTAAAGGAAAAATATAAATCAACTAATGCAAAAGTATTGGATACATTGATTTGGTTGCATAGCCTTTATTGTGTTCAACAGCTTCCAATCGCTTTCTGTAGTTGCACACGTTTTTTGCAAAGATATGCAGGTATTTTGCATCCTTCTTTGCAGAACTGTTCTAGTTGAATATTTTGTGGATTCCTCTTGTGAAGATTGATCTTCAATATTTTCCACAAATTTTCAATTGGGTTGAGGTCTGGAGACTGACTGGACCAAATAAGAACGTTGATTCCGTTATTTCTGAGCCATTCTTTGGTTAGTTTCGCAGCATGCTTGGGATGATTGTCCTGCTGAAACACGAAATTGCTATTATGACTCAACAACTCAGCAGATTTCTGGAGGTTTTTCTCCAAAATCTCCCTGTATGTATGCCCATTCATTCTACCATTGATGATTTCTAGTTCATCAGTACCTTTGGATGAAAAACACCCCCCATACTATAATCGAACCACCACCAAACTTTACTGTATGAATGGTATTCTTTTTGTTATATATTGATTGTATCCTTGCTCACATTAATCCCAGCTTCTCTGATGTCGGTTTGAATTTCACTACGAGTAAGAAGAGTTTTTTTGTACCTTTCTGCTTACCCACCTTGATTTTTTTCGTTTAATTTCCTTGGTCGGCCACATCTTGGAAGATTTGCAACAGCTTCACCAGGGTTTTTAAACCTTCTAATAACGCTTCCAACTGTACTAAGTGGTAGATTAAGTTCCCTTGATATTATTCGATACCCTTTTCCTTTGTGCTTATAAATGATTTTTTGACGAATGTCTATTGACAACTCTCTAGTTTTAGGCATTTTTTATAAATGAACTGGTTGACTTTGAAGGAGTGAGCCCAAACTGGAAGAATTTTATAAAATTATTTTAATATAAAGCTCTCTGATTGGTCAGTGATAACTCGTTTGCATTATTGCAACATGCTAAGCAAAAGTCATTTAAATTTATTTCAGAAAAATTTTTTTAAAGTGTATCCAATACTTTGCATTTGTTAATTCATATTTTTCCTTAAATATAAACTTTCTAAACTTTGATTTTGTAATTACTACTCCAAATATAATTTAGTAATAGGAATATACTGACCAAATTTTAGGTAAAATCTTGAACCCTAATTAAAGTTATGAAGAAAAATGTAATGTATCCAATACTTTTTGCGTGGCACTGTATATATTTTTTTCTTTTTACCGCTAAAAAAAAGCACAATTCTACCTTAAGTACAAGTAAGAATTGTAAATACCATGGTAACAGAAGTGCATGTACTTCGTACAATTTATCGCTTTTTAACGCTTTTAGTACATTGTACTAAAAGCGTTAAAAACTAGTTTTGGCTCGGTATTGTTTGGAAATCAAATTTGAAAAACTTAAATCTTTTTTTTTAAATTGACAAACTCAGAATAAAAAATGAAACTGTTTTCTGCTTTTGTTTTGAAAGCAGAAAAGGTTTTCTATTTTTAAATGAATACAAACAAAACTAGTTAATGCGTGGACTTTAGTCAGCTAAGCGCTGGTCAGTGCATAGCGAGCCGTTTCCCCTGTTAAGCAGATTTTAATTTCTATAAAAGATAACATTTTAAAGAAATTTCCGCACAATTAATAATTATCAAATATTTACATATTATACATGAAAATAATTCTGAAACTATTATCTATATAAAAATAGATATGCTGATTTATCTCCTCAATTTTGAAATATTCGTCAACTTTGCTTGGTCGTAATTTTGCTTCCTGTGGTCGTAAAAATATAAATAAAAGTCCAGTAGAGATGGACTTCTCTGCTTATATAGCCTGTAAAATTTCAACCGTATCCAATCAAATTTAACCCCGCACATATGTATCCAAACTTACCATATAAAATGTAAACATTGAAAGTTTCCCTTTTTGTCATTTTTTCCCCGTATTTTTTTTTTTTTAACTTGGAGCATAAAAACATTGAACAAATAAAAGCAAAATAAATTATCATTGGAATGCTTATTCTATTGTTTCCATCAATGTAATTTTAAAAATTGACCCACAAATAAAAAAGATATGACTTGTTGAAGCACATTAGATATGTAATATTGCCGATGTCCATGAAAATACAGCATATGCTTGTATTGCTATTAGATTGTGGAAAACAGGTAGATAAATGCCTTCTACCGATGACGGCATCTTTAAAGTTGCTTAGTATTTTTCTTCTCGGTATACTGCATACAATATTTTCCGAAAGTAGCTCTAGCACATTTAAATAAAATACTCCACAGAAGAAATAAAATACTCCACAGTAAGAAAACAAATGTGTTTCCGTAGCCAATAAAATGTATGTTGAAACCTACCTGCATAATATCGTTTTAGCTGATTTCAAAGCATTTAATCAGTTCTAAAAAAAAATGTCTACATAAGTCACAGCTTTGTAACAGGTAATCTGTCAAGAATATAAAATTTAATTTAATCATCAAAAAGAATTAAAAAAAAAAAAGAAAAAAACAAAACAAACAAATATAGCATAATTAGTCTTGATAATCACTCAAACCAAATTAAATATTGGTACCCGTAAAAGGAATTTTTTAGGGCCGTTTTTGAGTGTGGAGGGGGTAGTAGCATATCGGTATTGTGTGCATATTTAGTCTTAAACTAGTGCTGCGTTTACATTGAGTGTTATGTCTGAGCAAGGAAAGAGCAATATGTGTCTGATTAGGTTGTATGTTCTCTGTACGGAAGGAAACAGTTAGCAATGCATGTTAAAAATGGCAATAACTGAAATGTTTTGTTAGAGCACACCGTACCAAAATTTTAATGGTTCCAGTATTAATTTTTTTAATAATAATTTAATAATTTTGGGCGATTATCAATACTTCAAAGAGGTCCTGGATATGACCTTAAACTATATCCAGTGGTGAGGCCCCAGCTTGCAGGCTTTGGAGAGTGTGGAGCCACCCTTTAATTGTTGTTGCTCCCAGGTCCACTCTGACTCGGAGTGGTAATAACTATCAGGGTCCCAACTATGGGTTAAATAGAAACACTTGAAAAAAACAAATATATTCTATTAAAAAAACTTTTCAAAACCACTGGATTCGGCATTAAATAACCTAAAAAGGGTTGATATGCTTTAAAACAACCAACCAATACTTCAAGAGGCTGGTTTTTAGAATTGCATCATGCGTAGTTTTTTTTTTTTTTTTATATACATAGGCATCACCACATTATCAAGGCCAAGAGGCCACTCAAGGATAAGGGTTAAAGAGTGTACAGTAGAAATTGGACAATATAGTAATCATTAGTAATGAAAATTTGGTAAATTTGATAACTTATATGGAACGGCTCAAGAACTTATTTACGTTAGACTTGAACACAACCATATTGTAGTCAGCCGGAAAGCAGGAAAACGGAAGACAATTCCACAGGCGTGCAGTTCTAAGAAAGAAGCTTTGTTCATGGAATCTACGTTTAGGTTTAGGCACAGATAAAGAGTGGGGGGAATTATTGATAGTGTTTACAGCTAGACGGGTGTTTCTTGTGAAATTTTTGCGAGGGGGGACCATAGATTGAAGCTCAGTCGAACACTTTCCATGAAAATAACGATACATCAGAGACGAACTCGCAACATCTCTTCTGTGAGATAGAGGTTGCAAGGAGGAGAAAAGGACATCTCCTACGAGGCTACGAAGTCTATTTTGAACTCTATCAAGGCAGGACAAGTCCTTTCTAGCAGCTCCTGCCCAAATGTGGCAACAGTATTCCATCCTTGGACGTACCTGGCACTTCTATAGAGAATAGCATCAGCAGTGAGATATTTACCGGATCGATAGAAAGATCCCACCATTTTTCCAGCGGCCTTGGTAATAGATTTGATGTACATGTTCCATTTAAGATCAGGTGTAATGGTCAAGCCCAGAAGTTTGTCAAAACTTGAGGCCTCCTGAAGACGAGAGCCATTCATTTCAATTGATGCCAGATATGGATTGGAATGTTGATGATGTAAAGAGAGAAGCTTGGTTTTAGATGCATTAAAAGTAACCAGCCACTCCTTTCCCCATTGTACTACGTGCTCAAGATCAGAGGAGAGAGAATTGGAGAGAACTTGGTTTTTTACTGTCTTAGATGTGCTACCATAAATGGTAGTGTCGTCAGCATAAAAGTTGATTTAATTTTATTTGTGCTATTGAGTGTTAAGACGTATATTTTTTTTACTTAAGCATGTGTGCTGAATTGTTCAAAGTAGGTTGCCAGTATTGTGTAAAATTTCGATAATGTTAAGGTTATCAGTAGTTGAATGTTTAACTACGGAATATATGTATCATGCAAACAGCATCCTCTGCTTGTAGGCAATCAGAATGAGAAAAGTTTTATCCTGTTAAATTATGTAATGGGTATTTCTGCAGTTTAAATCCTGTCAAAATGTATTAAGCAAAGGAAGTTTTTTTTTTTTTTTTTTTTTTTTTTTTTTTTCTTTCTTCCTCTAAGACAAGTACAAAATCTGAAAAGCTCTGCAAGTCGATAAAATTAAATCTTTGTAAAAATTTATTTTTAAAATAATGCACCTTTGTAATTTGTTATGCAATTTGTTTGAATAAAATGTTTTATAGTAGTGTGTATAGGAGGAAGCGTTTACTATTAAATAAAAAAATATATACTTTATATATTATAGACTGAAATTTATAAACTGTTAAGATGTATTGAGCTATACAATTTTGTAAAATCAAGTTCTTTTTCTTCGTTAAAAATGTTTATCATTTTAATTTGACCATCTAATTTTACTCTTAAAATAATTTTTGTAGAATCACTTCCGTCGACACACCAGTTTCAATCCATTGCAAATTGGTCTGTAAGATATTTACTTTTTTTTTTTTTTTTTTTTTTTTTTTTTGCTGACTTAAGGTTAAGGAAATCTTTTTCTCGCTTCAATTTTTATAAACTAGTGAATTCACTTTTAAAACTTTATTTTGCATTGCGCTTTTTATTTTATTTTGGAAACCTGGTTCTTGTAAAGGTTGTCCATTTGTGATTTCTAATGTCCGTGATGAGCGGTTCTACGCATACGCCAGATGACGTCATGACCTGATTTACTTTAAATAGTTGAAAAACTGAACACATTTCATGTATGTCGCGTTAGGTCAGTTGATTAGTGCGTTGGTTCATTATCTAAACGTTTTGGGCTCGAATCGTGGTGTGAGATGTCTTTTTTTTTTTTTTTTTTTTTTTTTTCGAAATATTGAACCAGTGTTATTTAAGCCATTTTTCACGTAACGTTCATTTTTCTGCTTTTAAAAAAAAAAAAAAAAATTTTTTTTCCCCTTCGTTTATTCCCCCCCCCCCCCCCCCCCCCCCGACCACACACCCAAAAACACCCGGGTACCCACCGAACTTTTAAATTTTAATATCAAAACAGGCTTATTTAAGCCATTTTTCACGTGTTCGTTTTTCTGTTTTCATCATTCGTTTACTGTACGTTAGTTTTTTTTTTTTTTTTTTTTTTTTTTTTCGATGTTTTGATTACCCCATCCTTAAAACGTTTTCTTTTTTTACATCGCTTATAACAAACAAACCTGGTCATTGACGTTGTCGTCGTAACGCTCGACAACTTCCGGGCGCGCACCTGTAAATTTGGTTCTTAAATAAATTCAAACATCTTTCAGTAACTCCTTCTGGCTGGCCGATTTTATTTTCAAGCTTCGCCTCAGGGCTTCAGTTTGTCTGCTGACCAGAAGCTAGGGATTAAAAAGACCAGATAGCCATGTTTTTACCTCCCACATTCCTTTCCCATTTTTAAAGAAAAAAAAATGGGCAGACCTGAACAAGAACCCCCCCCCCTATTTTTATAGTATATTTTAGTATGTAGTATAGTTTGAGGTTGGGTGTTGGTTCCGAAAACTGTTAACATGGGGAGGTTGGGGGATGTTTGTACTACACTGAGTTAGATCGCAAAAAGTACCAATTACGGAATACTGGTTAAAATTATGAGGGGGTGATTCTCGTTCAGGTCTGCAAAAAAAAAGGTAGGAGGGTAATATCTAAAATAAAATTATTACATGAAATTAAAACTTATGTGTGTGCTATTCTCTCCTGAATTTGTCGGAAATGTGATCATTTTACTTTAAATTTATTTATATAGAAAGTGTTAACCACTCTAAAATATTGGGCAACAATAAAGAGCTAATTTTATTTCAATGTTTCATTTTTTTTGCTAATTCTAATGTGAACTATTTTGTACTTTCTACAAGTTTTAGCCACTTAAAAAAAGTAAAAGTTGATTCACGTACTGATTTGAAGAAAATTAAAGCTGTTAACATGAAGAGGGTTGGATGTAATTTACTCTGACAGAAAAAATTAACAGTGGTTTCATTTAGGGGCGATACTAATTAACTGTCATGATGGCTCGAGTATTCCCGATCTTTTCAGCAAATCAAAAATATTAGTATTCCTATTTACTTTCCTGCCCACAAGGTTGGTTTGTAATGTGGAGGAGAATCTAGCTGCCAAAAATCGGCCGTTTTGGATTATGACACGCATAAAAACTTCCCCAGTTGAGTGATTTCTTTACCGATAAAAGATGAAGTCTAGTATGAGAAATATTACACTTAGCCCCTAACCAAAAGGCCAAGGCCCTATTGGAGTCGATATAAGCCCTTTTCTGTAAATTTTATTTAAAATGACTAAATTGAACTAGATAGTTCAGTCACTCATGTCGCAAACTTTTTTAAAAATTAGTTTACCACCATATTATTTTAGCTCGCCTTTGATTATTGAACTTTCTTACTAATGCCCAGATCTTTTGATATTGTTACTCATTTCTGAGTTGTAAATGTTAACATGTCAAGATGCTCAGTTGTAGTCAAACAAAATGCATGTCCTTCCTTAGTTCTACCTCTAAACCTAAGTTCACCCTCAAACAGGGCATATTGCTACTCGTAATGTAAGGGGGCCTACTATGTTCCAAAACTGAAATATCTAGAAAGGGTGGGGAGATTAGAAAATTGCCAAATTATTACATAAATTAAAAAAAAAAAAAAAAAAAATTCCTGGTTTTTAGTTAGAAAATAGTTAAACATTTTTCCATGTTGAATATTTTAACTGGTGTCTTGTGACACCTGTAATTTTACCAGAAATTAGGAGTCAAAAAAGGCTGTGATATAAAATTAATGAAACTTTTTAAATTTTTAATCAATTTAAAGTTTATTATAATTTGAGCTAAAAAAATTTTAGGAAATGGTTTAGAAAAGGTAACAGAAAAATAAAAATAGGCAACACATACCTTACCAAAGAAAAAAATCCTTTTCTATCTACTTTTTCTTTAACTATTTTTAAGTGTTTTAAATATTTCATTCAGTATAAATTTTTTTTTTCTTTCAGTAACCTTTTTCAGAAAATTGCTGACAAGTAGGAAGAAAGACAATGTAAAAAGATTAATCCACTTTTTTAATTTTGCAAGCTTGTCATTTTTAGACTATCATAAATTTTGAAATCTATTGACTTGTGGCAGTAACAAAGAGACTTTAATTTCTGAAAACCTTTTCTTATATTGAGCCATCATTTGCTCCCCTATTCCAGTGCGACTTAATAGTTTAGTTCTCTCACTGCAAGAATTCCGACACCAGGGTCAGAAAGTGGGATTAGGAAGTCCCCTCAGTGGAGGGGCACTCTGACTTGCAAAAAGTGTCTGGGCAGCCTCGTTAGCATTCCATGGTGAGGGCACTTCAGGCGATTAGCAATAAACTAACCCCTTTCTCTTTGAGTAGGTGAAGCCTCAAAGGGTAGGCCTAGAACTGCACAGAACTAAACTCTCACTGCAAAATCAACAGCTTCCATGTCATTACAACAATGGTCTAATCCAGACATGTCAAACTCAGAGCCCCTTGGGGTCGCAGGAATCAGTTTGTGTTTGGCATAAGGGTCGCACCAGTATAATAAAGTTGTTAAATAAAAATCATTGCTGAATGTTTTTTTTTTTTTTTTTTTTTTTACCTGTAATTTAGAAACCTGCAATAGTTTGGTCATATTCGAAAATGCAAGCAAAAAATACTTGTAGTGTAACAAAAGAATATAACAAAGGAAATTAGCATGACACATAAATCTGTACTTTATTTCGATATAACGAATTTAAAAAGCAACATACATAGCCAATATGTATTTGAATGCAACAAATACAATGCGCATTAACATTTATTATCAAGTACTCAAACATGTTTTGTGTTTTGTCCTGAGGTTTGACACCTTGTTCTTGACAAGCTTTAGTATATCTGGTTGAAGTTTCTGTATTTCCGAGTTTTACAAGAGAAGATAAATGTTTGTCAGTCAATCTAGTTCTCTAAGAAGTCTTTATTTCATAAAGGAAAATAATTGTTCGCACAAATAGGTGGAACCAAACGTTGCCACAATCCGTGTAACAAACTTTCTGAAACTCGGAAGGTATGAAAAGAAATCGAGTATTCCCACTTCAAAATACTTTGCTCTGAGTAAAGAATCTGACTGCATTTCTAATAGTTCCATTTGTAGGCTGCCTTAGTAACATCAAAAGTAAATGGCGCTGTGAATAATGCAAACTCTTGATCAAAATGAAAAATCATGAAATCTTTTTTGAAATTCCTTAAATGATTCCAGGTGACTGTCATACTTGGCAGAACTTAGTGCTGACTTAGTATTAGTACTATTTTTTAGCTCTTTGCACGTAGGAAAATTAAATTTTCATTTGAGACTTGTGACTTCCATAATCTCAACTTTGTAAATGGAGCATTTGATGTCCTCATATAACTGAGTGATGAGCTTGTTTTTACCTTGTAATTTCAAATTGAGATCGTTTGTGTTGTAATGTCCATGGCAAAAGCCAGATCCTGGAGCCAACTTTCATCTTTCATTTCATCAGTGTTTCCATCTTTCATCTCCAAAAAAAGTGATTATTTCTTGTCTTAACAAATAAAATCTTTTCAACACTTTGTGACATGACAACCAGTGTACATCTGTATAGAATGGAACATTGGTGAACTATATCTTCTAACAACTGGTTGAATTGACAGTTTGATAGAACGACCTCTCATATAGTTCAGTCTTTATGACTAAACCTAGCACATGATTCAATTTTAAAATCTTTGAACACAAATTTTGTGGATGAATAATAGTGTAAATGACAAATCCAGATGTAAATTTATTTTTGCTTGTAACTTGGCAGCAACACCATTATGTCTGCCAACCATATTTGCTGCACTGTCAGTAGACAAGCGTACAAGTTTTCTCAAATCTAAATCATATTCATGCAGAACCCGTTCAACGTTCTCAAAGATAGATGTCCTGACTTGTTGTAGTGTCATGCATAGGATTAGCGCAATCAGTTTTTCATAGATGTTGAATTTATTCTCACAGGCCTTGATGAAGATTGCCAGCTGTGCTATCCCATTTATATTGAGTCTCATCAATTGCAATTGAAAACTGTTCAAATCCTAATGATTTCAGCTTTCAACTGTTACTTCAAATCACTTGACATTTCATCAATCCGTTCAGCAAGTGTTCCTAGCGAGCGAAATATTTTTGAACAAGTATGCTTTTTCCGGACACAACTTTGGCCGTTTTTATAAGGCATTGTTTCCCATGCATCGCTATCAATTGACTAAGTTCATAGCTTGCAGTAACGGAAGCGACATTTACTTGGCCTTTTTGTAAAAAAAAAAAAGAAAAAAAAAGCCTGCTGCTGTGTCTGTCAAGTTAACTGTCAATTCTTTGAGCATTGAAACATGCATGGGGCCTTCATCTATAAATATAAAAGCGAAAATGTATGTATGTATGTTCGCTTTTCCTCGATGTCCATGAAAGGCTTCTTACAAACAAGCGCTTGCTCGCTTCACAACTTTTAAAAACTTTTTATATCATCTATAAATTGTAATATCTACAAATTATCCACGGAGCTCGCCTATCTATTTAATTTTATTGACTTTCAAACCTTAATTATTCCACATTTCCCGCATCGGCACGCGTTACATTCGCTTTTCGGTATTAAAAAAAAAAAGCGAACCTCGACTCTAATCACAGGCCCAGAGCCAGTTTGGTCAATGTCAACTTTGTCTTCGCTCCTCCTAATAAACAGGGAGCGGCTTTTTAAAAACAAACTCATTTATTCAAAACAGTCTCGCACAAAATAACTGCTGAATACCTATCGCCGTCACGTCAATCAAAAACGCGCACCTGCTTTTTTTTTTTTTTAAGCACTTTACTATTTTCCAACTGCGCGTCGTCAACGCTTCAGGTTTTTTTCACATACCCCGAAAAACACCCGGGCAACGCCGGGTACCCCTCGCTAGTCTATATATATATATATATATATATAAAAGCAAAAATGTATGTGTTTGTATGTCTCACAAAAACTTTCGACACGGGTCACGGATTTTCGCCTGATAGGTATCATTTTAAAGTTCCAACCTTCGCCCGACAAATATCGAAAAATTGGCCAAAAGCATTAAGTCCTTCACTCTAAAATCCTCAGTTTTGTACAGGGAGGGGTGCCGAAAAAATTGTTCCTTCATTTTCTCTGCTCCTTCTACGAGAATGACGTCATTTTTGATCTAGTTTGATCTAGAAAATGTTGATGTTAGTTTAAAACCACCTTCAAGTATTTTTAAAGCTTTAATTTTATCCGTTCTCAGTTGTATGTCTCTTTGGCGTAGGAGTAACATGTCGGCCATTTTTTTTTCCGCCTTAGCCTCGATGTTTCGGGTTTGAGCCTGTCTTTCTACCCAAACTTTTTTCCTCTTTTACACGTTTTTCCTTTTTTTTTTTTTTTTTTTTTAACGTTGGTTCGATGTTTTGCTTTGTATTGGTTTTTCCAATTCTTAACATCGTTCTTTTTAAAAAATTTTTTTTATAATATTAAAACGGTCACCCTCTTCTACATACAACCCCCCAAACACCGGAGCAACACCGGGTACCCCTGCTAGTATTTATAAGACAGATGGTTCATTTCATGTCTTTGCAAGTTATACGCCTTCATAGAAATATGGTTATTGCAAATTAAATAATTTATATTTCCATTCACTTCTGTGCAAAAATACTGTAGTTCCCATTTTTCTTGAAACACTCGCCCTTCTTCATTAACCTTTTTTCTTAATCACAGAAGCACTAGCCATTTTAAAAATGATGTGCAATCTGGAAAATTAAAAAGTCAAAATAAAATCAAACACAGCGAAAAATATCGATAAAAGCAGTTATCACAAAGGAACCTGGTTCCTGCACAGTACTACCAGGTTCATATTTTTAGTTATAAAAGTCAATTTTAATAAAAAGTATACAATAGTAAAAAGCAATATAGATATAGGGTGTACATGGCAGGAAACGTAAAAGTAAATAAAATAAATACAGGATAAGAGGTGTGTTCACAGAATAGTTAAAATTTCTTACCTGTCCTTGTTTTGGGAAAGATTATTCTTTACATTGAAACCAGCAATCAAAGGTTTAGAACGTTACGGGCACATTTTTTTGATTTATCACTTTATGAAGACAATTTGCTTATTGACAGGTTTATTGAAAATAGGTGAAAAGGAAAGAAAAATACAGTGACAGTGTGACAAGTTGGTAAGAGAGAAGCGAGAAATGCTTAAAAGTCCAAGACAATGAAAATGTGAGTCCAAATAACGATGTGAAGAAGTTGAAAGTCAACAAATTCTTAAAAAAAAAAAAGTTTCTTTGAAGGCCCACTGAAGCTAATTTACTGGTGATAAAGCAAAAAGCTTGTCCTTTTGAAAAATTGAATTTTCTGCTGGTTATGGCTTTTGTAAAATTAAGTTTTGTCAGTTTTCACGGGTGGGAGTTGAAAAAACAAAACAAATCCGGCAAAGCTGTAACGAAATAACTTTTTAACTTTAAATAAGAATGAATTTAAAATTTAAAAACACATGAAACAATTAAAACTAAAACAAATGTAACGAATTAAAAATAAAAACAATTAGAATTAAAAAAAAAAAATATTGTGAATAGAATTGCTTTCTTTACTTCTGATTAATGCTTAAAAATATTTATTAATGAAAAATAAAATAAATTCAACTTTGTTAGCAGAAACCATTTTATAATTTTAATTGCAACAAGACTTAATTTTACAAAACCCAAAACCAGCAGATTAAATTTTTTGAAGAGACAAGTTTTTATCTTATCACTGGTAATTTAGCTTTAGTGGACCCTCAGAGAAACAAATATCAAAAAAAGAAAGAAAAGACCGACTTACAGCGTTGGTGCAGAACGTCAAAGTGGGAGTGAAAAAAGATAAGCTACCGCTAGGACAGCATGTTGGCGTGCAGGAGAAAAGGAAGTGAATGACACCGCCGGAAGTCTGTGTAGGGCTAAGAAAAGTATCCTGCGTAAGAAAGGGAAACTAAGGGAAGTAATAAGTCGTGACAGTTGTGTTTGACAAACTTTCGATATGTGGGCTCAGTATCAAAAAGACTTTCTTAAAGCGAGGATAGATAAGAAATTTTAACTACTTTTCCAATACACCTCTTATTTTGATCTTTTCGTTTTTCTCCTTGATTTTTCCAAGTTGCTTAAAATTGTTTGTGGGGCCACAATTCTGTTTATTGCGGGCTGCATGTTTAACATGCCTGGTCTAATCTGTTTATTTTGAGGTCTGGAGAAAAAATCACTAGAAATGAAAGTTTAGATATACTTTTTTTTCTCCTAGTTGTTTTCAATAATAATTCATGAGAATCCACCAGTAAGATTAGTTAACTTCGTTTGGGACCCATATCGTCAAATTTATAAAATAGGAGGAGGGCAACATACAAAAAAAAAATTTCTCCCATATTTTTTATGAAAACTGCTTTTAAAATATAAATTAATCCAAAAGCGAACATGTATCAAATTTTGAAAATCTGACCATTAATTGCTTTTTGCTAAATTTATTAAACACGGATGCCTGCATATTAAAAATGGCCACTACATGGAACATTGCTTTAAGGTGTCAATGTAAATGATTTTAGTATTGTATTTTCATACAATAGAAAAGGTTAAATCATTAGCGGTTTATTTTAAGTTTCTTTTGAATTGTGTAAGTTATAACAGTAGCCAATATTTAAATTACACATATGAGGGGTAAACTATTGACTGTATGCTGTAGAGATCTCATTGATGATTTTACACCAGAAAATGTGATCTTCCACAAAGTTAATTTGAAAAAAAAAAAAATTGTTTATTCTGTGATGGGGCTTCAGACTATACAATATGTGGGAGGATGGCCTCTATATATCTAACAAAAGCTGCACTTTGATTCTAGGTAGGATTATTTTACATGTCATATATTTAAAAATGTCAAAATACACCTTGAACTTGCTTCGCTAAGCATGATTAAAAATGTCGGTAAACATTGTTGATTCTTATTTTAAAAGAATCTAAGTGCATATCAATTTTTAGTCATTTTATGTCCAACACATGCCAACATAAAATACTATTGCTGGATTCGCAATCCATGTGATTGAATTCTTTAAATTCAAAATGTGTTACTCGATTTGGCCTGTAAAAATGTTTTTACAATGAAAGTATGAAAGCAATTTACGAAACATCTTTTGAACTTGTTTTTTCACAACGGAAGTTAATTCAGCCATCAAATTTATTTAGTGAAATAGGTTTTCTGCATCACTCTCAAGCCATGTATTTTCTATTTCAGTTTTTAATACATTTAAAGGAACTGAGAGCAATTAAGTAGAAAATTTATGAATATAAATGTAAATTAGTCTATCACAATCCAAGAATTGGAAATATTTTCACTTGAAATTGTGTAGCCTTCTAATACTCCTTGATATACATAGTTTCAGTTTTTTATCAGTTAAAATTTGTGCTTGAAAGACACCCTAAACTCTTCAGAAATTATGTAAATTAAAAACAAAGGCAGTTAAAATTGATGTTAGAAAGGTGAAAGTTCATTTTCTATAACTTTTGAAGATCAGGACCTGTTGAATGTTCAGTTACACATATGCCTCTATGAAATCTGAAGAAAGACTGAGGCTTTTTTTTTTTATATATAATATATATATATATATATATATGTTTCATTAAAATTGGGAGCAGGTTTGATAAATTTTTTTTTATATATATACTTTGAAATTATTAATCTTGAACAAATTTTCCATTTGTTTATAAATTTCATGCAATTCACTAAAGACTTTTCGTTTGACCTATTTTCCATTTTTCACTTTAATGAGTACCATCCAGCTGAATTTACTCCCTCCTTCAAACAATGCTTAATTGATTTCAAATTAATATATTCTGCAAGTTATAATCTTCAAAAAAAAAAAGTTTCTGAGCATATTGGCTGATAAAATTATCAGGTCAGAAAAGTTAATTTACCAAATCGAGTATTATCTTCATTAGAATGTTAAGATTTGAAAGTATTTATATGTTGGAAAGAGAGTAACAGCTTGACTTTTTGTTGAAAGAAACTTTCAAAATTTAATTGATTTTTAGTTTTCATTTAATTTCGTCTTAATTTTATTTTAACTCCCCTGGTGTACAAGACTGTTGGCCATGCTTATGTTCACTTTACAATACTCCATGCAGGTGAGATCTGATTTTAAACCAAAGCAGACCTGTAATGGTTATGTATAATTATGATACCAAAATTGTGGCAACTGATGTTGCAAGATTATTTATTGTAGATGACAGCTTGGCCTCATGGACATGAATATAGAATAGAGGAGCTATGGACACATGGTACTTATCAAAACAGACTTGGGACTAGCTTAAGTTTCCTTAGAACTGCCGCAGAGATGAGTATATAAGATATCTAACAGTTGATCCTCCTTATTTTCTTGAGTATGAAGTGAAATATATTATGCAGCTATCTGAATGCCTCCAACTACATTTAAAAAAAAAAAAAATATCAAGTGAATAAAAACTGAAGCAACAAGAAAGCAAAGCCTTTTTTGTTTCTTAATCTAAAGTTTAACTTATTTTGATGGACTTGAACGAGCTCCCCACCCCTCTAATTTTAACCAATGTTTTTTTTTTTTTTTTTTTTTTTTTTTTTATAAACTACCTAACCCATTGTAGTACCCCCACCCCAAGATAAAACTGTACTACATACTAAAACATACTATAAAAATTATAGGAGGGTGATTCTCATTCAGGTCTGCCCTTATTTCAACTAACTTTCATTTAGTACTAGCAGGGCTACCCGGCGTTGCTCGGGACCGTATAAACAATGAAAAAACAAAAGCAGATATTGAACATATGTTTTATTCTTAGTGGAGAGGAATCTTTCATCTCAAGTTTTAGCGTTAATGACAGGTTTTTTGGGGGCCCCCCTCGAAGATAACTGATCAGTTGACCAATTTCTAGTGGTCCGTTTGACGTGAAATTTCGATATTTGTCATCCGGGTGATGGGGCTTCGATATACCAAATTTGTCAAGTTTGGTTCCGTCTTTCAAAAGTTTTAGCGTTACAAACAAACATACATACATACACACAGACGTTTGGCTTTTATATATATAGAAGATTAATGATTTATAAATTTTTTCTTACTGTTCTGTTTAGATTAGTTCATTCTTGTATATTGATTTTAAATTTTCAGGTGTCAAGTATGATAGTTGTTAGACAAATTATATATTTTTCCTATCTGCTTGAATAGATACTTATGAAATACTACAATTGAATATTAGCTTACCAAAAATATATCATTCAAAAAGTTTATAATTTTGGTTGGCAATAATTTATTCCACTTTCATGTATTAACATTTTAGACTGAAGTAACTTTTAAAATTGTTTTTAGTTCAATAGTTTTGATTAAAAAAAAAAATGCTTTTTTTTTTTTTTTTTTTTTTTTTTTTGTGAATTGTAAGTTTCAGATGTATTTGCTAAAATTTATGTTAAAAAATTTATAGCTTGGTATAAAGTGTTTTTATTGGATTTGGTTTTGGATTGTAGATTAAAAAAAATTATCCTTGGCAATATCAGGTATATTCCTGATTATTCTGTAGATTTACAAAATATTTTTATCCTTTTCTTTTTGCATTCCCTGAATGCTTTCTTTATTGCATTTTAAGTAGATTTGAATTAAAATCCTTATAGAATTTGTGCAAACACTAAATTCCATTTTGCCTTCAAATGACCGATTTGAGTTTCAGTTCCCTCTACATAAAACTATGTTCATGCCACATGATACTACCATGAGAAGCAATGAAATAAGGCAGTGTTAAATAAAGCTGTGATCAAAATCCTTTCATTATTTAATTTTACTCTAAATATATCTGATTACCAAGTTTGTATTAAACAAAAAAATTGAAATGGTTGTCCTTTCAGAAATTAAAATTCTATTTAAAATTGCAATATGAAACCTTAAATTCATGATCCTTTCAATATTTTAGTTTTTAAATTTTAACAAATTTTTTTTTTGAAGTTTATATACTTTAAAAGCATACTAAGAATGTCATTTTACAAGAATTTATTTCTAACAAATTGAAAAAAAAAAAAATTAGTTGGAGCCTTTTAACCATTTTTATAAGTATCGAACTTTAGCTTTGAAGTTTACAATTTGTTCTCATTTCTATTTTGTCTTTGTCTAGGATTATCGTCACAATGCTGAAGCAGCTAAAGCAGCTCTTGATGGCATGCAGCGCAAGGGACGCACTCTTCGTGTTCGCTATGCTTCCCTTGGATCTGCTCTTAAAGTTAAGAATTTGTCCCAGCATGTTTCAAATGAATTATTGCAACAAGCCTTCTCTCAGTTTGGTGAAGTTGAACGTGCAGTAGTTATTGTAGATGACAGAGGTCGACCAACAGGTGAAGGGATCGTAGAATTTGCACGAAAACCTGGTGCTCAAGCTGCCTACAAGAGAATTACAGAAGGAGTCTTCCTACTTACATCGTTAGTATTTGCAGTTTTAAAATATTTTTTAAATATGCATAAATTTTGAGTAGGAAATAATTTATATTTTCTGAATATTTTTGCTTCATTTCTTTTGCAGTGCACCTCGTCCTGTAACTGTTGAGCCTTTGGATCAGAAAGACGAAGAAGATGGTTTTCCAGAAAAATTCATTAATAAGACTGATGGATATAAAAAGTAAGCCGCCGCCCTGTTTCCTTTTAATTGTAAAACAAATACTCATCCTAGTATAGGTGTAATGAATTCTCAGTTTTTGCATCACTTGTATCTCCCAATAAAATCCAGATTAATACTACTAAATCATTTTAGAAAATGTCTAAAATTTAAGGTTTAAGGGTTGGTCTTAAGAAATTGAAATTCAAGAAGTCTTGCTTAATTGTAATTTTGACTATAGATCAGATTAAATGCAAATCTGAAATATTTAAATTTTCAAATGGGACATTTGGCCATATTAACCCTCTTCCTGTGTTCATGTTTACAGTAGACTAATTAGTTTAGGAATGAATAATATAATATATACATAACTTTATAGAAATAAATTTAAAGCTGTTAGTAGCATTTTCTTGATTTAAATTGGAAAATCAGATTACATGAACATATGCATATATTTAAAGAAATTGGACAAGTTAAGATTGATATTTAACTTTTTTTTTCTCCAGAGACAGAGAATCTGAACCTAGATTTGCACCACCTGGTTCATTTGAATATGAATTTGGTTTACGCTGGAAAGAATTGGAAGATCTTGAAAAACAACAGCATGAAAGTGTTAAGAAAGCGATGGAAGAAAGCCGCCTTAAGTTGGAAGATGAAATGGAAAATGCTATGTTTGAACAGCAAGCTGAAATGATTCGTCAAGGTAAAGAATTGCACATTTTCTGTAATGTTAAGAGGAATGAAAGATTTTGTATGTAATATATATATATATAAAAAAACTATACATATTTTTTTTTTATTTTTTTTTTATAAAGATTTACTCAGACAACAAGAAGAATTAAGACGGCTTGAGGAAATGCGTCAGCAGGAACAAATTCGCAGACGTCAAGAATTAGAAATGAGGTAAATGAATTTTTCTTAGTTTGTAAATTAGAAACTTGTTAGATCTCCAATTGTTGGTAAAATAGAAATATTGATGACATTTTAGCCTTGTTTCATATAATGAAAAATATTAAGTGGGTGTGGTGGCTCTTTTCTACTCTTAAAACTTACACTAAAGCTTTGTAATTTGAGAATGAATTTTCATGATTTAAACTAGATTCAAACTAAATCCCTTGTCATTTTTGCCCTCTAGCTTTCAGGTAACATGTTAGATTCATGGGCAAAATCATTAGGTTGATTATGTGCAGATTATCTTGAGGTTTTGAGTTCCATTCTCAATGAAAGTGACAAGTGTCACAATTCCCCGATAAGATCGCTCTGTTGACAGCCATAAACTTATTGACTGCAACCCTCTTTAGAGGAGTAAAACAAAAATGGGGGGGGGGGGGGCTCACTTGTAGGCTGTGATGTCTTAGGTGGCAGAACCATTATTTCACTTCGACTAAACAGACCAGAGAGGCCCAATCCAGCTAATTGTGTCTTAAAGTTCATTCCAACCATATTTAATTTGATTCTTCAAAGAAATCAAAACTATTTCTTTTCTTCCACAAATAAATACGAGAAGACAGGGTCAATCATGTGGAGAACCAAGACTACCACTGCCAAAGAGTAATCTTTTCAAACAGTAAACTTCCCACTGACTGGAATTTTCTTCTGGGAGTAATGTTATATACACACTACCTAGTTCTTCTTGCATATTGAGTACTGGAGTAAATACTGAAAATAGATACATAAAATTATGTGTACGTATGTTAATAAAGGTCTTCTCTCTAAAATTTCCTTCTCAGATTGTTTTCTAAGAGTAATACAGGGTGTTCTAGGAATATAAATTATTTTACCTATAGAATTTGACAATTTTATTTAGCATTAAATAATCCATAGATTGTTGATAAGCTGTAAAACACTCCTTTGAGAATGGAATGCAAACTATAATCTCTTAGGCCCCTAATAAAGTTTTGGGTTAAAAATTCCATTGTTGTTCCAGGGTTGAACACAGAAATACATGATGGCCAAAACATTGTGATAAGCCAGCAGTTTAAAAATTGTAAATTTTTTTTTTTTTTTTTTTAATCTCATTGACTTCATGATACTTTTAACAATATTTTTAATATCCTAATCAATAAACTGTTCTTTTTTTCAATAAGAATTAGTAAATTATCTAAATAACTTTAAATATATGCTGAATAGTTTTTTGTTTTTTTTTAACCTAAACTCTCGGGCTTCATTTCAATGATAGGCGACAAGATGAAGAACGGCGTAGACAGGAAGAAGACAGAAGACGGTCAGATCTTCTAATGAGGTCTCAAGAAATCAGACGCAGACAAATGGGACAAGATTCTATGGGCCGAAGTGATCGTCCTGGAGATATGATGGGAAGACAGGTAATCTTTATTTTATTTGTAACTAGCATGATTGGGGTATTTATACAATGTTTTTGCATTACTTGTGAAAAACATTCAAACACAGGGTTGTAATATATGGTTAAGTAGCAATGTTAATCATTTAGAACTGCTTTAAAGCTTCTCCAGTCACTCATTTTTCAACCAAACTTCAAACAATTATTTCAGTTTATAAATCATCTCGGCTATATTGTGGAAACCAGTTATAATGAATTTACTGGTGTTCAAAATCATAAATTTTATTTAAAGACGAATGCCGTACATTATTACATGTGTATATTATGTTTATGGGGACAAAAATAAGACTTAAATAAAACAAAGAACAATTAAATAGAAAGCCTGGAAAAATCATGAATTACAATAGAAAATGTGAGCATGAACAGTAATATGGTTAAGCTTAAACATGGAAAAGTAAAGGATTAGTTAAAACTGGAAAAGAAAAGGACAAGATATTGTTAAAATAAACTTATAACTTAAAATATTGCAGCATTAAGAATTTTTTAAAAATTCAATTTATAACATAATCAACTCTTAATGCTGCAGTATTTTACGTTATGAATATTTTTTACTAGAATATCTAGTCCTTTACGTTTCCAGTTTCAACTAGTCCTTTACGTTTCAACTAGTCCTTTACGTTTCAACTAGTCCTTTACGTTTCAACTAGTCCTTTACGTTTCAACTAGTCCTTTACGTTTCAACTAGTCCTTTACGTTTCAACTAGTCCTTTACGTTTCAACTAGTCCTTTACGTTTCAACTAGTCCTTTACGTTTCAACTAGTCCTTTACGTTTCAACTAGTCCTTTACGTTTCAACTAGTCCTTTACGTTTCAACTAGTCCTTTACGTTTCAACTAGTCCTTTACGTTTCAACTAGTCCTTTACGTTTCAACTAGTCCTTTACGTTTCAACTAGTCCTTTACGTTTCAACTAGTCCTTTACGTTTCAACTAGTCCTTTACGTTTCAACTAGTCCTTTACGTTTCAACTAGTCCTTTACGTTTCAACTAGTCCTTTACGTTTCAACTAGTCCTTTACGTTTCAACTAGTCCTTTACGTTTCAACTAGTCCTTTACGTTTCAACTAGTCCTTTACGTTTCAACTAGTCCTTTACGTTTCAACTAGTCCTTTACGTTTCAACTAGTCCTTTACGTTTCAACTAGTCCTTTACGTTTCAACTAGTCCTTTACGTTTCAACTAGTCCTTTACGTTTCAACTAGTCCTTTACGTTTCAACTAGTCCTTTACGTTTCAACTAGTCCTTTACGTTTCAACTAGTCCTTTACGTTTCAACTAGTCCTTTACGTTTCAACTAGTCCTTTACGTTTCAACTAGTCCTTTACGTTTCAACTAGTCCTTTACGTTTCAACTAGTCCTTTACGTTTCAACTAGTCCTTTACGTTTCAACTAGTCCTTTACGTTTCAACTAGTCCTTTACGTTTCAACTAGTCCTTTACGTTTCAACTAGTCCTTTACGTTTCAACTAGTCCTTTACGTTTCAACTAGTCCTTTACGTTTCAACTAGTCCTTTACGTTTCAACTAGTCCTTTACGTTTCAACTAGTCCTTTACGTTTCAACTAGTCCTTTACGTTTCAACTAGTCCTGTACGTTTCAACTAGTCCTGTACGTTTCAACTAGTCCTGTACGTTTCAACTAGTCCTGTACGTTTCAACTAGTCCTGTACGTTTCAACTAGTCCTGTACGTTTCAACTAGTCCTGTACGTTTCAACTAGTCCTGTACGTTTCAACTAGTCCTGTACGTTTCAACTAGTCCTGTACGTTTCAACTAGTCCTGTACGTTTCAACTAGTCCTGTACGTTTCAACTAGTCCTGTACGTTTCAACTAGTCCTGTACGTTTCAACTAGTCCTGTACGTTTCAACTAGTCCTGTACGTTTCAACTAGTCCTGTACGTTTCAACTAGTCCTGTACGTTTCAACTAGTCCTGTACGTTTCAACTAGTCCTGTACGTTTCATGTATGCATTTTGCTATTGTAATAGAACTATGGGTTACTCCAAAGGTGAAACCTCAACCATTTAATTAGCTTTAAGATTTTCCATAATTTATCTGCAAACAATGTACAAAATAAAACTGAAAATAAAGTAGCTTAATATTGCAATTACCATTATTTTTAGTGATAGTATTAGAATTGTATCAATGTAAGCTCTGTACATTTAAATTGTTTTTAGAAAAGGTAACGTTTGAATATTTAAGAATTTTTATGAAAGCAATCTAACAAATGGTATTGTAATAAATGTAAATATTGAAGTATTTCATTTCAGTAATGAATTTTTTATTAAAAAAACGACTTTTAGGAGCTTACTTTAGTCTACTCTACTGAAAATTATGGGTACTTTTAAATATAACAAAAATATTCTATAAATGCAGCCAATGTAGGGTTTTTAAAAAAAATTTTTTTAATGTAACTATTCATAAAGAAAATTACAAACTATTTGCTTTGAAACCTTGAGTTAAGCAAATGTGAATAATTATATATTGGAACAATCGTTTGTTTACAAACTTTAGCTAAAGTTTATTTAAAATATTTAAATCTGATTATTTTTATGGTATTAAGTGGAATATGAGTAAGCAGGACTATCCTCAAACTCCATCTATAAAAGTATTCACAAGATAAACTGAGCAAAGTATCAAAGTATCAAAATTGAAAATGACGTCTATTTTTAAAACAAATCAATGAATGATGGTACATAGTTCTTTTTATAAAAGTATTTATAGAAATGAATAAAAAATAAAACTTAATTGTTCAGTCTTTTTCTTTGGTATTTTTTCTAGGTCTTGTACAAATATGCTATGTGTTTATTTACTTATTTCATTTTCTAGGGAGGTAGTCCAGCAATGAATGACAATCAGCAACGGGGCCGAAATACTGGAACTGGGGCTCCCCCTCTTCCACCTCCTCCACCTCCACCTGCTGGAATGGGATTGGACAGACCAGGACAAAACCAGGTAATCTCCTCTCCAGTTTATATATAGTTCTATTAATTAGTGACCATTAAATGGACAAGTTTTCATATAAATTTAAATGTTTATCATCTTGTAACATTTTTAGATGATAGAAGTGAAAAATTGAATGTTATATTGCAATGTATTCTGAAATCTTTAAAAAAATTGCAAGTTTTCAGTTCCATAAACGTAACCTCATCTAATTTACCATCACAATCTGTTCAGCTTATTACATATATATGCTAATGTACCAACATGTCTAGTTCTTTAGAAATTTCTGTTAAATCGGTAAATATGACTAGTTTCTGTTCACTTAATGGATGTATTGATTTTTTTTTTTTTTTTTTTTCTCAGATGCCTGGTGGTGGTAGCATGAGTGGCAATTACAATTATAACAACCAAGGGGGACCAATGGGTGGACAAAACATGGGTGGTGGACCTGGTGGTAATACTGGAAACTCAAATAACATGGGTGGTGGCCCATCTGGTGGTGGAATGACTCAAAATTCAATGGTAAGTACAAAATGATCAGTTTTAAATGGTGAACACCATCTCACAGCCTTAAAACCATGTTTTTATTAAAAAGGAGTTGCAAAAATTTTTAATGCAGATCTCTAACATTAAAAAAAAAACAAAAAAAGAACTGAGCTAAAGAATACTATTAAAAGTAATTCTGACATTGTATTTAAAACTTAATTTTTCTCCTTTTTTTTCAGCAGGTGAAAATGAATCAAAATGTCCCCAACAGAATGGTGAGCAAAACATTTTCTTTCAAAGTTCTGCCACAATTACAATTAGTTTCAACTTGAAAAAAAACCCCAAAAAACTCCTAGCTCTTTTTCAGTTGGTTAGAATCGAGTTGATTTAGTAATTTCGCTTCTGACAATGATTCTCCAACTTTTCATATTTTTAGTTTTCATTAAGATCGGGTAGTTCATCTGGATTTCACATATTTATATTTTTACTATTAACTGTCTGCAAAATGGTTGCTGATTATTTCCTGTTTTGATAATCTGTGTACATTCAAATTGTCAATATTGATTTGAAAAATAAGTCAAAGTGGTAAACTTTGAATGGCTTTACTTTCTGGATAATTAAAAAAAAAGGGGGGGGGTTGATTCTATCCTTACTGTTGAATAGTTAAGATTTATAAAATTTAGCTGGTCTTTTATATATTAGCCGATTTACAGCAAAAAAAACAAAACTTTCTAAAGTTTAATTGTTAAACAGCGATTGTTCATATTTGTAATGATACTATTTTCACCTGTGATAGAATCTGTATTCACTTCAGATTGTTACCTCCAAAATTCTTTGTCCTGTCAAGTTGTATTACATCTTTGATTTTTCCAATCATTTCGAGTGTTGCATGTATTTTTGATTACTCATTAGGTTTTTATCGGAATCTATTACTGGCTCTTTTGGAGTTGATGTAGGAATAATTCATACATAATGTTCTTGTTACAGTTGTGTGGAAATTTTTGAGGGGGGGGGGTATCTGAGTCCATTTTATTTTAATAAATGGATTAGGCATGCTCACAGATATTTGTCTGAATAATTGAACTATTGTTACTGAAATGTTTTAAATGTTCTGAACACCATAAACTTGATCAGGGAGGTCAAACATTTTTAAATGTTGCCATAGGTAGTTTGAGATTTAAAATCAAAATCTTTCAATATTTTAAACACTCATAAATAGAAACAATTGGGTATATTTTAACTGACAAATGAAACCTTTATAAATACTGAAGCAGACATCTTAGGCATATTGTTGTCGATTATTTATTTATAAGAATAATTAAAAAAAATTTTTTTAATCTGATTAGATTGATTGGAACAAACATTTAACTTGTTGATTGTTCTGTAAACTAATAGAATATGGCTTATACTCATTTAAGGATTGTTTTCATTCCAAATTGATCAGTAACAGACCACTTGTGAATAAATTGTCTTCCACCCAGGCCCATTGTAAACTTGTACATTTTTAGTTTTAAAATTTTGAATCCATATATAATTAACAATTCCGTTTTAATTGGCAATATTAGCTTTTGTAATGAATATTGCCAACATATTTAAATTGTAATATTTACAAAAAAATCTGAGCATACCATTTTCGAGCAGTTTACATGAAATTCAAGGCTTGAATGTTTTTCCTTTATATTTGTTAAACTTATACATTGTGGTTATCAATGTGTGAAAATATACCATTAGCATAATTTAAATGTATAAATGTTAATACATTTAGTTGCCTGGTATTTTTAGAGCAATGTCTGAAGGGAACTCAGTTTTTTTTTTTTTTTTTTTTCACTTTTTATATTTGCATAATGACTTTGAAATGGTGTACGTTAAATTAAAAACATTTTTCATTTCTCTTTAAAATATTCTTTGATTATAGGAAGCAAACATTACAGGTCTAATTTGTTATTGTAATATGTAATTGAAATGTTAGTCTTTTTGTAACGTACATAGTCTGCTCACCAATCAAGTTTCAATATTTTCATGTCAACAAATGGAAGTTAATGTAAACATCTTTTGACTCAATAAATTTCCAAATATTGTTAAAATACTCTCAGTACAACTCTCCAGTAAGGAAGGAAATTGCATATCGATGTTAATAGTTTAGGTTGAAGAGTATTAAAAGGTTAACAATTCTAGTTTTTGTGCCAAGTCATCTAAGCCAGATTTTTTTTTTTTTTTACCTATACTTGTATTTTGGAAAGTAATTTCTGATGCAACATTTTTTAAAATTTAATTTTATAATTCATGAAATGTTTTTCATGAGAATGGCTTTGCTTGATTCTTAAACTTGAAAGTTTTTTCAAAAAAGAGGTTAAGTCTGCTTGTAAAAGCGAGGTGTTTTATCTGGATTTATAGACTTTTTATTATTTTTGCCAATTTCATAAATCTTGTGTAGTGACTTGAGATTTCTTTCTACAGTAATGATTGTAAAGTAACTTATCTTCTGTATATTTGGTGCCACAAGTTACTAGAGAAGGTTTCAACTTGTAGTTTCTTGATTCAATTTTTTTGTAATTTAATAGAATTTATTTAGTACTGTTATGAACATGTCACCTACATCTGATGTAGGGAGGGGGTGGCTAAGCAAGAAACTTGTCATGCAAGTTCCATCTTCACTTATATTGGAATACAAGCATGGCTCCATTTATTCATAAAGTCAATTTCTCCAATAACCCAAATATGAAGCAATAAAAATGACTAATAGTTAAAGAAGTGATTGGTAATGCTGAATTAAAGAGGGTAGCAATTATAAAAACATTGAAGATGTACTTCAAAAAGCAAAATTATCAGTTTTTGCTAATGGAGTGTCTAATTTCTAGATTAATAAAATTGGATCTTTTCCTGTATTGGTTCTTGCCTAGATGTAGCTTATTAATTTTTAATTGAAAAAAAAAAAATACAATGTAAAATAAGATGAATCCTATCCCTCTACCAAACAAAAAATGGAAACATTGCATGTTTTTTTGCATAAACAAGTCCTTAATTTTAAAAAGGAAACAACTCTTGCAACACTGGTTAAGTATGGCTTGGACCTAGTATAAGGTTTATGAGATTCATTTAGATGTTAGGAGTGGGATGTGTTTAAGTTAAATAATGGCCACCGTAAACCAAGACACAATTTTAATCAAATGTTCCGCAATGATAAACCGTGTATTTATCTGCACAGTCGGGTCTGCTATTGCAAAACAAACGTAGCTGTACCTATCTGACATCTCGACTTTTTGTTTTGCTCTTTGAATTTTTCTCTATGAATGAAAATATTTTTGGGAACCATTCAATGAAAAAATGTCACTCGGGTTTTATATATAACTAGTATGGCTATCTGGTTTTCCTTGTGGCCATAAAAAAGGTCTAACATTAGCACAACTAAAATCAAATGTAATTTCACTTTTCAGGTCACTACCTACTTTGTATGATATTAAGCACTATGAATTATGGCTCCTGGTCAACACCAACGAAAGGATAGTTCTTTATCCTGGTTAGTTTTTAAACCTCTGCTCTATCTAGGATTCAGAGCATACTAAAATAAAGTTAGCTAACTTTTGGCTTACTGTGTGTTCAGTCTAGGATATTGAGCTCTTATAAAATTGAGGCCTTCAGAGCACTACTAAAACAACCTCTCATTTAGAAGAGAATTTTACTTTTGTTACTGCCTACTCTATGCACAATATTAGACACTTTAGATTATGGCTCTAAGGCAATACAAACAAAATGACAGATGTTGTTTATCCTGGGCCATACTGTTTAAATCCATAAATCAAGAATTCCTCTAGAGAAATATTAAGATTCCATGTAGAAGAGAAAACTAAAGTTTAAATTTCAAACTTAAATGTTTACTATATGTCTTTGATAACAATGACTGAATCTTTACCAAGTTTATGCGTGTCCATTATATGATAGATTATTTCTACCCTGTCAATTACAGAAAAGTTGGTTCTTATTGTAGCGAAATTCAAAAATTTAGATATTTACTTTAAAGTGAAAAAAATAGTATCTTTTGAGTTGTCATGTCATAGTAATGAACATATCCAAAAATTATGAAAAACAATAAGGTAGAAAATTATTGATAAAAATATGTTATGAAGACAATTAGGGAAAATTAAGTTTTGCAAAAAAAAAAATAAATAAATAAACTTCAGTTCTAACAAGAGGTAAAAAATTTTTTGCAAACTAAAAATCTTTGGCCAATTTAGCAAAACTTAATTTTTGCTAATTGTTTTAGCAAACTTTTTTATTCAGTTAATTTTCTACCTTATCATTTTTGGATATTTTCATTACTAGAATGCCATTGGTTTTACTTCAAATTCAATATTGAATAAATTTTTGAATTTCTCCAAAGTTTTTTTTTTTTTTTTTAATACTTAGTTTCTTTAAATGTCTTAAAATTTGTTTCTGGTTACTTTCTTAAAATCCTGTAAAAAAAAAAAAAAAAAAGTAGTTGACACCAATAGCTGGAATTACAACTAAAACTTTCAGATCTTCAGACTGTCATTCTACCAACTGAGGTAATACTGATAATCGGAAATGTCCAAAATTAACATTCATCCTCAGAAAGGTGAGTAATGTAAACATGTGCAGATAAAATCCATTAGTCAAAGTACAATAGGATTTGACTACTCTCCCCACAAATTATTTGCTATTTTACCCTAAGGAATTGATCGTTTTTTTTTCTCTAAATTATAGATATACATCTGGAGCAATGCAGATTTAAAAAAAAAAAAAAAAAAAAAAAAAAGTTTGGGTCTTGATTTTTATTTTTAAGACATACAAACACAAATGTTTGGATTATAGTCAGTTAACATACTTCCTAACTTCCATCCAGCCTAGCTGCTACCAGAAGTGGTGACAAAGCAAATCAGCCCCCCCCCCCCTGCATCTATATCTTCCCTGTGCATATACTCTTTATTGCATTTTTCCAATCGTTCTCTTATTTAATAATCATTGAAAAGTTTTTTCAGTCTTATTTTAATCCATTATTATTGAAAACGCTTAATGTTCCCAAAATAGTTAAGATTTTATGGAATATGCTTTATATGATAAATTTTATTTTCATTTCAATAATTTCATTTTTATTCTTTTAATGAGGATACTAAAAAGAGCTCTCGGCTTTTTTCAATAAAAAGCAAGGCAGTGTTGGCAGCTGGTTTGGCTGCTCCATACCAACGTTGCAATCTTCAAAGGAAGAAACTTAAAAACATTTTATATAAATTTGAATTAAAAAAACTTAAATTCCAAGATCATTTTTATAACTTGTAAACATTTCTTATAAAATTTCAAATAAACTTAATTTTAAAATTTTAAGTGAAAGTAAAAACTTTTTATCTGTATAATTTTATTAAATTGTATATTTTTCAATATAATGTTCTTTTCTCAAATATATTAATAAATCACTTCATAATAGAAATACTGAAGAACCATATAAGTAAAGGAACTGATTTGCCTTCTCACCACTTCTGGTAGCAGCCACACTGAAAGTTAAAGGTACGTTAGCCTATTATAACAATGTTTGCCCTTTATATTAATATTAAAATACCTGTTCCATGATGGTGATTCTCCTGAACACTAGTTTTGTTCCCCTTCGAAACGAAAATCATATGCTATTAAACCATGTTTACAATACTTATTCTAATTTTAACCAAAATCCATTACATGATTTTGATTCTAGAAAATGTCTAAAATTTAATGTTTAAGATCTTAAAAAATTGAAATTCAAGGAATCTTGGTATTTAATCACTATGGGTTGAATTCCATTTAATATTCAAATTTTTAATTAGCTTGTCCATATGTGCTTTTTTTCTTTAAAAGAAAAAAAAAATCTTTAAAATATTCCAATAAAACTAAAAACTTGAAAATTAATTTATACAGTATGTTTAAATAATATAACTTATATCTGAATTTTTTTAAGGGCTTTTATCCACTCTTTCATAAAATTAAATATAGCCCTCATTATGACGACTATGTTTAGCAGCTTTAATCCAAAATTCAATGATCACTTTTATCCCCTAACTTTATACACACACACACACACACACACACACACACACACACACACACACAAACACAACCGTGTCTAAATGAGAAACAGTCTTTACCAAACTTCTACCAGTTTTTGATCTACAGACTTGAAACTTGATATATCGATAATTTGGGTCAAAATTAGAACTTGGCAGGCATAAGTTGACTTAATGCTCTTTTACACATGTAGAAAAAAAAACATTTATCCATTTAAAGTTAAATTTTAACATTTTCCTCTGACGATAGTTCAAATAGTAACTAAGGTTAGTGCTAAATGTTTTGGGTTCAATTCTAGCTGATGGCAGTCAATTTTTTCTTACTTATATATTTGAAATCACTTCTATATATTGGGTGCAGTATAATAATCAATGGAGAATTGGCTCTATTATAGTATGCATCTGCATAATTTATATAAGCATGTTTTACGTTTGGCCACAGCCAGGTGACCTGCTAGTATGATATTAAAAGCCTAGTTTCTATTTAAAAATTGAAACAAACTTTTTAATATACTCATGCAAACTAAAGGTTTGCATACTCCTTTGAAGAACGAGTGTTAATTATTCATTTTATAGTTTCTTATTAGATTGTTTTATTTCACTATTACGCTGAATTCTATTCATACATAATTGATTAGAAGTGAAAATTTTCTAGTACATAAAAAAATATATAATTATCAACCCTTTTTAAGAACACTTAAGGATGTCATTGTCTAGAAAGTATAAATTAAGAGGCAGTCAACTAGCATTTATGCGATGTTCACGACTTCCATCCTTCAAACACTCTGGATTGTCTAATGTCTGCGTCCAAATTGAATGTTATTAATTCCCTTCATTCTTGTGGCAGAGGTAGAGGCTTAGCAAATGTAGTCGGTTAGCTTTGTGGCAGGGTTCGAATTTTCTGACTGCAGGAATTATCATTCTACACTGATGATTGCATAAGCATGAAACTAGTGTCTGTAGGTATAAAACAATTATATAATTAGACATTTTCACTGTGTGAAAAGTCTCTACCAAACTCCTGAGTATTTCGTGTAAAAGGTTGAAATGATATACAGGGTATTTAAACCTGTAGCACACTTTCGATTTGGTTTTTAGCCGGCGAAAATTACTGCCAAGGAGTCAAAATTAAAAAAGAAACAGTTGATCTTGGCAGGGTAAGTTGAATAAAATTCTTGCTGTTACTTTTGAACATGCGCAGAATTAAACATTCATGGCTCGGTCACTTAATTTTTAATCTTTTATATCCATCTGTCTGTAGCTCAGATATTGGAGATAAATGACTAAGGTTGGAACTCTAAAAATCCTGGTTTCTATTCCAGTGAATAGAAACCAGGATTTTTAGAGTTCCAACCTCCTTCATATACCAAAGTCATATTTTTCCTAACTTTTGAAATCATTACCATATATTAGGGAAATGGTTCTGTGGTAATTAGAAATCTGTGCGTATTCAAATGTTTAGTCGTATTTTACGACCAAGCATGTGTGTATTTGTTTAATTGGATTTTTGAAGACCCAAATTGTTAAGCTAATTAAAATCGAAAATGCATTCTGGTAGATTTAGTTTTCTAATGAATGATGTTTTTTTAAATGTTTTTATAGTATTGCATTTTTTATTTTAATTTGATAAATATTAAAGTAAAAATTAGATATTCAAACTTTTACTTGAAATATTAGCCTAAAATGTTTTTCTTTTTACACTTAATATTTACCTATAGTTTCCTCCTTCATATTTGCTATTGGTGAAATTCATTTTATACATAGAGCCTTTAAAATTTTGATGGGATTTAAATAAAAAGTTTTACACTTGTTATTAATGGGAAAACTTGTTCACTTTACTGAATCAGATTTAACTTTAAAAATTGTAATTATGCATTTGAAAGTATAATTTGAATAGTGTTCTGTTGAAGAATTTACTTTAACACGACTTATAAATTTTTTTTCGTAAAATATTTGCATGTCGGATTTACATATGGATTAGCTGACAGTTTCAGTACATTTTTACAGAGTTTAATAAAATTACTGCTGATGTAACATTTGAAACCATTTTGCTGGGATAAATTGGGATTTTGAACCATGATAATCTCGAATTAGATTAAAGTTTTCTTTGCTTGAAATATATAGAACTTAGCAAATTATTTTGAAGGTTTTAATTTCTGTTTTCATTTTTCAAATACTTTAAATCTCTTAATTCATTTATTTTTCATGGATATTATAATGAAGTTATTTTCTGAAAATGCTAAACTGCTTTCCTGAACACTTGCAATTTACTAGACATGAAGTGGAGGATTGACAATATTAATTTAAGTTTTAAAAAAAAAAATATTTTTATTTATTTTTATTTTTTTTACATATATTGTCAAGTATAAATCAATAGATTATGAATTTGAAAGTATTTGATTACATGTTTTTCACTTAATGTACTCATAACTTGAATTATTGTAAATTTTTATTTATTTTTTTTTTTTAATATGAAGATTTCTTGAAAATCTTGACTTCATTGCTGTTGCTCAACATCAGAAATGTGCCCATAATAGCTTAGGAACTCTTTCTGGAAATGATGAATCAGAAATTCTCAAAGTGGAAGTGTTCATGAAGAACCATATGCATTTTATTTATTTCTGATCAGATGCTACATAAACTAACCTGGACAAAGTTTTTCTACAAAAGTTGAATAATGAGTGAATAATCCAATCTTACTACATAGTATATTCTTTGAGAAAATTAACAATAGAAAGTTGCATTGAACCTAAACGTTTGAAGGCAAGATCAAGTGTGTCAATGATTTGACAGAAGATGTTTTCTAATTGAAATGAATACGAGTGAGGCTTCTAATAATTCCAAATGCATTTAAATTCTAATGAAAAAGGAAACTATTGTTACATGGCCATGTTTGGATAAAATTCTGATGCTTGTCTATAATGGAGGAAGTTACTGAAACTTTAATTTCAAGGAACATAATCATACCAAGAGACATTGGAGTAGTTTAATGTAGAAGCCGCCGCACTATTGTAGTTTTTATAGCCCTTTTGGCTATAAAAGGTACTTCTCCAGCCTTTTGCACAACTATTTTATGTCAGTCCCCATCAAAACTCTGGATTCAAATTAAAGCTATCAAGGAAATTCTTCTAAATGAAAAAATGTTTTTAGCCAACATGAAAACCAATGTGAAACCTTCACTTCGCTATATTTGTAATATAAGGTTACTCCTTCTTTTAAGGAGAAAAATAACTTTGGACAAAGTGTTCTCGTGTTATCTTTTTCATTAAACTTTATCTTTGTTGACATGTTTACTCCGAGCAGGATTCTTGTTTTGCTGACTAGCAAGTTCACTTAAAAACTAGATTAAATTTTTCACACCTTTTTTAAATACGGAATTTCTTATAAAGATTTTTGTACTTTACAATATTGTCATGACTATTTCAATGTACATTTTGGAAGCAAATTTTATCTCTTACTACATAATGTTAAGAGTAATTGCCATGTGTGACTGGTTTTGTGACTAAATCATTTAGACGTTTGGCTAATTTTTAAAGCTACTTTTCAGGTATTTGAAAATGCGCAATTTTGGAAATAAGTGAATATAAAAATTTAGATTATCCAGACTACGATTCTCATCTTGGATATTTTAACATTTTGATCTGTTACCTCGACTTTCTTCAGGTGCAGGTTTTCAAACTTGGGAATCTTTGAACTCTGGAACCTATACAGAATGTCAAATTGAACCATTATTTAATCCACTGGAGGAAGCTTATTCTCATTCTTTTTTTGGTAGTGACTGGATAGAAGTGTTCCTTACTCTATATAAGGATTGAACCATTCCTGCTCTTCCCCAAAAGCTGTCACTTAGAACGGATTAACCACTGCACCACATGTGCATCTGGCCAATTCTAGTATGAATTTTGTGGGCTTTAGATGTAGTGTTGCTACTTGGATGTGTACATTTCATTTTTTCAAGTGATACTTTTATCTATAATTGTTTAGCTTGTATTTATTTTCAACTTAGGAAGCTAATGTTGTCCAACATATGCACTATAAGATGTGCTACTCTCCACTGTTTTTCTGTTTATAATTTTTACTTAATTTCACAAGATATATTTTCCTTTTTCCATTCCTATGTAGTTAACCATTACGACTTTCCGATATGTTCACGTATTACGACTTTCCGATATGTTCACGTATTACGACTTTCCGATATGTTCACGTATTACGACTTTCCGATATGTTCACGTATTACGACTTTCCGATATGTTCACGTATTACGACTTTCCGATATGTTCACGTATTACGACTTTCCGATATGTTCACGTATTACGACTTTCCGATATGTTCACGTATTACGACTTTCCGATATGTTCACGTATTACGACTTTCCGATATGTTCACGTATTACGACTTTCCGATATGTTCACGTATTACGACTTTCCGATATGTTCACGTATTACGACTTTCCGATATGTTCACGTATTACGACTTTCCGATATGTTCACGTATTACGACTTTCCGATATGTTCACGTATTACGACTTTCCGATATGTTCACGTATTACGACTTTCCGATATGTTCACGTATTACGACTTTCCGATATGTTCACGTATTACGACTTTCCGATATGTTCACGTATTACGACTTTCCGATATGTTCACGTATTACGACTTTCCGATATGTTCACCTGTCACATTTTCTCTTGGTGCCTTGATGTTTTCAGATTTGTCTTCGAATACTGTCCTGATATCATGGATTATATGTATAACAAATAACTGTGCTGCTACATATCTAAAATAAATTAGATTTAAAGCTCCCCAAATTCATGGAATTGTCTATATGTTGCCATGGTGCAACAATTAAGGCATTTATTAAAAATTCTCGTGATCGCCTTCAGAAGGTTGAAGACAATAATTAATAATATATTCCTAATTCATCATGAAACATGGAATGGATCCCCCTTTCAAAGTTCCTCATAGGTTTCAGAGTTCAGATTTGAAGTTTGGAAAATGCACTTGTTGGTCTAAAGTTGTCAGCCTGAAACATTGAAGATGAGAAAATTAGTGTGAATAATGCAAATTTTCAGTCATCTCAAATTCCCCCCCCACAAAAAAGGCATAAAATATATTCTATCAGTTTTAAAATTGGGAAAGTAAGTGACTTAAATGTTTTTGCCTGGTTTTGTATAGTACTTTTAATTCAGGAAACTGACATTGTATAAATATTTTCAAATTAAACTGACTGCCCATCCAAAATTAAATGCAGTGTAAGAATGTATTCTTTTTTTCTAGATTTTAAGTTTTCTTTATCATTTATTTTTCGTTGAAGAGTAGTTATACTTGCATACAATTTTTCGTACACTGGCTGCATCATCATTTGACTGCTTTTTGATTTGTTACTATGAAGTGGTTATTATTTAGGGCAATTCTCACATCCTATTACATGGCTACCACTTATAATATATATTATAAAATCTTAAATTTCTAATGAAAATACTTAATCCATTCCTAGCCATTTGTCTGTGAAAGATCTTTGTATGACCTAGCAAGTCTGCTTTAGATATTAGTGCCTTTTATTTTTGTCTTATTTTTGGGACTGGCCAAATATACTGATAATACTCCTTACTCTGATCTAATAGTACAAATACTGTTTTGTGATGGGCAGGCTGGGGAGAGAGATTTTTTTTTATAAAACTGAAAATAACTTAAATATTTTGTCATTCTGTAACACAAGCTTTAAGTTATATTTTTATAAAGTTAAAATTTATCAATACTACTGTAGTTGGGAAAAATGTATCATTGATCTGTGAGATTAGTAATGAACTTGTTTGCTGATTCTCCATCCCAAATGACTATTTTTTAAAAGCAAATAACTGCTTTTCAATTGTCTTCTGATGTGAATTTTGTCATAGTAAATCCGTCTCATTAGAAATGAGATATTCGTTCTATATTTCTCTACTGGTAATCTGACACATCTTTGCGCGGCAGATAAATCATGCTATTTGTGAATGGAAATGTTATATCTTGAAGTGAAGTGGGTGTGTTGAGTTTTCTGTTATAAGTGATTGGTCATTATCTAGAAACCATTGCTCTTAAGCATTAAATTAATCATATTGACCAGTCTAACATGCTGTTGAGGCCAACTGGGCATTAATATCTGAAAACTTTTGTACTAATAAAACCTTTTTATTTCAGGATATTGTTTTATAGAGCTTAATGACTGGCTTATGATTTCCAGTTACCTGTTATATTTATATGCGTTATCCTATAATGCAATCTTTTCTCTCCCTTGCTCTCACTCATTCTTATAATGCTATGCCCTTTTAACTTGAACAGCGTCAGTCTCGATACGATCAACCTGGGGATAACAACTTTGGAGGTTCTGAAAATTACGGGTCCGCAGGAATGGGCAGCAATCCCGCTAGTGCCATGGGTGGCGGTAGTGGTGGTGGCCCACCTGTCAGTAGTGGTCAAATGAGTGGTGGACCCAATGGTCCCCCCAGCTTGTTCAATTCCAATATGGGAGGGAACATGCCTGGTGCTGGCAACAGTGGAATGCGCGGAGGTGGTGGAGGAGGAGGTGGCGGCGGCAGTGGAGCCGGAAGCAACGCAGACAGAGCTAATATGATGGACAGGCGCAGAGAAAACCCTAGCAGAGAAGACTATGCAGAGATGAAAAGAATGCGACGATATTAAGATTTGTGATCTACACCAAGTATATTTTGACAGTGATCCATTTATCTAACTTTACTGTAAATGTATCAACTATTATTCTTCAAGGACTTATATCATGTAGTGGACAATAATAGTCTATATAAAAAAAACAAAACAAAAAACATTTCCTGTTGGTTGTCATCATCTTTGTGCTTTTCAAATATCAGTGTCTGATTTGCTGATTACATTATTTTAAAAAAAAATTTTTTTTACCCTTCATAGTCCAAATAAGGATTTCATCATTATGGCTCTGATTTGTCATCTACATTTTGACTTACTGTCTAATAAACATTGTGACCTTATAAAACTTGTGCCTGATTTTTAACTATTTTTTTTTTATTTTTATTTTTTGTCTAAACAAAAATGTCAATCAGCTGTCACTAGTTAATATTAGTGACTGCAATTGACTATTCTGGGTTTAACTAAAAAATATTTGTGCTAGCAATGACTTCAGCTGACTATTGCAGTTTTGTCATTACTCTACAAAGCACTGTAACTTGGACTCCACAATACAGAACTTGTAGCATTTAAAATATAGAAAATCTAATTTGTACAATTTTAGGAAAGTAGGTAAATGAAAGAATTTATAGTTAATGTAACAACAAATTCGGTAAAACTTGTCTTTAGGTTTTTATCTTTAATCCTTTTCTATAGAATTATTGTTCTCGTCAAAACTTTAATATATACATTAACAGATACTTTTGCATTTATGAACCTG
Organism: Euprymna scolopes; assembly: GCF_053919585.1. NCBI lineage: Eukaryota > Metazoa > Mollusca > Cephalopoda > Sepiida > Sepiolidae > Euprymna > Euprymna scolopes. The sequence continues at coordinate 50,703,011 of NC_136493.1, read as the reverse complement.
TGATTTCCATGAAGCTACTTGGCGTGCCCGACAGGTGAATGACGGGAATAACCAAAAACAGCAGCTAAGTGAGCCTTATAACCAGAACACAAATTGCCTCCACCCCCTTACCTCCCCATGTTAAAAATGGTGACAACCATTGAAATTACTTGTCGACCGTTTTCGGTTCTTTCCATTAACGGTCGGGCACACCCGGGTGACTTTGTGAAAATTGCGGGTTAATAAATGCAGACGTACCCATTTAGATTATAAGTATTTCAGATTTCACTGTTAAAGTTTCAAAGTCAACTTAAAGGTAGATATCATTGTATCATCTTTCCTACATACGACTAGAAAAAGTTTTAAACTACATAGAATTAATACTTTTATTTTATAATTTACAAATGATTTGTCGGTATCTAACCTCAAAATATTTATATGCAGATGGCAGTTTTTCTATCTTTATGCCAAATATTTAATAGTAGGCAATTTAACTAAACATGTATCAGATCTCTTAATATTACCATTTTTATTTTTTTTTATTTTACTTTTTTTTTTTTTTTTTAGAACTAAAACTTGGGTTGATATTTTTATATAATATGTAACCTAATACTTAACATACACTTAAAACTATTTTTTTATTTAGTTTTGATATTTCTGCAGCATTTAACTTATTCTAATAAGTCTGATTTATTAATGCAGGGAGCTGTATTTGCATTCAGACTTGATAAAGAAATTTAAAGGCTATTACCATATGTTTAATTATAAAGTGATAACAATGGTAAAAATATTTTATATAGACTACTCTTTTGAATCATTACTTTTGATCAGTTTTTTTCCACCTTTCCATGAGCTGTCTGAGAATTTGGCTGTAATATACAATATTATTCCCACATTTTTGATGTTATTTTTTCAGTAGTTTTTCATTAAAATGTCATAGTGCTTTAATTTTTATGATGCAGGTAATTTGTCATGGCAAATCTCATTTTAATTTCAATGTTAAATTGATAGATTACATATAGGTATGACTCCAAAGAGAATCCACTGTATACAATCGGTCAAAAAAATGCCTATGCAGTACCAAATAGCATCTAAGGATAAAGTTCTAATACAATAATGAATGTTTAATATTTATTGTAAATTGAGCATTTTTAAAGTTATAATAATAAAAACATACTAATTTGTTCCTGAATGTTTGACTGAATAAGTCGGTAAGCGCATAAATCCGGATTTTTAGAAAATATTCTCTCATTAGAGAAAAATGATCTTGTGTTAAAAAATAGTATGTTTGAGATATTTTTGGAAATATAAATTAAAAAAACCCCAAAAAAAACCGGAAGTGTCAAATTGATTAAAAGATTTAAAACAAAAACTACATTCCTTAGTTATATATTAAAAATATCATTCAAATTTCACCTTTTTGAAATTAATCCAAATCTCAAATACCAAAAAGTCCTTATAGTATATTTCCCATGAGGGTGTGGGGTGAAAAAAAAAGATGTACATTAAAAATTCTGGAATAAATGGTTCTTGCAATGTTAGCATTCTCCTTTTCTTGTGCTTTTGGTGATATTTTTTAATTTAACTCTTTTATTGGATTAATGGTTAGTGTTTCTACATTTTTCTAACCATTTAATCTTGCAATCTGCTAACATATTTAGTTTTCGAAATGTCATCCAAAATATTGATAGCTATTTGAAATATTAGTTATTTCAACCATTTCAAAAGTTCCTGTTGCTAAAAAGAATCTACTAATGATATTGCCATTTTTATTGATTGGGTCAAATTGGACCATGAGCTTTATATATAAAGTTTATTTATAATAGAAAAATAACTAACCAATTTATGTCCTCCATTTATTACTTCCCAATTTTCAAACAAGTTTCAATATCTTGTTGGTAAAATCAAATGTTTAACACTTTATTTTAAATCTGAAAATAAACGCCATCAAAAGGATGACACAATGATACAAAAATAAGATTGTAAAAAGTCCCAAATTAAAAACAAATTTAGTTCTCAACACATGTACATAGACTATTTAAAAATGTATATAGCCTTGAATCATGACTAGATTGGCAGAAAAATAATACATTTAAAGATACTGACAGTAAAATAAAAAATAAGCTGTTAATAAAGATAAAGACTTTTCGGTTTAAAGCAAGAAACCAGAAACAATCACTGACAAATCTAGTAATTTAAGTGAAATGTGCTCAAGTATCAGTAATGGTGCAAGAAGTTTATTTCTACACAATATGAAAAGTTTGAGCAGAACTGGTTAGGATTCATTTTATAATCATCCGGAAATTATCCCAACTAGCTTGTACTTTTTATTGAAAGTTTAAATTCAATATCTTGTTAGTTTTACTGTCAGTATCTTTACTAATATGTATTCTTATTGGCGATTTTTTAAAATAAAATTTAACTATTGTATAACTACGTAAATATGGACAATTTTTCAATACTTTGCCGTTCTAATTTACTGATGAACCTGCTCCAGAGGGAAGTGACTAATAAATTCATAGCTTAAATTTCAAATATTTTAGGTCTGATATCAAACTCTTCTGGTAAGTTTTTTTATTGTGAAGATCAATCAATAATTTAAATATTTAAGTGAATTTGGTACGGAAAATTTGAAGGTTATAAGTATTAATATAGCAGATAAAGATGTTGGTATATTAAATATGTACATTGTTTTTATTTATCTTCACAATATGCATAACTGTCCAAAGACTGTAAGTTCTTGGAATCATAGACATTATAAAATCATCTGCCAGCTCTCAATTGAAACAAACTCATTAGGAAACTTCAACTGATTGCTATCAAAATGTAAAAAATATGCTTAGATGAAGGGAGTTTGCATTTATTTGACCACAAAATGTTTTGCTTGTTGGTAAAATTTGAAACTGACTCGTCTTCGTTAATAGAACTTGTTCGTTACAACTGTCATGGTTAATCTATTCACCAACATGTCAAGTATATTTCTCCTGTTATTTGACCATTTAAACATTTCTGAAGCGTTATGTAATATATTTCTTGGTGCATTAGTTTCCTCCTTAATTTGTAGCAAGACAAACTTTTAAATAGCTCATATTTCCAATGACTTTCAACTGCTTTTTGTTCTTTAATATCACCGTTGATGAGGTTATCAAATTTACCAGAAATACTGTGAAATAGGTAACCCAAAGCAGCCTGGTTTTGAGTGCAAAAATTAGTAAATATAATGAAATTTCATTTTATTTCTACTTGTGATATCTTTATTTTTGCTTATTTTGATAAAATTGACAGTTTAGTCTTTTTTCTCTTTTTAAATGTATAATTCTTTTAACCAACAAATATTGGTGCTTTTTAAATTTGGCATATTTGATTATCCATATATAGTTCCATTTAAAGAAAAGGGACCAAATGTCATGGGCATAATAAAGGGTTTTATGGTCCCCCCCTCCCCCCAATTACCAAATCAAAATTGTAGATAAATTAAATTTGGCCCTTCGGATGTTTACATGGGCCGAATATGAGGGTGTTTTTGTTTTTATTTACAATGTTAGCTGTTAAAATATTATGAACAGTCAGTTTTTTACTGTCATGTTTGCACATATTTTCAAGGGAGATTTACCTAATCTTCAGGGTGGTTTAATCTAATTGCTTCTGTATTGTTTTCGTTATGGTAGATTTCATTTACAAGATATTATGTTTGTAACAGTTTTCACTTGTTTGAATTCTGCAAAATTACCTTGTGTACAATGTAATTTTCTCAAACTTTGCATGGTCATAATTTGGAGTTACCAAAGTTAATTTGATATAATTGTTCCTATTTGGTTTTTAATATGGGGAAAATTCAGTTCCTCAAAAAGGAGCACTCTGGATAGGAACAAAAATAAAAATTGTCTTGGTTATGAAGAATTTCTCATCTACTGACCGAGGACAAAGTTAAGTGTGGCACAGAACATATACTATACTGATCTTGGCCCAATTTGATATAATTATTTTGCAAAGTTCTGTGCTCACATCAAGTGGTTTTTAGATATAATGAAAATATTCTTTCTTGGGATACCTAATTTACAAAATTTGTATACAAATTCTAACTTGTCTGAAATTTACTTTTTAAATTTTAGAATCAATAAGAATATTTGCATATTAAGACTTATTTTAAGAAAATAGTAATTCTTTTGGTACATTATTTGATGTAATGTATTTTTTAAATCCATGAACATTGAATAGATTTTTTTTGTTAGGGGGATCAATTTTCTGTTTTTAATTTTTCCTTAAATTTTCAGTCAGTAAATTTTATTTTGATAGTATTTAATCTTTCAGCAAAATTTTATTTTATTACATATAAAATAGAAATATCAGCTCTGAACAAGACATCTAAAAGTATTTGACTTTAAACAAAACTCAATTCTTTCGTGCTGCTAGAGCAAATGTTAGGGTTGTAAATTTGAACTATTTTTTATAGTGGAGATTCTACTGATTGAACCATGGTGCCTGTTCAGAAGATTGAGAAAAAAAATTACTATCCCACTCTGCGTAGATCTCTGGAAAATTTAGTTTGTTAAATAGTTTTGGGGGCTAAATAAAGTAATTTATAGGTGGGCAAAGACCCCCCCCCCTTTTTTTTTTCTAGACACAGTATTAATGGACTAAATTTGATCTTATGCTTTGTTTTAGATTTTATTTATTCAAATGATGGTAGAGCTTTTTTTTTTCCTAAGCATTTTGTTAAAGTTCAATATTTTATTTAATGTTAAAACTGAAGCATTCAGAAATCTGTGCCATCAAAATTTATTTTATTTTTATTTATTTATTTATTTATTTTTTTTTTTTTATAGAAATTATATGAATTCTATTTAAAATAAGGGTGCTGGTGCATTATATAATTGGATATAAAAAGAAATGCATCTTGAAAGCAAAACACTTTTACTAACATATAAATTGCAAAATATGATTAAATAGGTTTGCTAGCAACTTTTTTTTTTTTTTACCTGGCTATTCTGTATTCTCAATCTGACATTTTCTAATTTAAAACTGCAAAAGTTAATGAAGACGATAGGTCAGCCTGTCATACAATACACAATAGAATAAACTGATAAAACTGCATTATTTGATAATTTTTTCTTTTCTTGTAATTTTTACTCTAATCACTTTTCATAATTTTTGGAATTTTTAATTTCGGCATGACACATAAGTAATGTTTTACTTCAAATGCATTTTTTTATATGCAATTATAATGCGCAAGCACTAAAGTAAATCCTTTGAGGATAGAAATAAGACAGGGATTCTAAATTTTACTGAATTTGAGTCTGTTTGGATCTTGTCGAAACTTCTATTCAGTTTTATAAGTTTTAAATTTAATATTTTTTAAACCGTTCTTTGAATATTATGTTTGAAAAAATATTTGGTATTAATCTAATCCTTTCGAAAATTAACCCCTCCCCATATTAGAAGCTAGTGGGTCAAGGTCAATAGTTTTGAACTAAAATTACTGCTTTCTGTAAATAATGTATTCTGAAAATATAACACGAGTATCCTATCTAATATAATGGCGTTTGATAACTTTATTTGGCATTTAAATAACTCATAGATGGTTGATCTTGTCTCCAAACTCATTCAAATAAACTCTTTATTCTACACTGGGTATCCATTTTTGAAACTTTTGCATATTTTACTGTATGATTTCTATTTCAGACAAACCATCACTTTCTAGCAGCAATTTCATTAGTTTCTAAGGTCTTTGTTTATATTTTATTTATAAACATAGTGAGCGGAGTAACATTTATCAAATGCTGTCTAGTGTGAAAACACTTCTAACATTTTAAAATGTTTTTTTTTCCACAATATGTTATTAAGCAACTGATAAAAGATCTTTAAACTTTTTCCTAATTTAGTGAATTTGCTAGAAATACAAAAGGGACTTTTTGCTCTGAAACCTCACTTAATTTGAAAGTGACCCTACAAATGTTATGGTTACAGCAATTGCTTATTTCATCACTGACAAAAGGTTCATATGCAGGACAAATGATGTGCAATTTGGTCAAATAAAATGCCCAATGCACTCAACATTTGGAATACAGCCTTTTCCTTGTGTTAATATGAATAACATTTTATGTATTGAGATGTGTTAAACTACACATTAAAAACACAAGCTCCAAGCCTCGTCTTTCTAGATTTAGTCTTAATATATGGTTGATACATGGAGACATTTTGCAAACCTCTTTTCTGCTGCCAAATGTAATCCAAAATTTACCCCCTCCCATTTATATAAGCAGTTTACTATTCACTAGATTTGCTGGAGTCTTTTTACTGTTTTAGATATTGCTGAAAATGAAAATATGCCAGTTATTTAAAGGATAAAGTATTTTCTATGCATGATTGCATTTACTTAGGTCCTTTTTAAGTGAGTTTATTAAATCCTCTTGTCAATTCTTTCACAATTTACAAGATGGTAAATATTAGGCCTCGTGACTATTCAAAAACAACCAATGGGTTCATTTTCTTCACCTTATCAATTTGCTTTAGATGCTTGAACAGTCTTAAGATACTGACATCAAATGTCTTAGACATTCAACTTTTAAATGGCAATTGTTTTCAAATAGCCACTGTCAATGCATTGTTCTTATCTCCATGCCTCTTATACACAAGAATGTGTGGAGTTTACTTTTTTTGTGCCAGAGTTGCAAGAGGTCTTATTTTGTCATTTAGCTTCATTCGATTTTCCACTCATAGGTAAAAAATAAGGAGGATGACCACTTGCATCTCTATGAAACTACCATGCTCTATTTATTTTGGTGATTAAGAAGCATGTAAAGTTTTGTACAAAATAACTTTTTATGAATCAAAATTTATAGCAGTATTTTCTGAATACAATTGTCTAATGTCAAACTTAGTGTCTAATATTTCTACAGTAATACCATTTGCCTGATTTCCACTATATATCAGTGAGACCTTTTTGGCTTTTGACAATTTCTCGGTTTGCTATTTTTGAATTCTAATAAACAAATATTAAAGTTTGATATATTTAACAATTGCAAATTGGTATTGCATTTTAAATGGGGGGGGGGGATCCATGTCTGATTATGAGTTCAAATGTAGAAAATTGGTCCCCCTTTTTAATAATTATAATTTTCTAATTCTCTCAAGACTTTGCTTATATAGTCTAATATACTTCGTAAAAAAGCTCACAAAATCTAAGGAACCAAATCAATCTTTGATTGTAAATTGTTTTAATTTCAGAAATCATTTACATCACTCAACCCAATGACTGGATATTTGCAAATGGCTAGTCTGTATAATCTTAGTTTGATTTGGATAACTAGCAAATGAGGTGGACCTCGGTGTTTATCAATACTCAACTTTTTATTTGTAATCTTGAGTGTTTTCAATGCTATCAAGTCGGATGTTTCTAAAAGTTCTGTTTAGAACGATTTAGTTTGTACTTGTTACACCAAAAAATAGTTGTTTAACCAACATACTTGGTCACTTTCATATATATTTGCATTATTTGACCCATCTTAACCAATTGACTTCAATTTCCTGACTTTTAAATATGCTTAAAGGTGTGAGTATGTGTATACTGAAAGGTTCTTTTTCTGTATTAACTCTCCTCTCACACATTAATTTTGCTTTTGTTTCAACTCTTAGTTCAACTTGTATGTACCACTAAGACCAAAATTGGAGGCTTATTTTTAAATATTTCAATTTAATTAACAAAAAATGTCTAATTTATGACTCGGACTGTTCTTGAATGAATTCCACATTTAATTTGTATGTTATTTCTTTATGGATTCTTGAAATTGACTTCTGACAGTTGCATTTAAAATTTTGAAAATGTTATTTGAATTTTCTAATTTGTAAGATTAGAAAACCAGAGTAATTCAAATTGAATCAAATTACTCTTTGTTGGTCTTTAGATTTTCAAGTAAAATGAATATTAGTTTCATATTTCTGACAAAAATTCTTGGAGATTTTTTTTCTTCCCCCCCCCCCCCCCCCAGAATGCTTTAACTACATCTTTGAATTTGCGAACATATCTAGAATTTAACTTTATTTAATCCATCGGGGTATGTTTTTGTTCCATTCTGTCAACCATGACATGGTCAAAGTGTTATCTATAGTAAGGATTGAATCTTTAACATGCAGAAAGCCATTTAGCAACATCATTGCCTATTTTTTATGTATTCATGTGAGCAATTCTAATGAAATCTAATCTAAATATGTGGTATTAATATTCCTTATATATTTGAGAAAATCTTGCACAAGATTTTCTGATTTCATTGATTGATATAGCGCCATAAATTTTATATAGAATTCTACCTTGTATTCACTTTAATCTGATAAAAATCGGATTAAAATTTTTTTTAGTTGTTTCAATTCAAATTTTCAATTTATCTGCTATCTGGGTTCTCATTTGAATCCAGCAAGTGAGCTATGTCGAAATCTAATTTGTCAATTCTTGTATTACAGCACCTGTCTGCTGATAATATGGATCATTACAGTGTATCAGAAATTATGTTGCTTAGAACTCTCTAGAGTTCTGTTTTTAAACTGCAAATATTACACCTACATCAAATATCATTTCTCATGATGTTGAAGAATAGGCATAACAAAACTCCAAAAATGTTTTTAAAGTCCTTAATTATTGCATGCTATTTTTTTTACTAGGTTTGTTATAAAAATATTTTAGTTCTTTATTTATTGGTGTAGTACTTGTTTGTGTTTTTCTTCTCTTGCTTCAATTAGCATAGCAACTAGATCTAGCATAGCTATCTTACATGAAAATAGGTAAATCATTGTAGAAATGTATGTTGATTTGAGGATGTTCATTCTTATAACGTTTCAATGTTTATTTTTAATACATTGATTTCATTTTAATTTATATTATTAAATTCAGAATTTTGTTTACTCTAATTTACCATGGATCTTCAAAAAAAACAAAACAAAAAAACACTTCTAAGTATCTTGCTTACAATGTTTGATTAAAGATATTTACTTGGCTTTCTGTAAGTATATAGTTGCAAGAGTGCTATTTCATAAGAATGAAAATAGAAGTAAAATTTTCTGACTTACATATTAAAATAAGTGGTAAAAAAATACAGTACACTATATAATATATGTATATAATCAAATAACATAACACCGTAAAGCGGGGCAAATGCTGTAACCAAGGGGCGGAAAAAAAAACATTGTATTCCACATCGTAACCTGAAAAAAAAAACTTACCTAGGGTTCTACTGTATATATTAGAATATTATTTATACAGTTAATAATTTAAGACTAAAACTTAGTTACAAAATAGTATAAGTACTTATGTTGATTCATGTTTTTAAATTTTTATTCCTTTTCCACAAGGGCAGGTGATTTTTTCTCTATATTTGGTAATTTCTGGATGAATTACAGCTTTCCAACGTTTTAGTGTTATTATGGCTTTCCAACGTTTTAGTGTTATTATGGCTTTCCAACGTTTTAGTTTTATTATGGCTTTCCAACGTTTTAGCTTTATTATGGCTTTCCAACGTTTTAGTTTTATTATGGCTTTCCAACGTTTTAGTTTTATTATGGCTTTCCAACGTTTTAGTTTTATTATGGCTTTCCAACGTTTTAGTTTTATTATGGCTTTCCAACGTTTTAGTTTTATTATGGCTTTCCAACGTTTTAGTTTTATTATGGCTTTCCAACGTTTTAGTTTTATTATGGCTTTCCAACGTTTTAGTTTTATTATGGCTTTCCAACGTTTTAGTTTTATTATGGCTTTCCAACGTTTTAGTTTTATTATGGCTTTCCAACGTTTTAGTTTTATTATGGCTTTCCAACGTTTTAGTTTTATTATGGCTTTCCAACGTTTTAGTTTTATTATGGCTTTCCAACGTTTTAGTTTTATTATGGCTTTCCAACGTTTTAGTTTTATTATGGCTTTCCAACGTTTTAGTTTTATTATGGCTTTCCAACGTTTCTGGCCTTATCATTGTAATTTTTCTTTTTTACATAAAAGGCAATATATTAATCATTTTAAATTGATATTAATAATTAAATTGCATTAGTTCTTGCTTTTTACTTATGGCAAAACAAAAACCCTTGAAATTCATGTACTTGCTTTTAAGAATCATTACTTTTAAAATGGCCGAGTGTTGACATTAAATGTGCTAAATTACATTAAAGCATTTTATACAAAAAAAAAAACAGTTGGTATAAATCTTGTACTTGAATAAAAATCAGGAAATATATTCAAATAGGCCTCCATTTCTGGATCTGTGTGCATGAGTTTCTCTATAGAATAAAAAAAGCTTTAAATTTTAAACTTATAATTTAATATTTATATCTTAAAAATAGAATATTAACTCCTAATATTGGTATCCCAGCATTCATCTAGTATGCTGGTGATGGGTGGCTTACAATTTGGTTCTGAATATTTCAGATTCAATGTTTCAACATAAAAATATTTTTGATAATTTTCTTTTCCTCATGCATAGTGGAATAGAAATAATTGTAAATTGCTCATGTCTACACACATTTCATTTCCACTGCACTCAATACTTCTGTACAGTTCAACAGAGCAATTGCCAAAGAAATGAACTTTTCATAAATCACTGTTACTCTTGCTAAGTGAATTATTTTATACAAAATTATAAATTTAGTATGTATTTGTAGGTAATGCTATTATCACAATTATGGGTAGACAGAAAATTTAATAGATGAATGTAAAAACTCGTTGAGCTCTTTTTTTTTTTTTTTTTTTTTTTTTTAAGTTTGAAGCATTTAAACAAATTAAATTTTTATTGGATTAGTTTTTTAATGCTGTATATATTTACCACAAATGATTTCTAATTATTGTACAATGGTTGTAAATAAAACTACAGCAAAAGCATTGGACGCATTTCATTTTTGCAATTCATGCCATTAATACACCTGCTGGAATTACTGCTACGAGTATAAAAATGGACATTTGTATGATTTGGTAAATTAAATTATTCTGAATTTCGCATAATTAAAGGATTTGAAAAAAAAAAACAAAAAAAAACATTTATCGCAGTCAACCAGTTGAAGGAATGAACAGGCTTAGTTATTGCAGAGAAAGATTTTTCTTCAGATATGAATTTCAGCAATCGACAATCTTATTTTGTAGCAATAAATATATATAGATATCTCAAGAGGACTCTTTTTTTTTTTTTTTTTAATATATAAAGGTGTTTCATAACTCGTTTTTTCAGATATGCAATTCATCGATATGAAACGATCTCGTTTTATGATAATGAAACCGAAGATAAAGTAAGCAGAATAAATAATATTAAAATGAAAACCATGTATTTACTAAAATATAAAATGGTCAAGTGTCAGTTTTTTTTCTTTCTCCAAGTATCTACACTTGGATCAATAATTTCGTTTTTAATAAGAGGAATGAAGTACATAAGAAACTTACTCTATAAAAAATGTTCATGAGTAATCCGACACTTAGATTATAAAATATTCATTGGGGAAAAAGTTGTAAGATATTAGGAAAAATATTTTACTTTGTATTATGGTTATTGTAATAAAGTTTAATGTTTATCTAATGAGTAAAAAAAAAAAAAAAAAAAAAAGCGAAAGTAATGTATAATTCTTTTGTCTTGATGTTGCATGCAAACACAGCTTTTTAGGTTATTAAAAAATATTTTTGAAAAACTAGTAAGAAATATTTTTGTATTTTGAAGAACATTCTGGAAGGAAAAAAAAATTTCTCAACAGAATCAAATATCAATGTTACAATTTAGACTATTGATGTCTAGTTAAAAAAATCTAGATTTTGTCTAGCCCATGCTTAAAAGACCAATATTAAAAATATTTGGATAAAAATTAAGTACCTCTGTTCTCACAGCATATTACATATTTCTGATATTTTCATTCTGGAATTGTTTACTGCTCTTTATAAAAAAGAATATTTCTGTTATGTTGAATCAACAAAACAAATGAATACATTTTAGTTTTGAGATATAAAAATCATTTCCTGTGTAAGAATCTTATTAAATATTAGGATTTTCTATTGAAAATATTTGAAGTAGTCTTGCTTTGTACAGCAGAGAATGTTACATTGTACTTGTCTAGTCCAAGACTTGTAATGATTTATTAAAGGGTTTGGGCTTTGCACTTATCTTTCAGTCAGGTTTTTTTTTTTTTCTGAAAATGCACTGGGATTGGATGGGTGTGTTACAAAATATTGCCCTAAAACTTGAATTTCATTAAGTATTATCAGTTATTGTATATCTTTGGCCTTATTTTGGTGTGTGTAGAATTTACTATTTTTATTGTTTTGGTTTTTACTTGAGAGTAGATTGGTTGGGTGTTCATTGTTAAAAATTGCTCTTTAAGTTTAAAATAAAACAGTGCTTATACACTTAGGATATTTTAAGACATACAGTGTTGCCTAACTGAAAAAAATACTTAATGAAATTCAGTAAGGAGCATTTAGCATTAGACTGAAGTATCGACTGAAAATGAGATGTAACTGCACGCTCATGATGAACATGGAATAAAACTAGCAAACTTCCTGCAGGATTCTGACTGGTAAGTATAGAACTCAGTTGTGTGAATTTGTTTGTTATATGATAAATAAGATTTACGTAAGTGTTACATTCTGGTATATAAAGAATTATCAATTCTTTAATATTTGATTGTGCTCATTCAAAGCATTAGTTTTAAATCTTGTGTAGCATATAACTAAACAAATTACTAGTCACCACTGAATATCTGGTAGGTATTGGAATTTTCATCTGAAATTAGTTACAAGCTCCATTCTGAAACTTCTAAAGATCTGTCTCTTCCGATTTTCTTCATCCTCGTCATTCACTAATTTGCTCTTCTCAAATCTCTAGATAATTTGAAATTTGGAAATCTTTTGGATAGAAAATCATAGATTTTCTATTTATCTTCAGTTATTTGTAGTTCTTGTTAATTGCAAATATTTAGTTTATATATTTCAATATTGAAATGTGAATAAAATGCTAGCATTTCAAACATTTAACATCTAATTACTTGCAACATAATATACCATGGAATTTTCTCATGAATATATTAAAAAATCTGATAGGAAATTTAACAATGTGAAATATTATGTATTACGTAATCAAATAATCCAATTTCTACCCTCTTTTTTTCTTTTTTTTTTGTGTGAAATAATGTTGGACATATTCATTTTAATGTCATATCAAATGCTAAAAGGAAACTTCAGATTCTAATTGCTAATTAAAAAGATGAAAACTCAATTTTAGATAAATATTGTGATTTTTCTTTTCAAAATTCATTGTAGTTATCTCTTATTAGACATATTTTATCTTCTGACTGGCCCAGAATAATTTTAAAAAATGCTATTTTTCATTTAGTCATTTTGTTGATATTAGACAATTCTCTCGTCTTAACTGAAGCCTCCATCGCAAATACTCCATCCAATGATTAATTTGACTTATCCTATTAAACATTATTTCACACCTTATATATGAATACGATGGTTATACAACCTACATTTGATATCTTTTGTCCTATCCAACTTATAATCCTCATACATTTTAGCAAGATGCTTGCAATATAAATGTTGCAAATAAGATGTTTGAATGCTCCAAATGTCTACTGTAGATAATTGCGTCTCTTTTCCTTAGACGTTCCTGTGCAGACGATATGAGTAGTTGTCTTAAACTGATTTAGTGGCTTTTATGCTAGTAAATAATCTTAGGAATGCCTGAACAGATAAGATTATGAACAAAGTGAATACATCACCTGCTGAATTTTAGTAGACTTCAAACCTTTTAAACTCTTCGAATGTTGTCTTCCCATTATCTTTGTAATGCACTTTCATTTTCAACAAAGCCTAATCTTAAGTTGGAAGTGCTCTTTATAAAGACAGTATTTTACCTTGAATATAATAAAGGGTTTCATAATTAGTTTTCGTCCAGGTTTCATAGCTTTTGATCTGATATTCAATGTATTTCGACCTGTTCACAATGATGCTTTCATGGAAACTTGATGGTCCAACCATAAAATATTGTATGGAATCTGTACCTTTCTATTTGCTGCTGTTGACCTAATGTCAAATTAAAGACTCCTTATATTTATGCATCTCATTAAACTATGAAATATCTGAAGAATTGATATTTTTATAAAAATGAACCCTCATTTGGATATGAAACATTCAGGTATGTATAGATGTCCTATGTTTTGTTTTGTTTTAATCAAGTATATTGTTTTGAAATCTGAATTCTCGACATGCACATATTTTCCATCATACAACAGTCTGACTGCTTTGTCAGGTATCCAATTGAAACAGAAAAACGTCTTTTCAAACTGTTATTAAAACAAGTTTCAGACATAATTTAGTTTCATCCATACATTCTATATTTTAGTCTTTTATCTCATTGACATGAACAATGCAACTTGACTAAAGATCAAGTTACTATGAAAAGTAACTTTTAAAATTAGTTTTCTGCAGGAAATCTTTTGTTAGTGATTAGATGAAGAAATAAAATGCTAAAATATTTAAAAGCAATTTGAAATCTACAATGGTGTAAATAGAACTTGCTCAACTGAAGTTACAGTTATGGTGTTCATTGGTTTACTGTGTAGACTACAGACCAGCATAATCACATTGACACTGACTCTCACTGGATTACTGATTAAGCAACATTGATCCTGGTCAGTACTAAATGGGTGATCATTTGGGACTTCCATGTGCTGTATGTGCTCTCTGCTTATCTTAGCATTGTTTCCAGATGTTCTAGACTTCTTGCCACTGGACTCTGTGCCGATTCAAGAGAGGTGTGGTTGAAGATTACGCAAACCATTATACATACAGCTGCCCCTACAGGGGATATCCTTAATCTTTTGAGACTGAACAGGCACATCGATCGACTGAGAAATGTATTATGGGAGTCCTTTGCAATTCATCTGTCAATTGTAATAGATTGTCATGCTGCAAGTTTATATAGTCAAGGGTACATTTATCATAGTCCCCAGAGATTGAATACTAATATTGGATAGTTGTCTTGAAATGACTAGGTAAAATCTGATCAGGATGTTCCTACCAATTTAGGCACTTGTTGAGACAAATGTTAAGGATTCTTTGGATAATATTCCTATCAAATTTCATATTGCTTGGCTCAATTGACATTAAACTGAATAACTATAAAAACGATCTCTTAATATAGCTTTAAACATAAAATATAAAAATCAAAGTCAGTGAGAATACAAGTCTGTATCCCTCCTTTTAGGATATCCTCATAGGTAAGCAACAAATCTAGTTTTTCAAAAGGAAATATCCATGAGGATTAGTGTTTTAGTCCTCTCAGAACATTTCTACTTAACCCATTCCCTGATTATTCCAAGTATTCATGGTCTAAGCATTTCAAACTTTTTTAAAATACATTCCCAAATATTTGCGTTCCATTAGTGGCACTAAATTTACTGAGATGATTTGTTTACTGATAATTTCTCAATTTTTGTGCAGTGTTTCTGTAAAAAAAATTTTTTTAATCCTTATTTTTATATTTCTAATAAAATATGTAAGCAAATTGTCTTAGTATTTTCAATGTATCAAAATACTACTCACTAGTTTGTATTTAAGATTTCAAATTGATAAAGATAAGTTTTTCTTTTTAATCAATGTAAATGATTTAATTTGAAAGTAAAATTTCACTTTACAAATCTAATGCTTTGAGAAATGTAAATAAAGCATCCCTTCAATTTTGGATACACATGGCTTATGTGCTATTACTATTGGAAACGCTCTTGCTCACATATCCAAAATTAGGTTTCCATTCAAATTCTTCGTTTTTGAAAGCTTCCCAACTCCTTTAAACAAAAGTTTTTTTCTCGCCATTCCATAATGCAAATGAACTTATAAATATTTGTGAGGATGTCAATTGTAAAGTGTAAGATCAGGAGATATTCGATAAAATCTCAATATTTTGAGATTAGACAATATCTTGCTTGGGATGCACATAAAAATCTTAATGCATGGTTACATTTTGCTGGTGGTGTACTAAAAAGATTAGTGTTTAAAAAGCAAATCAATTTCCTGAAAGTTTTTAAAAATCTATTAACATATATTTAATTTTTTTTTTTTTTTTTTTTTTTTTTTTTTTTAAATAAATCTTTACAAAATATAGCAATTATCTGTATGATAAATGTTATTTAATAGCTATAAAAAAACCTTTCCTTTGTTCTTTTGGCTGGGGAGGGGGTCTTTTTTTTTTTTTTTTTTTTTTTTTTCAGTGAAAGAAATCCTTATAGAAAGGCAATTTTTATTTTTGTATCAATCCAGTGCACCCCTCCCATTAAAACAAACCTTGTATTTAACTCTGCCATTGTGGAAATTTATTCCTTTTAAAGGTTTTTTTTATTACTTTTAATAATAGGGCTACCCAGCATTGCCAGGAGCCGTAGAAAAACAATAGGAGTTAAATATTGTAACATCTTGATAGTGAAACTGCTGTCTTCCCCTCCTTCCAACTTTCTCCTCCACCCAACCCTTTCTTCATTTTTTTGTTAAAAATAATTTATTAACTGGAGTTATCCATTTTAAATGCAATACTGTTATCTTTATATATATTTCTCCTGGGCAAAAATTAAAATTGTTACATTTTCATATTTATTTCTGTGTAAACTTTCTCTCTTTAATGTTTGCCTTCAGTCTTTGGAGAGTTTAGTAAAGCTGAATGTGTGTTATGCCTACAGAGAATACTCAGGATAATAACAGGGTAACTTTCAAAATATGTTAAATTCAGTTGATCAAATTTAAAAGAATCCTTAGCAAATTAAAACAACAAAGAACTTTCCTAATTATATAATTAAAGGTCAAATGGAAGAAGTTAATCCTGTTAAGTTTAATGTTACAATGATTTTTTTTCTTTAAAGTATCTACAGAGAATTGTCTAATCCTTACGTAGATCATTTTTGTCTAGTTTCTGGTTTTATGAAACTTGAATGAACTCAAATTATCTTTATACTTCAGACTTTCAAATGTTTGGGTTAAGTAACTTTTGGATTTGTATAAAATTTTATCTAGCTTTTATGTTGTCTGACAATGTTTCAACTTGATTTTTAATCGTTTTTATTTTCAAATCCTAAGGATAATTGAATGAGGAAAGATTTGAGATAACTTTATCCAAATATACTTTTGAAGTTTTTTGACCAGTTTCTTCAAAATAGTCACCATAACTTGTATTTTTATCTTGATTGTATGTTCCAACAATCTATTAATATGGTGAGTATTTATACTAAAAATTTTCATTCCCATATTTACTTTTCTTTTCAGAAGTAGCTATTATTTACAAACTAGTTTCCATTCAACCACTTACTGTGATGTCATTCTCATATTTTTTCTACCAAAATTGAAAATATTGAATCGTTAATATTTTGTAGATTTAAGCTTCAGTTTTCTTAACACTAGGTGATCCAGAAATGGCTATATTTTTCCCCATTCAATTTAATTGCTACATTGTATTGAAATGAATAAATATGGTAAAAGTAAAGTTTTATTTCTATGCAAATAAGGTTTTGTATAAGGTGACTGTCCGATTTTTGTAATAGTTGTATAAAGATCTGGAACCCAATCACTATTTATACATTATTTTTTGTAACAATTCCTTTGAAAAATATGAATCTAAGCTATTTCTTTTTAAATTGGATATTTTTTATTTCAAACATGTCACTGGTTTCAAATGAATTTAGATGAATTAGAAAGTTTAAAGAAATCACATGTTAAATGTGTTTCAAAGTGACATTTTCCCCACAAAGCCCTATTGACAACTTTGCATCATTCTATGAAATTAAAGCATTCATATCATAAAGCGTTTACTAATCAGAAGAACTCTGCTGATTGGCCTGTAAAGAGTTGAAGTATAAAACCTGTCAACTGCAATTGAATCTAAAGGAATAATTTCATGTTAGAAAACATTAAAACCAATTAGAAATTTCTTTGTAAAGTTTGTAAGTATATTTTAATTATATTTAGCAAAAAAGAACAGATCTGGCATTTTTTTTTTTTTTTGTAAGTTGCATTTAATTGCTAAATTATGGAGAATAACACCTAAAATCCTAGTTTATTTTTCTATTTTAATAACTTCAGCAAATGATGTAAAAATTATTTTATGAATTATTTCAATTTTGTGAGAATTGAAGATTTAGATACTCCCTCCTTAAAAATGAACTGTTTAAGGATTTCATTTCATTATGCAACTATATATATGCACAACACTAAACGTGATGACTTCCTGTAAATTTAGAAGAAAAAAAAAAAAAAAATTTTTTTTCTAATTGCAAATACAAAGAAATATTTTTTAAGTAATGCAGCTTAATTAGGTCTATGAACATCTTGTCTAAAGCCTCAATCCTGGGATCAATTAGGTTTGATCCAAATTCTGTAAACTATAAAAATGTCTAAAAAAATTTTTTCAAGATAATTTGTTATTTTTAAACAGATTTTTTTTATTGCACTTATGGGAAAACTGGTCTTATGCTTAAATTATTCTGTGTGTATGTTTTATTTATTTATTGATAAATTATAAAAAATCAGTCTGACTGAAAATGATGACAAAAGAACATGATTTGATATTGATACAATTAATGCATTTTGTAACAGGAACATTGGAAGTTGAAAATTCATTTTTATTCGGGAGAGGGAGCTGTTTGATGTAGTTTGTTTGGAGAGAAAAAAAAAACTTGTGTATGAATTGAGTTTACTTTTTACCAATTTAATGATCAATGAATTTTATATACAAAAATGTCAAATTATGTAATGTTTTATCTAATAGAGCAAATAACTGAATTAAAAATTTTTTTTTTCTTCCCCCTACTTGGGAGTCACCTAATCAAGGCTTGAAGGCCACTCGATAAGGGGCTAATTAATGTAAGGTGTTAGGGTAGGGCAGTAATTGTTAATGGTGTAAATTAGATAGAATTTGATTGGGGATGGCTCAAGAACTTGTTTACATTGGATTTGGAGACTACCATGTTGTATTCAACTAGGAAGCAGGCCAGTGGAAAAGTGTTCAACAGGCAGACAGTTCTTTGAAGCTTTGTGTTCATGGAATCTCCATTTAGATTTAGACAGTGGGGGAAATCATATAGTGATTGTATTTTTTTTTTTTTTTTTTTTGTGTATGTGTGTGAAAGTATAGCAAGGAGAATGATAGATTAAAGTTCCATCGAATTTTCCATGAAAATAGAGCAGAGACAGGCTCATGTTTCTTCTGTTGGAAACAAGTTGCAAAGAAGAAAAAAAGAGCGTCACCTACTAGATTTCAGGCTGGTTTTGAACTCAAGCAATTATGATGAAAAGGAGAGAAGCTTGGTTTTTGATGCATTAAAATTAACCAACCACCTTTTTCCCTACCACACCAAGTTCTCAAGATCAGAAGAGAGAATTAGAAAGATCTTGGTCATTGCTGGCCTTTGAAGTGTTGCCATAGATTTTGGTGTTGTCTGCATAAATGTTTACGAATGGTCTTAGAATGTGATTAGGATATCCTTGAAGATAAGACTTGGACCCAGGATAGAACCTAGAGGGAGGCCAGCATTAATACTATGTGTTTCTGATGTCTACCCATCAATGACTACTCTTATCAGCCTATCAGAGAAAAGGGATTTAATAATTGAGGACATTTCCAGCTATTCCATAACTGGCGATCTTGTGAAGTAGGCCATTCTGCCATACTCTATCAAAAGCCGGACCAAGTAAGGAATGTGTACCCTGACTGACTTCACTGCAAAGAAAGAGAAAAAAAAAATCTCACCTTTGCAGTTCAAACACATTGGCTCTGTAAACAAATATCGTGATAAAACTTGTAAACCAAACTTTGTATTGATACATTGTTAATAATAAAATGAGGTATTTTATATACTCATGGCCAAAATTTATTTTTTTGTTGAGTGTTTATATATTTACATAACTTTTTTACAAAACATTTGTGGGTAAGAAAATTTTCCCTACATTAAAAACCCACATAAGAATTTAGAATTTGAGTGGAATCGATGTGATCTGTTTAAATGTTTTGGTCCTAACATTAAAAAACTTGCCTTGTATTTAACTTTTTCCCCTCGTGGGGAGGCAAGTAAATAGCAAAAAAAATTTTTTTTTTTATTATATCAAAACACTTCTAAATAAAATTGTATTTTATTATGTCAGTTTGATAGTTTTCTTGTCACAATATTTGTTCAGAGCCAATGTGTGCAAAGATGAAGGTCAAACCGGTGGCATGGGGAAGTTGCCCGTTTCTTTCACGGTGAAGTTGATCAGGATATATATTCTGTATTTGGTCCCAGAAGCCTTTGATGTCGAGTTATTGCTGTAGAAACAAAACATCTGTCGAGATTCCCTAATTTTGTGATATAGCAGCTAGTACATCAGCTGTAGATCTTGCGGAATGGAATTCATATGGCATGTTACTGAGTGGTTTATTTTTGCTGAGATGGGTGATCACTTCTCTTTATCACAGATTCCAGCAACTTGCTCATGGTGCACATGACTTATGAGTCTGTACTCGGAAGATGATCAATCTCTGGAATTTTTAAATTCAGGGCGTATTGAAGTTTTCCAGGGTATTAGGAAGCATTTCTCCTTAACAAAATGTTTAAACAGTTTTGTAAGTATAGTAGCTAGTTCCGATTGAAGCTTTTTGAGCACTGACTGGAATACTTTCGGGGCCAGTTGTTTTACTGGAATCAAGATTTTTGATAAACTTGGCAACATCATGTACAGATTTGTCATATAGTGTGTATTCAATCACGGGAGGAAATACGGGGATAGATGGCCCTGTTTGCAAAAGGTAGAATTTACTGCAAAATTCTTGGCAAAAAGTTTTGCTTTGTCAAATGCTGAAGAAATTACCTTGTCCATTGATGATGGTAGGGATGGAGGACATACTTCTGTTCAGGACCTGTTTATTTGCCAAGACTAGTGGGAACCAAGTTGTGGCTCAGCTACTTGAAGTACTGAGCATACGAATCTCTTGCTTCCTTTATTACTCTTTCACAATGGTTGCTGGCAGTCCTAAAGGTGGCTTTAGTTTTACATGTTATGTTAGAAGCAATGGAAATAGTGATTTCTGTGCGCAGTGGCAGCATCACTTTCTGGGGGTAACGATGACTGACTGTTGGGTTTTTGCTGAAATTTTTTGAGGGTACGAAGTAGTCCATACTAACAACCATTCAGTCAGGTCAGATACTATGCATGACAATTCTAGTTCTATGTATTGAAAATTATGAAGGATCCTCCTCTTTGTACAAAGCAATCATGTAATTGCAATCTCTGGAGTTTTGAATTGTGCCTAAAGTCTTTTTGGACATATCACACTTCCAGTGCCTTTCTTTATTGGGTCAAAAGTTATGGATTTTGTCATTATTTGAAAATGAAGTATAAATAAGATTCCTAACCAGTTCTGGTTCAGTTGTGATAAGTTTCTGACAGATTATCATACAAAATATAGCACTCTGAAACTAGCATTATTTGGAATGCTGTATATATTCTCTTGTAACATTCTGTGGATTAAAAAAAACTTTAAGTTATGAGGTACACTCCTCCCCCCTCTCCATGTTATGGTTGTATTGCTTAGTATGGTTTGTAGTTCAAAAAATATTTAGCTACGTCCCTCCACCATGGTTCAGTTGTCTACAATTTTTTTTGTTTGCAGGTTCTGATAATCTTTATTTTATTTTTGTTAAAAGTAATAAAGAAAATTCCTGTCATAATCAAATCAGCTTTTTTATATCAAAAAGGTTAAAATAAATATTAGTCCTTCATAATGACCATGTAGCAAGACATTTATGCTAAAAGTATTTGTAGAAAACTTGAAAAGAACTTGTATTTGACTCGTAAGTTCAAACGTCTGATTTAGACAAATGCCTCCAATCAGTTGCAAAAATAGTGAAATTTGTTACTGAAACGATAGCAGAAACTTTGTATGGAGCACACACAGGTTTTTTTTATTAAAATAAACTGTTTACGTTAATTGCAAAAATAAAATGTTTAAAAACAAAATCAGTTAAATTAGTATCAGACTTTGTTTTATTTTTCAAAATATTAAAAATTCAAGTTAAAGTTAAAAACTAGTCAAAATTTTTTGTATTACATAATATAAAAAAATTCAAATAAAATTTACCTCTTTTTAAATTTAGAATACAGATTGAGTGGTTGTTACAAACTTCAGTTATTGCAATTTTATTCTTTAAAAAAATGATTTCACATGCAAAGAATTTTATGCTAATAAATATTTTTGAAAGTTATGTTAACTGAATAAAATAATTTAATATAAATTTTTAAAGTTAGAGTATCTTATGAATACAGACATGCAAAAATGTATTGATTAGTATAGATGTATTTATATCAAATTTTCAAGTTTTTAACAATTTTGTTTAAAAGAAATTAAAATGTAATTTTAACTTTTTCTTTCTACTTAAAATAGTGGCTATTGCCACATTTGTCCAAGAAGCATATATTGTTAGTAGGAAAAAAATTAAATAGCATCCAAAGTTCATGTTGGCATATAAAATGGAATAAAACTTAATACGATGAAAAAATAATTTAAAAAAACAATTTCAGTTGTTGTCATTGTTAAAATGCTAAATCTTATGAATTCTTTTTATTTAACATTGTTTCAATGTTGATATTAACAATGTTATAAAAAGGGAAATGACATGGAAAATTTAAAAAACAATATATTTGACAAAATTTGGTTACAGGAGTTAAACTTTTTAAGACTATTTGATTGCCTTCATTTTGATTTTCAGCTATCGACGTTATAATATTCCAGACACCTTGATATTTCTTAAACAATAAAAATGTGCTTAGATTAAAACAATTGAAATACACTTATAATTTAAATAAAATAATTTCATGTTTTCTTTTGCCTAATACTGGCATTTTAGCACATATTTTAATTGTATATTCACTTTACTATATACAGTGATAACAATGTGCATGGAGAATGACATTTCAAGAGAATAGTTTTTGTAAAGTCATTCTTCAAGAAAATGTTAAACTAAGAATACATTCATTTTTTGTGTTGAAGTAAAAATAAACAATATTAACTTAACCGCAGAATATTAGACAGATTCTAAATATTTAAGTATCAGTCTTAAGAATTTTAATTTGTGTGTGGAGAAGGGCATAATTTTATGTGCATGCTATTCTAATAGTTTTGTTGGACTCTCCCAACTAATCTAATTTTTTTCTTCATCCCTGTAAGATTTTTAATATTTTATGAAATTCTGGAAAACAGAACCTTCATTTGTGAATTTGATTGGAATGACCGAAATTGAATTAAATATTCATACTCGTAAAAAATGTTGCATGTTGATGTCATGAAAAATAGTTAGGACTCCCTTTGCAGCCAAATGAAAAGGGACATCAGATAATACACTTCTAATCAGGTGTACTATGAGAATTGCAATATGGTGCTAAGCTAAGACCCTTTTAATCATTTATTCTTATAAAGCTCTATTTGAAAGTGTATTGAGCCTTTTGTGTGTGCAACGTCTTAATTGTCCCAATTCCAAAAAGTTGATTTTTTTTTTGTTACACACATGCATACATCCTCTTTGCAAACCAGCATCTCCAATCTAAAACATTTTTTGTTTGTCTTGAAGTTAAATCTTAAAAATATAGCTTATAAATTTTATAGGATCTTTGAAAGAACTATAACCGTTTTATATTTCAAATTGTTTTGATGAAATACTTTTCACTTAGGATTTCTTTTCAAATTTCAATCATAAAATTAAGTTACAAATTTTTGTCAAACTCTTCAAATTATGTAATTTACTAAATTTGAAATATTAAATTGATAATTTTAAAATAATCGATACAGGTCCTAACTTTTTAAACAATTGAAAATTAGAAAACAATTTTGAAAATTCTCATTTGCTATCATTATTACCTTTGATTTTATTTAAGACTGGTAAAAATCTGACTTCCTGAAATCTAAGGTATGGTACATCTCCTGAGATGTCAGATGTGAAACCACACCTTTTCATATACCAAGGTTCTTTAAATATTTTGCTAATGTTTTCAATAAGTAATTGATTTGAAGAGTCCTAATTTAAAATTAAGTACAAAATCCAGAATAAATTAAATTTAGAATACTGGAACACTTTATTTTGCTGAAACAAAACAATTTCTTTTAATTAGATAAACTAAATCTATTTTAAATTATGCAATATTTTTAAATTTAATATACTTTTAAAATTTACTATTCTATTTTTTTATTAAGACAATTTTTTTATTTTTATTTCTAAAAAAAAAAAAAAAATTTGAATCAAGAAAAAATATTGACCATTGGTTTAATTGTAAGCAATGTTAACATGTATTTCTAGAAGAATCCAAAATATATTGGAGCAAATCGAGGAAATTTGCGAAAAAACAAAACAATCTTTTCCTCAGAAATAATGAAATGAAAAGCTTGTGCATAAATCCTTAAATATCCATGAAAAAATGCGAAAATAATTGACTCGCTTTAAATTTTTTCAAATAAATTTGATTATTTAGGGAATATATATATATATATATATATATATATATATAAAACCACGTTTGGGTACAAACTAAATTATTAGTATATAATTAAAGCCCCCCCCCCCCCCTCCAATAATACTCTGTTCAAGACTCTTTTTAGATCTAGATTTTTCTAAAAACAAATGTTAACTTTTCTTTGCCTTGAAACTGAAAATAAATCAGTATGAAATAACTTTGATCTGCCTTTATTTTACTATTTTAAAGGTTTCAATATTGGTCTTCATTGTGATCCAAGATTTGATTCCCACAAGAATCAACTTAAACTATTTTAATTATTTTTAAACACATGCTTTTAAAAAATGTTTCATATATGAGGGCATCACATTGCAGGGAAAATTATTCTTAGATAGCTGTTAGATAAAATGCTTTTGTGTATATAATTTGTAAACAAATGTCATAAAAAGAATACCTAGAATTTTTTAAATTATAAATTTTGATCAGAATCTATGCAACTTGAGTGGGTGTATGGGTGTGTATATGTCTGGGAAAAAAAGTGCATTTCAGTTTTCTAATTAAATAACATGCTACTTTTTCTTGTTTTTTTTTTTTTTTTTTTTTTTTTTAATTCCCTCCATTCATGAACATGCCACATTTAAACATTCTACAATTTTACAAGAATTGTGGCTGCAACTAATGAATATTTTCAATAACATTTTGTATGTTTCGCTTGTTTATGGAAATGGTGACATCGTTTCATGACCACCAAATCTGCCCATTCCCCTTTTTTGCAATGAGTTACATTTACATTTTAAATCAGCTTTATTAAATTGTCCAGTGAGTGGTTGCTACCAAGACACGTCTTGGCTAAATTGATTTAATGTCACATACTAATTCAACATGTTTGATTGTTTCACCTCTACCAAAAAATGCAGTTTCCTTGTTTACATTCCAAATTTTATAGCTGATTATAAGGAACAGAAGTTTATTTGTTCTATATAAAATATTAAGATTAGAGAATAAAACAAAAACCAAAACTTTATCACTTATAGTTTGTAATGTTTTCGTTTTAACATTTTCCCAAACCAATTCTACAAATTTATTTTTGGTAGATACTTTTTATTGCTCACATCTGCTTAAAATTTTTTTTACACATCTGATATTGTAATTATTTTAAGTTATAATAAAAATATAAGAATTTTGAATTTTATTATAATTTAAAGTTATACAGATCAACAGAACTTCATTAAAATCCTTGAATTTAAGCTTTTTATTTTTGCAGTCAAAACATTTTAATTTTTCAATTATAAAAAGATGAAAATTCAGTTTAAATCAAACATGGTTCCATTTTTTTTTTTTAATTTTAATTATACATTTTAAAGCTGACATGTCATTTTGTAAGACATCACATTCAGTTGAACAGGTCTTTCTCATGGTCATTACTGAACTTTTCAAAAGTTGTTACAACGTACAGCTAATCTTAATGTGCCATAGCCATTTTTATTTTTTTTTTCCCCATTATTTGTAGACCCTCCCTCCAATTATTGAAAAGAAAAATTCTTTTCTCTTGTATTACCGAGTGTCATCCATGTATATAGTTTAACTGTTATTTAAGATCACTTAATATTCTTTTCTATCAATTAAATGTTATTCATATTTTGATGTTTTCTGCAATATAATCAAATATAAAATCTAAAATTGGTAAATTATTTTTATTAATTTTAGATTAAAAACTGGCTCATTAAAGCCTATATACGGCCATACTTGCGAAAAAGTATACAACTTTGTTTCCGTTTTTATAATTTCATATATCTTGTTTTTTATTGTGCTATTTCTGTGTGCATGTCTTCATATTTATTTTCACTGTTTAACTCTTTCCAGGTGAAGTATTTCTGGAAAACGTTTCATTTTGAATAAAAAATTTTTTTTCATGAAATTAAAATGAAAATCTTGAGTGGAAACTGACAGAAGAAAGATAAAGCTCCTTCATTACCAGATCTATACAATTCTCGCCACGGCTCTTACGTCAAAATGATGCAGCGAACTTGGAAAACCATTTAATATCTCATCAAACTAGTTCATAACTGTCTGTATTGGGGAAAGTAAAAGGAAGACAATACTTGTCTATTACTGTTAGTATATAAAGATTTGTCCAATTGAAAGGAAGTGGTTTCTTTAAATCTCTTCTGCACCTGTTTGGAAAAAATGGGTCCACCTTAAGGAAGATTCATAGGCTAAGTTCCATTTTATCAATGATAATTATGGATTTTTGATATTATTTCTCTGTAGAGAATAGGCTAGTGTGCATTGGTTGTCTTCTTCCCTGATATTTTTAGCTTGTTTCATTATCCTTGTTTGGATCTTAGTTTCTCCATATGAAACTAACTTCAGTTTGCTCACCAGAGATGATGGTACAGCACCACAGATTAATATAGTGGGATATATATATAAACTTATGGCTTTTAAATCCTTTCAGATTCAAGATTTAAACCACTTCATTATGATTAAGAGTGTAATTAGGTTTAAAGGAACTTTAAGAATGATAGGAAGAAACCTAGTAATTCTATATAGGGCAGCTTAATCATTGATGGTAGTTCCTGGAGTTGGCATATCTATACCACATTGGATCAGATAATATAGCCAAGAAAATCAATTGAAAGCGATTATGTAATGAACTTGAATTTTAAGTTTCATCTTACATTATCCCAACTAGAACAATACCTTAGTAAGCTTAAATTATTTGCAAATTATTTTCTTTAATATCTCATTTTTTTGTAAGCAAGCAATATCATTAATGACTAAATAAAAATCTGTCAAAACTGGTATAGCTTGCCATTTACTTCAAATAGTGTTTGGTGTTTAAACCAGAGTGTTTTCATGTATTTCCAAACTCTTCCTCAACAACAAAAGTTTGTTTTCTAGAGTGTGCACACCTTCTTTGCAGTATCTTCTAATGTATTTGTTCAAATTCATGTTACTTGTGAGTGTTAGGCCAAGGAGTTTGAATAATAGACTCTCAGGTAAGGTGCTACGAGGGGTGTGCAACAAGTAATGCCCCTGACCCACTTCCATAGCAGTAGAGCAACAAAACTTGGCACAGTTATTAGTCTTTCTCTACATAGGAACATCCCAGAGTTATGCATTTCTCCCATCGTTTGATGCAGCTCTGGAGACCGTTTTTGTAGAACACCAGAGGTTGGTCCTCCAATCACAACGTGACTTCAGAAATCAAGGCTGCATCATCTGAGAAACGCTTTCCTTTCAAATACAACGTCATGGCTGGGAAGAGGTGAAAGTCAGAGGGTGCAAGGTCAGGAGAGTAGGGTGGATGGGGAAGGATTTCATAACCACAGGCTTGTGCTTCTGATCTGGCAACATGCGAGTTGTGGACCGGAGTGTTGTCCTGCAGGAGGAGGGTACCTTTACTGATCTTGCCCCGCCTCGTGATTTTGATAGCTTCCCTTAATTTCCTCAAAAGTTAAACATAATAGGCTCCTGTAATTGTGGTACCCTTAGCCAGGAAATCTGTCATCACTACTCCATCCTGGTCCCAGAAGACTGTGAGCATGACCTTGCCAGCAGAGGGCTGCATCCTTACCTTTGGAGATGGTGAGTCCAAGTGCTTCCACTGCATTGACTGAGCTTTGGTCTCTGGATCATAGTGATGGACCCAGGTTTCATCCTGTGTAATCAATCTTTTGAAAAACTATGACTCATCTTCTTGGCACATCTCCAAATTCATCCTCGAGCACTCGACATGTTCTCGCTTCTGGAATGGTGTGAGCAACCTGGGAATCCATCTGGCAGACACCTTATGCATATGCAAATGGTCATGAATAATAGTTTCCACAGACCCTGTACTAATCTTGGCATCTTGGGCTATTTGGGAAATAGTAATGTGCCGATCTTCCAAAATGGCAGCCTCAACTTGACGGACAGATGCCTCATCAATAGCGGGAGGGGGTGACCAGGTTTGGGAGCTGTTTCCACAGACTTCCGGCCATGTTTGAATTCACAATGCCAGCGTTTTACAAGGTCATATGATGGAGCATTATCACCATAAGTTTCATTTCATCAAGTCTCCTGTGGTGTGCGTCCTTTCAAATACAAAAAACCGGATCACTGCTCGACATTCAACAGGCTCCATTTCACACCTGACTCAGTTCAAACACCTGTGAAACAGAAACCACAATTAGTTCAGAGCTGTAATTTGCCACATAACCCGTAGATATAAAATCATTGCACATGCAAAATTTCAGCTATATCAGACAACTGGAAGTGGGCCAGGGGCATTACTTATTGCACACCCCTCGTATTGCCCATGGTAGTTGTTTATTAGAAAGGTTTCTTTTGCTTTTTAAAGGAAAGCAACTTCGTCTTGATTTTAAATGCAATCTATTTTTGACCCAGTCTTACTACAAGCTGGAGCTCATTTTCTATGCATTCAGTCATTGCTTTGGATATGTGCATTCGCTTCCGCCTACATGTCAAGAATAGAGCATGATGTCATCAGCAAGTAGACCCACTTGGACACGCTTCCGAACACCATTATAGACAGTCATAATAATAAAATGCTACATTACATCCGACAACCATCAATCACAACATCTTTAGAGGAAGCAGTTATTTTTCTCTAAATATTTAGTTTTATCATCACTACGAGTTGTTACCGGCACAAATTCTACATTTCACAGATAATGTGATTACACCAACCTTAACTGGCTCAGATACATATGCATAACATCTTTCCATTATCCGATTTATAAAGTGTCCCTCTCCAAATTGCGTCCATTCTGATTGGTTGCACTGTGATAATTCAGTTATTCACTTTATAAATGAACGCTACTAATATTAAAATATGGCTTCACTAAGAGACATATTTTTGTGCCTGGATCAAAGCTCATTTAATGCATAAGAAAGATATGTACATATATTGAGGAGTTTAACTTGTAACTTTTATAGAGATTTTTCCTAAATATATAATAAACGTCTTGGTCGCTGCCAACCTCTTAGTCAAAACCTTAACATAACTGAGTTCTTATACTATTAAACACACTGTACTTTGGCAATATTCCTATTTACTTGCCTCACCACGAGAGCAGTTAAATACAATGTCTGTTTTTAATGAGGAAAATCCAGCTTCCCAAATCCGCTTGATAGGAACAAAAATAAATTGTTTCAGTTATGAAGGATTTCTCCTCCTCTGACCGAGAACAGAAAAGGTGAAGTTTAGTATCAGAACAGATACCTCACTGATCTTGGCCCACTGAGGTTTCAAAACGACGCATTTCATATGTATTTTATATATCAACAAGTTTAGCTCCCAAATACTTGCAACTTTTATGTTAAGATTTTTCCAAAAAAGTCTTTGTTATAACTAAATTGAAGAGGTTAGCTCCCAAATATTTGCATTTCTTATGCCGAAAGAAAAAAATGAAATAAAACAAACTTATTTTTTGCCAACAAATTTATTTACGCTACATATTTCTTTTGATAAAATTTCATTTTTTAATTTTTTTTTTTATTAGAAAATATACTCAATTATTTAGAAGCTGAACTGAATACATAAATATATATGAAATGCGTCAGTACTTCACTGCGATACATTCATTCTGTTCATTGGCGCCAGTGCACACTATTATACTGGGTTGGCAGTGACTCCAATTAACCACTGTATTTTAATTGATTAAACAAAAATTTTTTCTCTTACAGGTGGGGTGGGGCAGGGCATACTTCCACCATGCAGTGCTGGTACACGGGTTCTGCTAGTATTATACAGGGTGACCCCAAAAAAAACAAAACAAATAAGATAATGACAAAAGCATTCTACAATAAAATTGAAAACAAAAAGTGTTTAGATGTGAGGTTTTGAATATAATAAACTAGCTATGACC
The DNA here is from genome assembly GCF_053919585.1 of Euprymna scolopes. Lineage (NCBI taxonomy): Eukaryota > Metazoa > Mollusca > Cephalopoda > Sepiida > Sepiolidae > Euprymna > Euprymna scolopes. Next base: position 50,672,684 of record NC_136493.1, on the reverse strand, counting down.
AAAGTTTCATTTCATTCGAACAAAACACTAAGAAACGAGCCTAATTAGAGTTGGGACCCGTTTTTTTTTTTTTTTTTTTTTTTTTTGGTCACCCTGTATTTGTCCAGGAATCTGAATTTCCAGTTTATATTTGTCCAGGAATATATGAATTTTCATGAAGACCTTCATGCCAAACTTTGGCAAAGGCGTTGAATATATTGAGCGCTACCACCCTAGCTTCATCTGTCTTATCCAGTGTATATGTTGTAGAGATTACCATTAGAATATCTGCAGTAGAATGGGTTTGCCTAAATCCAAACTACTAAAAGTTTAACATGAGGTGGTAGACAATCAATAGAGTAAGGATTCAAAGATTTTAGCAAAGAGTGAGAGGCTGATGAAATGATAATTTTTACTTTCACCAGAATTCTTGAACCTTGGTACCACAGAGGCCAGATTTGCCAGGGCACTTGTTTGGAGAACACGGGAGTCTTAGCAGAATATATGGTTCATGACAAGGCCTGCTTTATTGCTCTTATACCGTCAATATCTGTAACGGATGAAACTTTGGAGTCATGAGTGCATAAGTTCAGTCATCATAATGCAATTTGCAATCCCCCCTGATTCATTAGAGTAGAAAAAAAAAATTGGAGGCATTACTTTTGGAATGCCCCTCATGCAATCAATATCATGGTGATTGGATAGTGTTCATCACATTATAGATTTTTCAGCAATTTCTGTGATTTAATGTTTCCTGGACATCTTGGTATACATACTTTTAGCTGAAGCTATAATGGTTTGTTGCAAAAACATTTTTGTCTAGTTGTATCTGCCTTATGGCAGTTAGCAGAATATTTGCTACCTATGCTCCATGGCAATTGCGCAGATTCAAGTGAACTATTGAGTGGGGCTTTCTATAGAATTTTTGTGCACAGACATATTCTTCTATATCTACTTTGACCTATTCTCTGACCTATTATTTGTTTAGCAAGGAAGCAGTTTTACTTCATGTCACGTCTCTGATCTCTAAATGAAAAAAATGACTTCTTTGGAAGCATGTGTGAGATTTTACTTTGTCTTTTTAGATTTTCATGCATCTGACATGTGGACAATTAACCATCAGCATTTATCAACTCTCAATGTTTACGAGAATCTTAATTGGATATTAAATATTTCCTCTGGTATCTTTTTAAATTGACTTAATTGCCGCAAAAGAAACATACATTGAGCCTATTAACAAAATTAAATAAAAAAAAAAAAAAAAAAAATGAATGCTAGCGGGAGTGCCTGCGGTGCCTGGGTGTTTGGAGGTTTGTGTGCGTGTGTTGGGAGAACAAAATGGAAACTTAACCCTGTTTAAATATTAAAAAAAAACAAAAAAACAAAAAAAAAAAACTTAAAAAGATAAAAAAAAAAAAAACAAAAACAAAAAACACAGTGATTTCAATATTAAAACTTTAAAAATGGAAAAACATCTTTTGTCGGTGTAAAAAGAAAAAAAGGGGGGGGGCAGATAGGCTCGAATCCGGAGCCTTCAGGCCAATAGGCTGACAATATACAACTGCGCTACACATACGGAAGCAATGCAAGACGTTAAATTTAGCGATTACAAAGTGAGTTCAAAAGCTTGATTTTATTGAGGTCAAACATCAAGCCATAGAATAAATTCCCGCAGTTAACTATTTCTGCGTGTGTGTGTGTCCCGAACTTGTTTGTGAGAGCCTAACTGAATAGCATAATATGACGGTTTTCACTGACATTTATCAAAGCGCTCATTGCTTTTTTTTTTTTTTTTTTGGATGTGCCGAGGTTTGTCGCGTGGACCAATAAACATGGCAAAAATAGCACGTAAAGGTTGCCCAAATTCAAGATAAACGCAGAGTCGTTTCGTAAATCTTAGATATCATCTCGGTAGCATATAAAAAGTTATAAGAATGAGTGACCAACCCGAGAACCACCTTGAAAAAAAAAAACCTTTGTCAGACATGCAGAAAAAATGCACACGCTAACACACATTTTGGCTTATATATATATATATATATATATATATATATATATATATAAATAAATGTTCCAGTATTGCAATTACAAAGGAATCTAATTTTCAAGGAGTTAATACTGTGAAAAACTGACAACTGCGTTGCGTTCTTTGCTCATGTGATTAAACTGACAACACATTAAAAAGGTTGAAGTTTTTTTAATTTTTTTTTTTTTTTTACTCAAGCTTTCTAAATTTCGGAATTTTATTCACATCTACTTAACCAATCGATGTAATGGCATTGAAAGTCAATGTTTTATCTGTAAACAATTCCTCTGCTATTATAAACAAAGAATTTAAATGTTTTTTTTTCTATGACAGATCTTTGTACAATTGTAAACTGTCCGCTCAGAAAGGTCATGCCAAATGTGTAAAGGACTCCCTCTCCCTTCTCCATGGGATATCAACCAACTCTGTGATTACATTTTTACTGAAGCTCTTTGACTAGCCTCAATTTTGTTGATTGGATTATAACCAGTCACTGTGCGTGTATTGACACTTTCACATTGGGAGCTCATTGCTTTAATCAGTGGCCATTCTTGAATACCACATGCCTACAAGCCTTGTTCTATTATGACCACATCCCAAATTAACCATCCAACCAGCAGCTAGGTAAATAGGGGCACAGATACAGCTACTGCCCCAACTACCCCACCACACTAGGCCAAGAGACAAAAGTAAAATTAGTTGCAGAGAGCAGTAATGTATTGTCAATTTAAACGTTAGTTGAATGAATTTTCAATCTTCTTTCAGCTTCAATTTTTGTATTAAGACTTTGCATATTAAATTGCGATAACTACATTGCTAAAAATGTAGTTATTACAATTTAATATACGAAGTTGCTCATGATTGAACCAACATGACAAGAACCAGCTAAAACGAAAAGATGTGCCAACTATCTTTTTGTGAGTTGAGCATTGACATGTGAAATTGTTAGATGCAATAATGCAAAACTTTTCGTAAATGGACACAGGAATCTTTGGAAATTGATGTTGCTTATATGAACAACTCAGTCTGTCGAAGCCAGAAGACAATCTGCAGCCCATTTCATTTTTCAATCCACATAATCTTTTTTAATCTATCATAAATTGTGGTGGCTGGTGTAATGCAGTAGATTCGACTGTTGAAAAAGACGAAAAAAAATTTCAATTTCAGCTTGCCTATCAAATGTTGCTGAAGAGTTTGTACAACAAAGCAGCCTGTTTATAATATATCATCCAATATAGATGAAATAATGGCAGTGTTCAACTACATTAGTAAGACAATATATTTATAATTAGTGTGTGTGTGTGGGGGGGGGGTCACCTGACTAAAATATTTATTGTACTGATTTCCAGTTTAAAATAAATTGAAACCAAAACATTTAGTATTTTAGCCATGCTGCCTTCCATTTGACTTATCGACAGATAAGATTTAAAATTAAACCACTTCAAGCTATGAATGAATTTGTTCATGCACAAAATCAACAGAAATGTTGGCAAGTTGAAATGAAGTTTGCATTTCAATTTGCAGACATTCCTGTATGTGTTACTCATCCATCTAAATATTTTTACACACATTTTTATTTATATCAATTATGTTGATTAACCATCTATACCAGCTGTCTCTGGAGCTATCTGGAAATTAAATATGGGGCTGAATAGCACATTCTTTTGGATAGATGAAATAGTGATGACTATTTAAAAGGTAAATTCAGCATTATTACTTTATTTCCCCAGATTGTCTCAAAAACTGCTAGTGTAGATGGTTAATAAATAAGCATATTATGCTGTTAATGTAGTTAAGCATTGTTATTTCATATACATTGGATGATGTATTATAAACAGGCTGTTTTGTTGTATCAGAACTCTTCAGTGAAATTTAATTTTCTGTCTGTCACTCTACCTTTCTTGCTATTATGTTATTAATCACTCTTAATTCATACAATGTCTGTTCATTCTCTCTCCCTTTCTGGTTATTAACATTTGATGGTAATTAATAAAAAAAAAAAAAGACCCCCCCCCCATTCTATATTAATAAAGAAATATCAAGGATATAGAGGCACAGGTATTGACTATATAAAAATCTTTGGAGTTGTCAATTATAAACAAAAGTAAATACTAGAAAGGAAAGTTAGGTGACAGATTAATTTGGGATTTTATCTTTAGTTTAAAAAATGGCTTAGCAAACTCACTTTTTAGATTCAAACAATCTAACCAAAATGACTTGGCTGGTTATATATATATATATATATATATATATATAGTTAATGCTGAAATCATTTGTACACTCATCAAATTTATATTCATTTCTTGGCATCTAATGCCCATATGATTCCAAGTTTTCTTTTATTAATATGCATAAAAAGAAATAAAACTATTTTCAGCAGAATAAATTAAATTTACTAAATCAGAAGAAAAATGGATTTTTTTTTTTTTTTTTTTCAATATTAATATTAAGAGGCCTCTCATCTTGCAATCGTTTTCTGACGTCTTAGATAAACTTGATAAACTTTTAACAAGTCTTAGAGATTTTCTACATGTTCTAATGTTTCTAAGTTTTTCTTCTGAAGCCGAACTTAGATGTATATTGCTAACCAATTTTTTCTTCTGATAATTGTAAATTTTTATTCAGCATTTTAATGAGTCTTCAGATTTCATATTGTAATTCAGCACTAATATTATTACTACCTTTTTAGGAGAAAAGTTTGGCCTTTCTTAAACTGTCCCAAAAGTTATTTTCTTTGTCAAAGTTTTGGAACAAATGGGGTTTGGGAAGTGAAGTTTTGTGGAAGTACGTTTTCATACAACCTATTAATCTATTTTAATGTTTTACATCGGTATCTAAACTTTTTGCTGAGTTTTTAAACAATTTTTGGATTTATATTAACTTTAAAACACTTTTATGCAATTCTCGGTGAAAATTATGGTTTCACCACAACTGAACAAATTTCGTTTAAACTTCATGGCATAATTAACTAGTCTGAAATAGTGCTGTAACTATCTTAATAATTCTGCGTCAAGTCAACGTTAAGGTTCTTTGTCTTCGCCATCATAGTAATTTTATATCAATGATAGCATTATACAGGGTGGGGCAGAGCAACTTGCTTATTTGGAATATCAATTAAAACAAACAAACAAAAAGCAAGTTGCTCTGCCCCACCCTGTATATACCACATATTAACTGAATAATTATGTAAATAATTTACTTACACAAACCAATCATTTTGAACTTTTTTGCTATACAGGTAATTTTGTCTTCTATTTTACATGATTATATATATATATATATATATATATACATATATAAAAAGGAAAAACAGATTGTTTAAATATTCAAAGTTTTGTCTGAATTTCAAGGTGTTGTGGAGATTTGAAAGAAATCCATGTTTAAAATACATGGTATGACGTCAACATTCTTGAACATGGTTATGTTGATACATATATAAACAATTTTTGGTTTTTATTTTTGATTACATTGGATTATCATTTTCATAATTATAATTTTTCAAAATTTTATGATTTATTACCTATTCTAAAAAGTCATTCAATGTTTAATATTTTGGTTTAACCTTTCCTTTCATTAATAGAATATATAAAAATTTTATTACAATCAATGTTTTTCTTGGATACCGAAGGGGAAGTGATGATGGTATGGGCACTGGTGAATAAGATTTTGTTCATAACGAAATCCTATCTCTCGCATTAAAATTAAAAGAAAAAACAAATCATGCAAACATTAGATACAAACAAATGCATGTTACATTTTGTATGAGAATTGACATTTCCTTTTGTTTTCTCATTCAAAAAGCTATTTTCCAGCTGATTTTCTGCAGTCCAGCAACATAAGAATCATTAATAAGTACATGTGTGTGTATATATATATATATATATATATATATATATATATATTAGTGATGGGACAGTTTCAAAATTTTTATATGTTCAGATCTGAAAATTTCTAAGACCCCCCCCACCACCACCACCATGTAAACGGGTAATATTTTCGCAAACAAAATACTCAGAGACTACATGAGTAGATCTTTCTAAATGTTTTTCTCATTTTCTTTGTAATTGATTAAAAATAGTGAAGCTACATTAATCTGTTGTTAATTGACAAAATACAGTTTGAAAATAATTGATGATTAATGTGAAATAAGATGTAGGAATAGAATAGTTTACAAAGTCAGGTATCAGAATCTGTAAAATTTGTGCCTATTTTTTGATGCCAAAACAATTTCTTGAATTTGATTTTGTTTTAAAAAAAATCAAATAAAATATCTTCTACTGATAGTAGAGTAGTAGTAGTAATATTGGTTTTTAAGCTACCAGTAACCCCCCCTCCTCCTCCACCCAGCAATTTTACGTTTGAGAAAATTTCAGCATGTTTAACATGTTCGTACAGTAATCGAGACAATAACTTGTTAAATATTTAGGGGCTTATGAAGAATCAGAATTAAGTATGAAATCAGTAATTCTATCTGAATTACAGTAAAATTTAATTCATCCCATCACTGGTTTGTATATATCAATATAATGAAACAAAAGATGTTATATATATATATATATATATATATATACACACACACACACCAAGCAAAAACAAACAAAAGCACCAATTCTTTCATAAATATTGGCAATCCAGAAAAGTGCCCAATTCAAAGTTAGCAGCAAATGGTGTTTTATCCTATTCAGTCCCTGATATTGAACTTTATCAGTATATGTCTTCTGGTGAGAGTATCAATTTCCCATACCAAGTTTATTTTTTGAATTGTTAGGGGAAAGTACAGAATAGTTACAAACCCCTCCCCTCTTTGGGTTCTGCAGACTATTTATAAAGCCATCCTTAACTTAGGCTCAAGAATAGCTTAAAAATGAAACAAAATACTTGAAGAAACCCACCCAATAAACGTTATAACATTTATTGGGTGAATTAATACTAGTAATTTGTTTTATTTTTAAGTCCTTATCGAGACTCTAAAGATATAACCATATTGTGTCAGCGATGATTTTTTTTTTTTTTTCTCTTGTTCTCACATAACGCTTAACACTTGTAATTTGTAAACAAATTTTCTGCAGTATAACATTTTTTAAGTAAAAATCTTTGTTGCATAAAAATTAAAAACTGTGGCCACCAGCGATTAAATCATTCAAATAAGTTTCCATTTTGAAGACTTATTATTAAATGGTAAATATTGGCTTTAGCAGCAACAGAAAACCGAGCACTGAAATTTTTTTTTTGGGGGGGGGGGGGGGTATACGAGATTGTTGACAATGAATCTGATAAAATAAAACCGAACGCACAGTAGTATAAACAAATTTACATTAGGTCCACTAGTATAATTTTCTTTAAAATGATGACTTTTATAGGTTTTCGGTTATGCTGAAAACGAATATCACAGTTAACTTTATAGTAAATATTTACATTAGGTCCACCACAATTTTTCTTTAAAATGACAACTTGTATAGGTATTCAACTCTGCTGAATCAGAAAATCTAAGTAGCAATACACACGATGATAAAACGCTTTGGATAACTAAGATTTCAAGGGAGTTCTGCTAAACTTGTCATATTTTAAAAACCAAAGCACCTTGTGTCCTCAATATATCACTGTTTTGTTCGAAAATGAATATCCTTTCAAATAAATTAATAAGTAATAATGTACATTATATATTTTAAGAGTTTTAAGCAAATAAAGTGCTAAAAATGTTAACTTCATAAAACAGCGTTTTCGGTAAGATTTTGTAACTCATTTTTTTTTTAAGAAAAACAAAAAACTTCATAACGAGTTTGGAAAATTTTGAAAAAAGATTTCTTTGGGCACCCACTGTTAAAAATAAATAAATCTTTTAATTACATTTATCCGTTAAAAATAAAAATGTAACTGGCTTTCTCTTGTGGTACCGAGCAATTTAAAATCATGATACTTGGAAAAAAATCGTTCTATTTTTAAAAAGTATCTAAAAACGATCTGTAGAAGCAGCAGCAGCAGCTACTATCGCTGATATTAATTACTTTACTGTAAACAAACTTTTTTTATTTTTTATTCCAGAACGAATTAAAAATGAAAATATGAATATAAAAATGTTCTTGCATATTTAGCGGGGGCTCATATTATCAGAACATAATTAGCTTAACTAGAGCTATTCGGTTATCAGAATATATAATTTTAAAGCGATCTGGCGTTATTTTTGGTCAAATTTTAAAAATATAGTTGAAAAACAAATATGTAACGTAACAGTGAATTAAAAAGTATGAGCAGTACCCCCCCCCCCCCAATTTTTTTTTTTTTTAGTCTTTTATTTATTTATTTATTTTTTTTTTTTCGGCGGATTATAATCGAATCGACACTAATCTACCCAATTATATATATATATATAAATAAAAATACAAAATCAATATTTAAATACTTGTAGGAGGTGCTCGGTTTCTAGTTAAGTTTCTATTTACTTGCCTCCCCATGAGAACAGTTTATGTAAGGAAAATTCAGCTTCCCAAAAAGGTTCAATCTGGATAGAAACAAACATAAGAATTGTCTCTGTATTGAAGGATTTCTCCTTCACTGACAGGACAGAAAAGGCAAAGCGTAGCATCAGAATACTACACTGTGATCTTGGCCCAAAGTCCAGGTAGAGAAATAATTTAAAAAAAAAAAAAAAAGTTTTAAACTGGAAAGATTAACAAAATATGTCACTTGGACAAGAAATGTAATTGAAAATAAAAACTAAATTTATCAAAAATTTGTGAACGGTTTGTTAGCTTTATCAAAATGTTTGATAATATATAAAAATAAGTGGGCAAAAATACTTAAGTTTTCCAAACATCACATTTTCTGTTAGTGACATCACTTGTTTTAAATGTTTGTCACACTCCTTAAGAATTACGACAAACAAACAAAAATAAATAAATAAATTTCATATTTAAAAGTAATTTGATGTCCAAAATCTAAGGCATAACATTTTCAGAAGCCAATAATTATGACCAACTAACCTTAAATATAGGGGTTAAACGCCTTAAAAAAAAAATCTACCAAAAATTAATTCCAGAAACAAATGAAATTTTTCGTCATTGTAACTCCAAACATGTAATTTGTCATTTTTGGGTTTGTTTTGTTTATGAAATTATTCAATGAAGGTATAGAGTGGTCTCATAAAAATTAAATTTATCGTTATTTTGTTTTAAATGTAATTCCCGTCCCCCCACGAAGACCCCCCCCCCCAAAAAAAAAAACAAAACAACAAATTGTATTTGGCATGTTTTGTCCCCCACCTCTATCGCCAAACTTCAAAAAAATGCTATAGGGGACATGTCTTGTTGAATGATTGCTGGCCAAAGGTGGGTGCTCATTCTACGTTAAATTAATATGGAAAAGTGATACCCCACTCTAAAATGTTAATTTTCTTTTCAAAATTTCTTTCATATTATTTATAATTGAAAAAAATTTTATACACACACACACACACACACACACACACACACACACACACACACTGGCTATATATATATATATATATATATATATATATATACACACACACACACATATTGGCTATATATATACACACACACATGCACGCGCGCATACATTGGCTATATATATATATATATACACACACACACACATTGGCTATATATATATATATGTATGCACACACGCATACATTGGCTATATGTATGCACACACGCATACATTGGCTATATGTATGCACACACGCATACATTGGCTATATGTATGCACACACGCATACATTGGCTATATGTATGCACACACGCATACATTGGCTATATGTATGCACACACGCATACATTGGCTATATATATGTACACACACGCATACATTGGCTATATATATATATGTACACACACACATACATTGGCTATATATATATATATATATATATATATATATATATATATACACACACACACACTGGCTATATATATATATATATATATATATATATATACTCACACACACACACTGGCTATATATATATATATATATATATATATATACACACACACACACTGGCTATATATATATATATATATATATACACACACACTGGCTATATATATATATATATATATATATATATATACTCACACACACACACTGGCTATATATATATATATATATACTCACACACACACACTGGCTATATATATATATATATATACTCACACACACACCTTGGCTATATATATAATGGACTCTCCTGTCGTGTTAGACGCATGAGGGCGAAAAATTTGCTGTTTCACTCTGCCTTCAATGCTTGTGCCGCATGTGTGACACGAGGCCAGCTCTACTCCCACGAACCAAGCCGCACGACTCACAGGATACAGGCTGGGAAGGTGCTGTTTCTACTCTTGCTCTACGAAGATTTGTTTGCTTTGATAGCCGTGTGCCAATGTATGTGTTAATGCCTGCAAAACATTTTTCCCTCCACAATTTTCTATCCGCAGCATCTTTTTCAAAGGTTTTTGGGGTCAGACCTGTGTGCTTAAGATTGTCTTTCAGCTTATCCCTGTAGCTCAGAAACGGATGACCCACATTTTGATTACCCTCTTTCAGTTGACTGTATGCTAGTTGCTTAGGAATACTGTTTTCATCCATGCGAACAAGGTGACCAGCCCACCGAAGCTGAGACTTCACCAGGAAGGCCTCAATACTTAAAAGTCACACCTAGCAAACAATCCTGAGTGTGGGGCCTTGTCTTTCCATGTTAATCCACATATACTGCGAAGGCAACGCTACTGGAATGTATCCAGTTGTGCAATTTGCCTACGGTATGGGGTCCAGGCTTCCGATCCATACAGGAGTATCGAAACAATCACTGCACGATAAACTGAGATTTTGGTCTTTAGAGTCAAACCTCTTGCATTCCATACTCTTGACCGCAGTGTGCCGAAGGCATCAGACGCCTTTGAAATTCTGCTTAATATCTCAAGTGATGCTGACGAATTCACCTTACTTCCGAGATATTCTTTAGAGGCTGTCTATTCACTAAGATTTTCTGAGGCGGTTCCACATATTCTGGTCTCAGAATATTCACACCACCTTGCTGCAATCGGGTGGGCTTTGGTTGGTAGATAACTTCTGTCTTTTTAATACTAATCGTCAAACCAAATGCTTTTGTGGCATTGGAAAGCTTGTCAACTAATTTTTATGGTTCTTTAAATGAAGTGGCCATGAGTGCAGCATATATACACACACACAGACATATTGTCATATATATATATATATATATATAATATATATACACACGCATACATTGGCTATATATATATATATATATAGACACAAGCATACATTGGCTATATATATATATATATATACACGCATACATTGGCTATATATATATATATAGACACAAGCATACATTGGTTATATATATATATATATATATATATAGACACATGCATACATTGGCTATATATATATATATATATATATATATATATATATATATATAGACACATGCATACATTGGCTATATATATATATATATATATACACACATATGCATACATTGGCTATATATATATATATATATATACATACACACACACATGCATACATTGGCTATATATATATATATATATATACACATGCATACATTGGCTATATATATATATATATATATATACACATGCATACATTGGCTATATATATATATATATATAGAGACACGCATACATTGGCTATATATATATAGAGACACGCATACATTGGCTATATATATATAGAGACACGCATACATTGGCTATATATATATAGAGACACGCATACATTGGCTATATATATAAAGAGACACGCATACATTGGCTATATATATAAAGAGACACGCATACATTGGCTATATATATAGAGAGACACGCATACATTGGCTATATATATAGAGAGAGACACGCATACATTGGCTATATATAGAGACACGCATACATTGGCTATATATATAGAGAGACACGCATACATTGGCTATATATATAGAGAGACACGCATACATTGGCTATATAGATATAGAGAGACACGCATACATTGGCTATATAGATATATATAGACACGCATACATTGGCTATATAGATATATATAGACACGCATACATTGGCTATATAGATATATATAGACACGCATACATTGGCTATATAGATATATATAGACACGCATACATTGGCTATATAGATATATATAGACACGCATACATTGGCTATATATATAGACACGCATACATTGGCTATATAGATATATATAGACACGCATACATTGGCTATATAGATATATATAGACACGCATACATTGGCTATATAGATATATATAGACACGCATACATTGGCTATATAGATATATATATAGACACGCATACATTGGCTATATAGATATAGAGAGAGACACGCATACATTGGCTATATATATATAGAGAGAGACACGCATACATTGGCTATATATATATAGAGAGAGACACGCATACATTGGCTATATATATATAGAGAGAGACACGCATACATTGGCTATATATATATAGAGAGAGACACGCATACATTGGCTATATATATATAGAGAGAGACACGCATACATTGGCTATATATATATAGAGAGAGACACGCATACATTGGCTATATATATATATATATATATATATATATATATAGACACGCATACATTGGCTATATATATATATATATATATAGACACACATACATTGGCTATATATATATATAGACACATGCATACATTGGCTATATATATATATATATATATATATATATATAGACACGCATACATTGGCTATATATATATATGTGTGTGTATATATAGACACACATACATTGGCTATATATATATATATATATATATATATATATATATATATATAGAGAGAGAGAGAGAGATACGCATACATTGGCTATATATATAGACACGCATACATTGGCTATATATATAGACACACACATAGATTGGCTATATATATATATATGTATATAGACACACGCATAGATTGGCTATATATATATGTATATAGACACACGCATGGATTGGCTATATATATATGTATATAGACACACGCATAGATTGGCTATATATATATGTATATAGACACGCATAGATTGGCTATATATATATGTATATAGACACACGCATAGATTGGCTATATATATATGTATATAGACACACGCATAGATTGGCTATATATATATGTATATAGACACACGCATAGATTGGCTATATATATATGTATATAGACACACGCATAGATTGGCTATATATATATGTATATAGACACACGCATAGATTGGCTATATATGTATATAGACACACGCATAGATTGGCTATATATGTATATAGACACACGCATAGATTGGCTATATATGTATATAGACACACGCATAGATTGGCTATATATGTATATAGACACACGCATAGATTGGCTATATATGTGTATATATATATATATACACACACACACACACATGCATACATTGACTATATACACACACACACATGCATACATTGACTATATACACACACACACATGCATACATTGACTATATACACACACACACATGCATACATTGACTATATACACACACATGCATACATTGACTATATACACACACACACACGCATACATTGACTATATACACACACACACACGCATACATTGACTATATACACACACACACACGCATACATTGACTATATACACACACACATGCATACATTGACTATACACACACACACGCACACATGCATACATTGACTATACACACACACACGCACACATGCATACATTGACTATATACACACACACACACGCACACATGCATACATTGACTATATACACACACACATGCATAAATTGACTATATACACACACACACACACATGCATGCATACATTGACTATATACACACACACACACATGCATGCATACATTGACTATATAAACACACACACACACACACACATGCATGCATACATTGACTATATACACACACACACACATGCATGCATACATTGACTATATACACACACACACACACACATGCATGCATACATTGACTATATACACACACACACACACACACACACACACACTGTCGATATATATACATTACTAAATGTCTGATCACATGGAAAGACATCTACTGGAACAGGTAGTAAACATTGGGAATAGATCATTTGTTAAAAATGCTGAATTAGCAAGTGTATTGCCCATTAAAACCCAGATAACTCAAAACCTTTAAGATTAAGTGTTTGTGTACTAGATTAAGAGGATTCTGATGAATTTCATTCAAGGGAAATAATCCATTTAACACTTGTGAAAAAACAAAGAAATCAGAATATAAAATTTTGAAAAGCATTTTATAAACAATGCATTTTGTCCGTAATTTTGATTCCCAGGATGAATGTTTTTATGAAGGTAAAGTGACTGCTAAAGTAGTTTCTTCAAAGATTTTTGGTAATTCATGCACATCTGATTTTTTTTTTTTTTTTTTTTTTTTTTTTTCAGCAAATTTATATAATTTGCTTCATGATTTGTTGCAGATATAACTCATATGAAAAAAAAACTACATTTAATATTACAATCATACCATTATGATACTTCTTTGCAGCTACTAAAATGCGAGTTTCATGAATTCAGCATTAAAATAGATTTTCTATTTTAATTCTGAATTTTCATCTAAAAATGTTTCAATTTGAGACGCTTACTTGCTACTATTGTCTTAAAGCAACTAAATTCAATTTGGTTCTTGATTTCTCATTTTTGTAGCTGATCCTATTTCTATCTTGAAATCCACTCTTGTCACATAACTGACTTGCTATCGTCTATTACTCTTTTGTTCAATAGAAATTTTAAATGGATTCAAATTTTTTTCTTTTAAAGTCCTATATATTAAAATGAAAATGCTATCTCATGCACTGTCAAATAACGGTGAATGTTCATGACTCAGTTGAGGAAGGTTGAACCTGGTTAGTGCTTAAATGTGTGACCATACTAGGTACTGTAAGCAAAACATTTCATTCAGACTTAAAAATGGCCATGTCCTTGCAGCATATCATTGCCAATCTAGCATCCTATTATGGGAGTAATTCCAACAATACATAACTTATAAAGCACTGGTAGTGTCTTATGAACCTTCAGATTTAGAAAGGATCTTATAAGTAAATTATTAATACAATACCAAAGTTTATACTCTTATACAATACTAGTATTTCAATAAAACCAGTTTTTTTTTTTCTACCAAAGGAGGTAAATGACTTTACATGTATCCTCTCATAGTTTCCAAACGATATAATTGTGCCCAATTTCACTTGCAGTTATGTTCATACATGACATGGTTTTCTGCTTTTCAAAGGTTTGTAGGATATCTTAATGCAAGCATCCTTTGAATGCGGTATCTTCTGATGTCATTTCTGATTCGAAATTATTGCATCTTTAAAAGCCCAGTGTGTCTGTATATATATATATATATATATATATATATATATATATATTTTTAAAGATAGCTGGTCACATGATTCGATCCTCCAGAACAAATCACCTTCAACTGTATTCTGAGCGTTCTAACCAATGAGACCACTGGTACTGCATGAGAAATAAATCTTATGTCAAATAAACGAACACTATAATCAGCCATATATATCTCTGTTACATAAAATGGGTTGAGAAAGATAAGAATTCAAATATAACCAAAACTTGATAAAATTTGATGGGTGGAGAGACTTGTATAAACCCCAACAAAATAACATTTAAACATTGAAAATGTCAAGTCATGCAAAATATTTTCAGCATCTTATATGGCTTCAGCATTGACTGTATAAATGAAACATTTTTCAAAGTGAAATCTGTTTTGCTGTATGTGAAATGCTATCAGATTTATCCGGGAACTAAGCTTTTGTTTTCGACATGTATTTCATCTTCAAATCTAGTTTCTATTGAGATATTTTGTTTAGATTAGTATTATTTTTTCTCCCACCCCATTCCACCCCCTCTTATTTCATCATGCACAAACAATTTTTGGTTGGCTGAGTGAAAATGCCTTTTGTGCCCAGCCTTATCTTTAGATGTTGGAGTTCCTGCCTACTGCTGCCGATTGGACATTTATGTATCGTTGATATCCGCCCTCTACAGTTATGAACCCAGCAGCAATTGTGATCCTACCTTACAAGTGTTTCAAGCAATGTACACATGTGATCTGAAAGAATTCCCAGTTACAGCTGAGGGATTAATTGTCTAATTGCTATTTCAGGTATGTATATTTTCCCACTAAATCCTGGAAACTCTTTGGAATTTTCTGTGACTCAAATTAAATTTGAAAGATTAAAATCAAAATGTTATATTCCAATATATCTAAAATAATTGTAAGCTGTTATAGAATAAATTTAATAAAGCTATTTTTTAAAAGCAAGATAGATTTCAATGTCAGTTTGAAGATCTCAATTTTTCTGAAAGAATTGACCTGAACATTGGTGATTTTATTATTATAGACCACTTGGATTTGACTATTCAAATGTGACTTACAGAATATTTATTCATATCTTATGTTAGTAAGTTTGAATATAAGCAAGTTTGCTTATTTTATAACTTTCTTTCCACATTTTAATGCTATGTTGCAAACTTGAAAAATCAGAAGCCTCTAAAGTGAGTGCTTCCATTTAGAATGAATGAATACTATTTTGTTGCCTATCCCAAATATGCCGTACATATTGTCAGCTTCTATAAAATCAATTTCCTTTCTCTTTTTCGATCCTATTGAATTCATTTTTAGATGACCTGTCTTGAGTATTGGATTTTTGTAAGCAACTGATTCATGTTTTAATGCAGTCATAACATTCAATGATTTTTACACATTTTCTCTTCTTTAAAGAGCTATTTCTGTTTCTGATTTTCATATAAAAAAAAAATGTAAGCTCAAATCAGACGACTAAATTCCTATCCAGCACATATTTTGATGGTTAATATCACAACCTGTGTTACATTTATTGCGTGTTACAGATAAATACGTCTGAATACCAGTTTTATTCTAACAACCAGCTCGAATTTGGAGCTGCAGACTTTACAGTTGATGCCTTTCTCAACTGTGCTCACCAACAAGTCAAGGGGGAGGGGGTGCAATCTGGTGTGTGTATATGTGGGTAGGATGAATTTTAAGACTAAAGTCGTTGACAACCTGCCACATGTATGTACGGCACATATTGAGTTCTTTTTCTAAGGCAAAGAAATGGCATTACATGATAATTTTATACCCAAAGACACTGAGGGAGTTGAATCTTCATGAGTCATAGGACTTCATGTAGACTGCAGGCAAGCTGCCTGTTGTGCAACTAATTGTAGCTTTATTCTCGAGTTTTTGTAATGCATTTCTCTTAGACCTTGATGGTGAGAAATGTTTGTAACTTGTATGAGGAGTAGCAATACTTCTCATTTAGTGCTTTCTTCATAATCATCACTCTGTTCCTCATTTTTCTCACCAAGGCCCACATTGTCATCTCTGAGTCTTGTTGCATTTAAAGGTTTTTTAATTTTAAGGTTCTTTGTCAAATTTTGTGCAAACACCGGCAGAATGCTTGCTATACTTCCTGCTAGCCACTGCTTCCACATTTCCATGAGCATTTTCCAGCTCACTTGAGATATTTAAGGAGTAGCAGCTAAGATTTGTTGAATAGTGATCTTGTGCTTTCCAGCACTCAAACCCACCCATGGTACACAGAAACAGCAATCCATTGCATTTAAAATATTTCAAATAGTTATGAAAAAAAAAAAAAAAAAAAAAAAAAAAAGTGAAATATAACCCAAACACTTAACAAAAAACGCTAAGTATTTCCAAGAATACATTATGAATGATCATTCTTATGTAGAGAAACACTGAGCCACTGCCTCTTTAATTGAAAGAGTTGAAATATTGCAAATGGATACTATTTTACTATTTCATATTTTTATTTGGAAACTTGAAATTTGAATTTTCATGGGTGGTGGGGTGGGTTGACTACATTTTTTAAATGTAGGCTCCTGCATGCAATGGAATAACCAACTGTTTTTGTAACAGTTTTGCTATATTGTCAAACTGCTGTCATAGTGAGATCTTTTTAAATTTGTATTGTCTTGTAATATTTGCATTGAACTTAATTGAAATAATTTCAATGTAGAGGTTACTTTACAATATTAATAGTTTGAAATTTCTAATTATTGTAAGTGATGTGAATAGGTTACGAATTCTGGTTGCATGTTTAAAAAAGAAAAAATACCCAGACTAAAAGTTAATCTGTTCATACAGCACAGGTTTACTGCATAACATAATGAGATTTATCCTTTCATGTCGGTAAATAATTTGTTCAAATGAAACCTATCGTCATGCTATTAGACTTGAACAAAGTTTTTATATACAGTGACGTGAAACTTGCAGCATTCTAAACATGACTGGTTTGCAAATGCTTTCACACTCCAGGCAGATTGTGATAAGCTTTGTCGTAACGTGTTAAAATTCCATTTGTGAATCCATTTCTAATTTCATAATTAATATTAATTCAATAATCTTAAAAATGGAGTTATAAAAAATATTTTGCTGTCAAATAACGTCATATAAATATAACTATTGTTATAGATAACATGAACACATTTAATAAGCAATCGGCATCATTAGTGTGTGTGATTAACCATTAGTAAAAACGTTAATCAACTAATTGAAAATGATGCTACTGGTTGTGACATCAGTGGAAGATTCTTATTGCTAATTTAAAGAAAATCTTTACACCTGCATTATTGAAATATTTATCAAAACAACCATCTAGAGCATTTATTTAGAAAACGGTCTAATTCAGACTGGAGTTAATGTTACAGAAATGTAACTTATTTCTATTTTTAATTTATTTTTTGGATTATTTTTAAATATAAAATTTTATTCGCAATCATACTATTTTGAATTAATATACTTGCCATTTCATGTATTATCTATGAAGGCACTCTTCAATTGTTTTTTTTTATACTTACAACACTTAGTAGTTCAGATTTTACATCACTTTAATTCGATTTATGTAAGAATTATCAATTTAACTGGGCTTTCGTGTATCTAGTTTCTCAAACTGTACTTAAGTACTCTGTGGCTGATGAGTTTGCTTTTCTGCATATACAAATTCTAGTTTCTCTTGTCTAAAGTGCTTGCTAATTGTTGTGAGAAGTCATTTTACAAAATCATAAATTCCTATTTTGGAATATATGATTGTCAAAAGAAATGGAAGTGTTTTTATTTCTTTTTTTATATATATAATGAAAGATGTGACTTTAGAGCAACTATATTGGTTTTTCTTTCAATTTGATTAGCTCTTGAACCCTCTTTCATTGTTTGCACTTTTCAATATTACCCAAATTTTTAAGTAATTTTATTAAAAAATCTAATACATATTAAATTGAAGTTTCTTTTTCAACTAAAATCTTTAATTTTATACACTTAATTTTATTAATATTCTAGTTTAAAGTTCCGATAGATTTGTAAAGCATGTGTGTCACAATTTTTGCTCTTTGTGCACATCTAAATATTCATAAAATTTAATACTATCTGCTCGCCTTATTTTTATTTTGTATTAAATTTACAAAAGGAAATTTAATTACTAAGAATTTTTTAGTATCATTCTATATGAAATCACAGAATTTGGCCATTTTTGATGCAAAGAAAATCTAACTAATATATATACTAAAGTTTTCTATTTTTATGACCAATGCAATTTGGAATTTATAAGTAATGGAATTTTTATATTTAAATTTCTCTTAACTTACAAAATTGTAATGTCAGATGTATCCAAATAGAATGAGAAAGGCTTGAAAATTTGTAGGGATTTTAAAGTAGTATGAAACTGCAGTTTAAAACTAACAAGTAAAACTGCTTAATTTTACTTAAAAGAAACAAAGATTTCAAAGATCAGTATGTTTTTTTTTATGAATGAAATTTCATTTGAAGATGGTTCATTCCATGTCAAATTACCAAGGGTTAAACCATGTCTAACATTTTTTTTTTTTTTTCAAATTTGTTACTTATAGATCTCCATGAAAGGAATTACAATGGCACTTGTTACATATCTCAAGGTCAAGGATTCCTGAGATATGACCTTGGCCTTTTCACAAAAATGAATTTTTATGAAGTGACCAACTTTAAAAGACTGTTTATGGACTCACAATGTTCATTCATATATCATTCTAAAGTACTTGGGTAGATCTACAATTTTATCTGGGAATATTGTTCAAGGTCAAATAATGTTGACCTTGACTTTTTATCTAAAAAAAAAGAAAAAAGAAGTTATTTTAATTTTTTAAAATTCTGACAAGATTTGTCTTATACATATTTGTATATATCCCAAATTTCATGATGGGCATTCCACTAGAACTGTTGCTACAAGTGTTTTATAGAAGTGGGCAAAATTCAAAATGGTGAATGTAGTACCTGCTACTTCATATAAAAACATCGATAATTCAAACTTTGTAAAGCTATTTTAATGCTGATTAATATGGTCACAAAATCAATAAAAAAAATTTGTTGAAACTGATTTTTTTTTTTTTTTTTTTTATGCAACAGATTTTGTTGCATTGGTATAATTTCATCAAACATTTCTCATGAATCAACTAGTGCAGAACAACAGAACTTTGAAAAAGAAATTATTACACACTTGAAAGAAGTTTGCAAGTGAAGAATCACAAAAATTCAAATTCTGTACTTCCAAAAAAGCTGAAGTCTACGCAAAATACAGAATTTGGCACTGCAATGTACATGGTGAGATTAGCAAAAAAAAAAACAAAAACTTGTGAATATAAGGAAGGAATTTAAACTTTGCCAAATACACAAAAAAACTAGGTTCCCACAATAAACTAGTGATAAATTGGAGCAGTTTTATAAAAGTGAAGTCAGAGTAATGCCTGGAAAAATAAGGCCGATAGCCATTAGTCGTGTGCTCTCATGTAAGAATGCATGCATGAATGTAGGATTGACATGAAATTCTTAAAGATAAACTAAAATTACTGAAAAATGGACTGAAATGACTTAAATGAAAAGTAAATGACTTCAATGAACTTAAGGATGAATTGAATGACCTTAAGAATGATTTGAATGCTTAAAAAATAACTGGAATCCTTCAAAAACAACTTGAATGATCTGGAGAATGATTTGAATGGCTTAGAGACTGACTGGTTGTAAAGTGGGTGATCATTTTACATTAAATTAATACAGGAAAGTGATCCCCCACTTTATATCACAAAAAATATTTTATTTAGGGAATTTGAAACCTTATATTAACTATGTGGCCAAGGAAAAGTTACAAACATAAATACAGCATGTAGTAAGACAGATACTACACTTTGATCTTGGCCAAAAGGCCAAGAAAAGCTTAAAAAGCTTAGAACAGCATCTATTAACAGACCTTTGATCTTAACCAAAAAGGCCAAGCACAAAAGTGTTACGGACAGACCGTCGGAGTGACTTATAGTCGCTTGCACGTGACTAAAAATGATTACAAGACTGTTTTAAAGGATGGGAAACTGGTTCAAAAGCAAAAATATCTTGTTCTCTGTAACCTGAAAGAGGTTTTTGAATTATTCAAATCAAAGAACCAAGAGAAGCTAATCTATTCTCAATTAGCTGAGTTTAGACCAAAAGAATGTGCGTTAGCCGGTGATGCTTGGACTCATACTGTCTGCAATTTGCACAATTCATCAGAATATGAAGTTGATTGCAGGATCTCATCTTGTTAAATTGATTGAAGGAGAAAGTTATCATTTGATAGATTACCACCAATGCATACTTGCTGTTACATGCAATGAAACATCAACAAATTGTTACTTGGGTGATTGCTGAACTTGCAATAAACTGATGGATGCTTTTTGTATATGGAAGAATTTTTTCACAAATTCAGTTGATTTTTATGCAAACGGTGGTTATCAACTGATGGAACTATTCTCCAAACTATCATAATCTACATAGAAATTAATTGAAACTTTCCATGCAGGCCTTCAAACATCGAAGAAGCATAATTTCATTGCCAAAGCACAATCAAAATTTTGTTCTGAAAGAAAAGGTTCTTTGAAGGTTGAAGTCTTAGCAATAGCAGATTTTTCTGAGAATTGATTTATTTAGCAAGATACGGCTTGAGGATTCCACTGGAATAATGATCAAACTACATTACATTCGTTCATCTGTTATTATAGAAATAAAATCGACCTTGAACCCTGGTGCTACCAGATCAGGCTGCCTATTGGCTTCCTAAGACGAATTGCACCTACATCGATTTCTGTTTTTGTTTTCTATTCTCTTTTATAAAACTTAATTATGTTCTACAAAAAACAAAATAAAAACAACAGCCCAGTTTTTTGATACTATAACCTAATTAAAATATGAAAAAAGTATGACTGTTATTCTAAAGCAGTTTGATATCTTGATTTGATTGATATATTTCAACTTCCAGAATTTGCATAAAACTCAGCATGTTATGAACTTTTTTAAAATTTATTTTTAAAGTTTTCTGATAAAAGTAACCATGAACAGAAATTGCCTTTTTTTTTTTAATTTTTTTTTTTTTTTTTTTAAAGATTTTGAATATCAATCATTGAAAAAAATTTGTTCACCGTTGAGATCACATTTGTTACAATTTAATTAACCCATAACACCTTTCAAAATTGTTTTTTCATCACTTTTTTCATAAAATCTGTGTTGCATTAAAAAAAAAAAAAAGTTTCAACAAATTTTTTTAATTTTATGCCATGGTCTTTATGCAAGTATTAATCAGCATTAAAACAGCTTTACAAAGTTTGATTTATTATTGTTAAATCTCAGTTTTTATATGAAGTAGCAGGTACTACATTCTGCCACTTTGAATTTTGCCCACTTCTCTAAAACGCTTGTAGCAACAGTTCTAGTGGAATGAAATTTGGAATATATACTGTCATAAGACAAATCTTGTCAGAATTTAAAAAATAAATAAATAAAATAACTTTCTTTTTTGAGATAATTCAGGGAAAAAGTCAAGGTCAACATTTTTATTTGACTAAAAAAAAAAAAAAAATCCCCTAGTAGATCCATCCAAATACTTTAGAATGATATATGAATGAACTTTGTATATCCATAAAGAGATATTGTATTTTAAAGTTGGTCACTTCATAAAAATTCATTTTTGCGAAAAGGTCAAGGTCATATCTCAGGAACCCTTCACCTTGAGATGTGTAACAAGTGCCATTGAATTCCTTTCATGGAGATCTACAAGTGTAGAAAAAAGAAAAAAATCTGTTAGACATGGTATTTGGCCCCCAAAATTTGTTGATTTGACATGGAATTAGCCAAATGGAGAACAATTATAAAAACATGTTGAAGACTATAAATTTGTTTTATAGTTGAGATTTTTTATTAAATTCTGTTCTGTTGGAGATGTTTGGTTTTTGGCATCCAACAAGCAACCTACTCTGATGCATTAGCATGCCATGAATTTTGTTGCTTCAATCTATTGTAGCTCATACAGTAGCCACCCAATATATGGTGGCCCCTAGGATATTCTTTTAGGTTATGGTGTGGAATACTATGTTTTTCTGGCCCCTGGCTACCCCGCCTTATAGTGTTATTTATGTCATTTGATTATATACATGTGTATAATATACTACATTGTATTTTGTTACTAATTTTTAATGCTATTTTCCAGGGTTCTACTGTAATTAGCTTCATAGAAAATTTTTTTTCTAGAATTTATTTTTCTTAATTTTTTTTTCATTTTTCTATTAACAAAATTCGTATTTAAAATTATAACTTTTTTCTTTTATTACGGGAATTTCTTCAAAGTCTTTAAGTTACTCTAGCTAGTATGTAAGAAAGTATTACTGTTTAAGAATTTATTTTTGCTATAAAACTATATGAATTAAAAAAATTTTTTTTTTTAACACACATTTTGAAAATCAGATGTGTGGAAGCCGAGAGACTCAAACGGAATACATTTTAATTGATTGCCAATGAATGTGTCATTTGTAAACATACACAACCTGAGTTTTATTTGTTGATTTGAAATATTAAGGAAAAATTTAAAGAAAAGTGGTATGAATATATTTTTGTTGTGTACATTTTTTCTGGGTGGGTGCAGGCTTTTTCTTTTTAACTTTGCAATAAATGAATGCAGAAGTAGAAATTTTTTAAATATTAAATTTAAATTTAATCTATGTGATAAATGGAAAATCATAACCCACAGAACAATTTGGGATTTCCTATTGTACTGTAAACCATTCACGTTAGTGAGTCCTATAAATCAAATTCATGTGCAGACAATAAAAAGCTGTTTGAATCATGATGAATGGGTAGAAGATATCACCACTTAGATTCCTATGTAAAGGAATTTCTGTAGCATGAAAGACACTTGGAAAATATCTTTTAGGCAAGTAAATAGAATTTTTTTTTATAAGTTATAAAAATATTTGTAAATAAATTTATGTATTTGTTAAATCTTGTTTTATACTGTTGCTTATAGAAAAAAATTAAAAATTTTTTTTTTTTTTTTTTTTTTTTTTTTTAAATTTTGTAAAATAAACTTCAATATTTGATGCATAAAAATTGCCTAGGTCTAGAAGAATTTCTCCTTCACTTACTGAAGACAAAGAGGAGCATCCAAAATTCTCCCTTAAAAAGGAAAAAAATAAAATCATGATCTCTACATTTATTAAAATTTTTTATTTAAATAAAATAATCCCTCAGGAAAAAAATGCACCCAACATAAAAATATATTTTTATTTTTGTGTAAATCTTTCGTCTTTATTAAAAATCAATGAATACAGCAAACAACTCTGGTTGTGTATGTTTGACAAATAACATGTACGTTGGCAGTCAATTGGTGTTGATTGGAATGTCCTGTTTGAATCTCTCCGCTTCCAGTGGCTTTATCCCATACTTCATTTGATAAAGCCTTATAGACTTTTATAAAAGAAAAACCATGAAAATATATAAAGTGAGCATGCCATTCAGTGTCATGAAGACCAAAAAAAATAAGTTTTTGTCGTATGAGCCACACACCTACAATTATAACTGAAATCGTTTAATAGCAATTATTTCTAAATGTTTTTTAATTTAAACTTACAATAGTTTGGTCTTATTTGAGAATGTAAATACAAATGTATGTTTCACAAAAAGTATAATAAAAGAAATTAGTATGAGATAGTGTTTATTTCAATATATCAAATTTAAATGTTTTTATTTTATCTGAATGCAACAGATTCAATCTTTGGTATGTCAGGCTGAAATTTTTGTAATAGTTCAGAATTTTATAGAAAAGTGATAATCAGTTAACCTGGTTTTTCTGAAAAGTTTTCACATGAATGATTGTAAATCCCTTTGAGTTTCTATAATGTAACCTATTTGATGAAGATAGCGATAACTTGCAAAAGGTTGTGTCTATAGCATTACCAAGTTTTGATCAGTTGATAAAATGTGACACCTTTTCTATTTTGATATACCTACTCTCTTCAATTGTTCAAAATTGCTATCTGTAATAGACGTGGCTGATGCAGAGTATGTGTGTACAGTGAATGTTCACTTGAAAAATACATTTCTGCAAATGAAAATATTTAAAAAATTTATATTCAAGTGAATTTTTTTTTTAATACAAAAAAAGTCTTAAAGTTATTAGAAAAAAAAAATGGTAAAAAAATTCCATTGTTTTTAAATTCCAAAACCTGTCCTCCATTCCCCATTTTGTATGTGTGTGTGTATATATATATATATATATATATATATATATATATATATATATATATATAAAAAATCAGGTTTTCAAGAAAGTTCTTGCAGTTTTTAACTTTTAAATTCAGATGAGCATCTCTGCTCAAACAAACATTAAGTACCATCAGAATCACACAATCAACACAAGTGTAGTAATGCCAGTAATGTAGAAATCTTGCATTCTGGTGGTGATGAAGGCGTTTTTGATATCGCTTAGGGATTTGAAACATTTCTCGCACAGAAGTTAAGATGCTTGAAAAAGTTGGTGGTGGTAGGTGAGAGGTCTGGAGAGTATGGTGGATGAGGTGGCCCAATTTGTTCAACTTCTGTAGAGTCGGTTTAGCAACATGTGATCAAGGAGAATTGGGCCTATCCTGCTGACTAATTCTATGTGTTGAAGTTTATGATGCATTTCATCCATTTGTTGACATTACTTCTTCGCTGTAATGGTTTTGCTTGCATTCAAAAACTAATGGCTAAGACTGGTCACAGACCATCAAACAGTCAGCATGACCTTCTTTTGGTACAACTCTAGATTCAGGAAGTTTCATGGAGTTTTGTTGGCATCTAACCACTGAGTTTAGCGTCGCCGGTTGTCGTAAGAACTCACTTTTTACTGCGAGTGACAACCTGGTCGAGAAACGGGTTATTCTTGTGTGAAAGGGAAGATGATACTTCACAACGGCGTTTCTTTTGGTTGTCGTTCAATTCGCAAGGCATCCCTTTATCAAGTTTTTTTTTTTGTCTTTCCAGTCTCAAGTAGTTAGAAATTGTCGTATACATTACGTCTAATTCAGAACCAAGTTCTTGAACAATTGTGTGGATTGGCTTTAACTAAGTCTCTTAATTGATCTTTGTCCACATCCGATGGCTGATCACTATGCTCAGCATCTTTTTTAGACTCTTGTCACCACCATTGTGCTGTTTGTTTAGTGGTTCCTGGGCCAAGTGCTTCATTGATATCATGAGCTGTTTCAGCAGCTTTTCGGCCTAGCTTGAATTGAAATAAGAAAATTGCGTAAATTTGCTTTTTTTTTTCCATCTTGTATTCTATGTTCTGAAAAGAATTGTTTTAAAATGATTGTAATTTAAACAATTAGAGCAAAAAAACCCCAACAATCTTTAAAATGATATATAAAGTAAAGTTAATATAACGGAAACTTATTTGAAATCAAAATTAAAAATTTTGCAAGAACTTTCTCGTATAGATATATGGATTTTCAATGAAATCCATGGATTGGCGTAAAATCATTAATTAGAAAACAGCCCCCCTCCTGCCCAAACAAACAACACACACGCACATGGATGCTTCATTTCCTTAATTCTTGATCCGTTTTAAAACATTGCCTACCACTAGTGCTTTTTGTATTGGTGTAGGAATACCTGGTGCTTGACTAGTATGTTGCTTATTTCTTAATCGTCTATTATTCCCAATGGAGCACTGCTTAGATCTTGTGCAATGACAAGATTTTCGTAGTCAACTAGATTTTGCTGTGAATGCCTTTGCCGACCCATTTGTGGAAAACCTGCTTATGTTGCACATTCATTAAAAAGTTATAAAATCATCTTAATTGAATTCTTTCCTCCTTGTTCCTTGACATCTAGCATAATTAATCCCTTCAAAATCGTTCGTGTAAAGGATTTGTATTAATTTTTGTCGGGTGGAGAGGTTTTCTATTTCTTGTTTCAGTCTTTGCCAGCTGACCTCCACGATGTGACTTACCCTAAAGTTTGCCACCTGTCCACTTTTACACCACAGCTTTTCTATAGGTAGGTTTTATGTTCCACTGCATGTTCCACTTATGGTTCGCTCTAACCACTTTATATTTTCTACTAATGAAGAAATGTTTAAATTTTCCTACACTCTATTTTTCCCCTCTCATGTTTAATCCTCATTTTCCATTTGATAAAAATGCATTTTCATATTTATCTTCATAACATTGACTTGTTTTTAGAGTTCGTATTGAATTTAAGCTGTGATTTTATCTATTTAACAATTTGTTGTACACTTTGATAAGGATTCTTCAAACGTGGAGACTTTATGCATATCCAAGCTTTTATAGTTGAAATTGAATTTGAGATGGTGGGATTGGGTTATGCTTCTATATTTGAGTCTTTTTTTATAATGAATATATATATATATATATATATATATATATATATATATATTTTTTCATTTTTTTTCAATGCAATTTGACTCCTTGCTTATTCAAATCTGTAAAAGTTGATTGCGATTTGACTCGTATTTTTGTATATTAGTTGTTTGATATACATCCATGTTGTTTGAACAGTGCTGGAAGTACCCCCCCCCCCCCTCCGAATGTAATGAATTTACTCGAATTCTTCGGAATTTAAAAAGTTTATAAATGCTTGTATCTGTAATATTTGCGATATATTTATAGAATTGAACTTGAAAAGTTTTGTGATAATATTAAATTTTTATTTTTTTTAAACATTTTAGAAAGATTTTCAATATTTGTTTAAAGCAATTTGCTTCAGAGTGAGGTTTTTGGTGTTTAGATTTCTGGTTGAATACTGGGATTTTCTAAAATTTACATAGATGAATGAGGTAGGGTATGAACCATTTCATATAAAATTTTCATATTCAAATCGAAAAGGTTGATATGCTGTAAAATGAATGAACCAAAGTGATTTCCCTTTCATAATTTGATGACAACTGTTAATGTATGTTGATATATTTTAAAACTTTTGTTCAAAATAAGTTGGCATAATTTTACTGTTTTTCACCCAAGTTATATATTTTGCACTTCTTAGATTTATGCATCAAATTAGAGAATATAATTAAAGATTGATGTTCCCTATTCATATTACTTTTGAACATTTTCAATATAATCTTGATTCCATAACTTATACTTTAGTCCAACACATGCTTGCATCTAAAACATGTTAAATCGAATATAATGAATCCTTATTTTGCATATTCATTGAGATTATATACTTAACTTTATTGCATAACCTTGTATTCGTTTCATGAAGTATGTTTTCAGAACATGATTAGAATTAATGGTCATCTTTAAAGCTGATGTGTTAGTTTCATTAAAATGTGTACGAATTACTATTCAAATATGATTAACTGTAAATATTAAGACCTTCTCCAAATGTTTAAAGATAACTATATGTTTATCTTGAATTAACATTCGATTTTATCAGATTTTATATTTACCAAAACTTTCATTTGAAATACTTTTTTAGCATGAAAAAATGATTTACCTGTAACTTTTTTGACTGAAATGCTGATACCTGGTTTCACATTTTTAGAACCATTTCATTTTATATACACACTCGTACAAATTAACACTTACATAGGATGCATTTTTCCCATCCTCAGAAATTGCGCTCCATATTATTGCGGTCTTATTTTTTTCTAGCATGGTATTCAGAATTAGTTGAATTCAGAATTTGTTGTTTTTCTTGTCTGATGCATTTAATTCGTCTTTATGGATGTATGTACTTTTATATATTCTTGTTTTGATCTGTAAAATTATCCAAAATTAGTGTTGACACTGAAACACTTCAATTTAAATCCTATGAAAAACGGTTAGCTGTTTTCTTGCCATCAATTAAGTTGCCTTTTAACTTGATATTTTTGTCTATTTCCATGTCATCTTAAGTTCTTTATAATATTTTACAAAGAATTTAAGATTAATTCAACA
Source organism: Euprymna scolopes (assembly GCF_053919585.1). NCBI lineage: Eukaryota > Metazoa > Mollusca > Cephalopoda > Sepiida > Sepiolidae > Euprymna > Euprymna scolopes. The sequence goes on along the minus strand of NC_136493.1, from coordinate 50,643,285 downwards.
AAACATTGTTTTAAAACTGGATAATTAAGATTTTAGAATGCAGAACATGATAAATATCAAACTATGGTTAAGTAAATGATTTGTTTGCATTTGACTGAAAACTCTGGCCTGGTAACCTAACACTCTGCTATATATATATATATATATATATATATATACACACACACACACATACAATCTGTAGTTCTTTGTTCAACTCCTTTGGTTTGGAAAATAAGCACATGCAATCATATCTTATGAAAGTACATTACCCAGTGTACTTGAACAATTATATTTTGTCATAAAAAATGGTACGTTATAGTGTCTTCTGTATTCGCATTCATAAAAGCTAATTGCAAAATTTTGCTTATTTATTGTAGGAATTAGAAAAACAAAAACTAAAATTCAGAATTTTGAACAGAAGTACACCAACTCTTATTCTGATATTACTATGCTTGCATTCTTTCATTAAATAAATTCTTTAAAAACCCATGAATGCTGAGGGTGATGGCTTGGCGGTCAAAGAGAATTCATTCGAAATCAAAGCAATTAGCTTTCACTTTTTTCTCTCACAATTTTTCCTATGAATTCAAACATTTTAAACTTTACTCAATTCATGTTTTGATACAATTTATGCTTTTGTAGTAAGTCTTGATGAAAGTATTACATTATGAGAAAAATACTGATAAGCATTCGTTTATTTTGCAAAGTATTCAGCTGGACAATTTTCTGAACTTTGTAAAATATCAAAATTTGAATTGGGTTGCACAGGTTTCATGAATACGAAACAGTGTCAAACAGAAGGGACTTATAGATATGGAAAACAAATCTGATAAATTTTTAATTTAGTTGTGAACATTTTAGGAAATTTTTTGATGTTTTTGTTTGTCGATATAAATCTTCAAATGTCAATAAGTGAGAATATTATTTCTGAAATAAAAGCAATAAAATAGAACTTCGTATTTTCCTTCATTTTTGGTTTTTACATCAGTCTAGAATGTATAACTTGTATTAAAATTTTCACTGGATTCCATTTCTACATTTCCTTCTCTACTGAGATTTTATTAGAAAAGAAAATGACTAAGTGGATAAATTAGAAAGTGGAAACTAATTCTATATGTAGCTACTGATCAAAAAGTCAATATTTTCTTTTATAAGATCTTATATAGATATATCGTTATCAGGGGTTTTTATCTTGGAGATGTAACCGCTTGACAAAAGAATTATCCAGATATAGGTAAAAAGTGAACAGTGAAAATAGAGGTAGATGTCACATGGAGATTTTTAATTTTAAAAGTAAATTTATCAGTTGATGGGTTGGCATTGTCTCAGATAATCTAAAAATAATTACCACAATATTCATATATAAAAGATAAAGCTTTAAAAACTCGCGGCACAGTTTCGGATCCAAACCCGCGGCGCGTTTTCTGATCCAAACCCGCGGCACAGTGTCAAATGACTTCAATCAATCAAAATGAAAATTAGAACACTTGTAAGATACAAATGTAGGAACATTGTTAGATATCCCAGAAAAATTACTGAAATTTTAAAATATTAAATTTATAAACAAAATGTCTCATTAATGCTGTTATAAAATGATAGAAATCTTGAAGTTATAAGTCCACTAATGATAGACCAATTCTATGTATTTTATCTTAACATTTTAAATACTTATAGTGAAATTTATCGGCATCTTTATAGTTGTTTCACTACAACTATAAAGATGAAGATAACAGTCCACAAATAAATGAATAAACAAATTAGTCATCTCAACGGATTCCAATAAAACAATATGAAATTGTTCAGGAAAACTCAACTTTTATCAAATATTTTTGTTTTTGATGGTAGGAATATTTTAAACAAATTTTGTACTTTCATTCGGGGAAAACTTTAATGTTTATCATATTAGCATTTCATAAATTTAAAAATTTCTAATATTATAAAGTATTTTGTGGAGAATAGGTAATGATTTTAGGGTTTCCTAATTTCTATAAGATAAATGACTAGACTATGACCCGTTGAGTTACACCCATGACTTTGTTCCACTTTTCATTAAAATAATTTTAGTTTACAGGGAGAGCTTTTTATATTTGATTAAATTGAGTTATTCACCTTGCAGATTTTGATTTTTTTTTTGGGGGGGGGGGTCACATAGTGTTACTATGTTAATATTGTATATAACAATGAAGATTTAGTCGTAATCAATTTTCAAAATGTCAGCTTGAATCTTATTTAGGTCATCTCGCCAGATAGCTTTGTTCGTTTCATTAGAGAAAATACAGAAGTATATGGATGCTATTTAAAGAGCTCCCTTTCTCTAAATGCTTATTTTATTAAAATAAAAATCAGCCTACAAAGAAATATTCGTTAACTTTAATTGCTTCACTAGTGTCAAGATTAACAGTGTAATTATTTGCTTAACTGATTTGTTAGACCGTTATAAAATTTTGATAGGTCATTGGTTTTACATATTCGAACAAAATATAAAGTATGAGGTGCATCTATTCGGCGTTGGGAGTCTGTTAATTTATTTGTGGAATGTTATGCTCATCTTCATAGTTGTTTTACAAGATTTTGGTCGACTATTCCTCTGACCATCATCAGGTGGTTAACTGCAATGGGATTAGAATGCCGAGTCTCTTAACTGAGTTCTTAGTTATTACTGCCTTCCATTGTTATTGTCTCACCACGTTTTGGCCAATTCCTCCACTAGCTGGCTTTGGAAACCACTATGAAGATGAGGATAACAGTCTGCAAATAAATGAATATACAAATTACTCATCTCAAAGGATCTCAAGAATAAAATGTCAATTTTTTTTGCTTTTTGTGCCATTTTAAAGAATTAAAAATTTAGTTGAATTTTTGTTTAGAAGCACAAATAAACGGTACTAATTGGCCATGTATAATATAAAGCTCATCTGTCTGATGTTTGTATGTCTGCCTAAAACTTTCGACCGATTTTTATGAGATTGGTATCGTTTAGAAGCTTGACACCTTGGACGACAAATATTGAAAAATTAGCTGAAAACATTTCACACTCAACTGGGCACTTTTCTACAGGGAGGGGTCGCTTTTTTTTTGCCGATATTTTTTTTTAAAGTAATCCCCTCTTTTTGTTTGACTAGCCTTAATTTAAACCCATGTCACTTCTGGTTTGGTGATGGGTGCATCTACAAAGATGTCACATTTATTTTTCATATTCTTTTTCTCCTTCGCAATGTGTTCGAGCCTGCCTGCCTACTACCACTTTTTTTTTTTTTTACTCGACACGCACCTAAACACCCGGCAATGCCTGGCACCCAGGCTAGTCTATAATATAAATCTCACTTGTCCGTTTAAATGTATGTATGTATGTCTGCCTAAAACTTTCAACAGAGATGACGGATTTTCATGAGATCAGTATCGTTTTGAAACTTGACCCTTTGGATGACAAATATCGAAAAATTAGCTAAAAGCTAATTTCACCCTCAACTGGGCACTTTTCTACAAGGAGGGGGTCGCCTTTTTTGCCGATATTTTCACAAGTCGCCTCTCTTTTCAGTTGACTAGCCTTAATTTAAACCATCGCCACTTCTGGTTTGGAGATGGTCGCAATGGCAAAGGCATCACTTTTTTTTTTTTTACATTCTTTTCCTCCTTCGTGGTATGGGTTCGAGCCTGCCTACTACAGGTTTTTTTTTTTTTTTTTTTTTTTTTTTTTTACTTAGCTCAACACATACCTCCAAACACTCAGGCATCCAGGCTAGTTGTCTTCTAAACTACAAATTAATTAAATTGATTAAAAGGTTGAAATTAAAGATTCTCTCAACCTTTCTTTTCATTAAGAGGTGGATGATAAAATTATCTATTAAAATGGTAATAAAAAAAAGATTATTTGCAATCTGTTTTTCACTAAATGATTTAAAACAATTCAATATCTATTGAGCTAATTATAAAGTTTTGAGAAAGTCTGGCACTATGTATGAGATGACTTTAAATAATTAAATGTCAGTAAATTTTTATTGGATTAGTTGAAAGGTATAAACTTGTAGAACCCCAAAACTTGTAGAATCCCAAAATGTTTGACTTATTTAAAAGTCTTCGCATATTCAGATTGTTGATTCTTTGGCGATTCGTCGCCCTGATCCCCATCTAGCATCAATTGAAATGGATGTCTCGTCTGGATGAGGCTCCATGTTTTGACAAGCTTCTGGGATTGACCTTTACTCCTGATCTGAAATGGAACATGTACATCAAATCTCGTGCCAAGGTTGCTGGAAATATGGTGGGATCCTTCTATCGCTCCAGAAGATATCTCACTGCTGATGCAATTCTCTATCTATATAAAAGCCAAGTACGTCCAAGGATGGAGTACTGCTGCCACATCTGGGCAGGAGCTGCTGACAACAGCCTATCCTGCCTTGACAGTACAAAATAGACTTCGTAGCTTAGTGGGAGATGCCCTTTTCTCTTCCCTGCAACCTCTCTCCCATAGAAGAGACATTGCGAGCCTGTTTTAGTGTTGTTTCCATTGCAAATGCTCGTCTGAGCTCCAATCTCTGCCCCCCCCCCAATCTTTCACAAAAAAACACCTGTCAATAATTTTCCCCACTCTTTATCTGTGCCTAAATCAAAGCATAGATTCCATGAACAATGCTTCTTTCTTAGAAGTGCACGCCTGTGGAACTTTCTTCCGTTTGCCTGTTTCCCACCTGACTACAACTTTGATGTCTTTAAGTCGAACATAAACAAATTCCTGATAAACCGCCCCCTTAAGTAAGACACTTTATCAAACTATGATACTATCCCATAGATTACTGTACACGCAATAACCCTTATCCCCAAGTGTCCTACGTGCTTTGATAAGTGGTGGCTCACATGTAAAAAAAAAAAATCGAAGTTTGACTATTAAGAATCCAATTCCTTATAAAACCTCCAATTCTGCAACTCTGATTTTAATGATAAATTTAGATTTGATGGTAATTATATTTGATCAATTATATCAGTCAACTAAAATGATTGCATGATTTTTAGAATAACACTTTATTCACATCTAATATAGAATACTATATTCAAGCACTAGCAGTTAGGTTTTGAAATTGGTATATAATAGGAAGGTTATTGATCTAATTTTGTTAAAAAAAAAACAAGGTATAACTTCTTTACTACAGTGATTCTGGAAAACTTTTCTTTGAACTAGAAATTTCCTTGAAAGAAGTATTTCAAAAACTAAATTGATCACGCAATTAGATTGTTTTTCTTTTAATAATTTTGGAATAAATTGTCCCATCAGCTTTAAAGTAGCATTAGAAGAGTAAATTGAATGAATTAAAAAATGTGAATGAATATATATTTTGGAGGTCTATCAAATATTTAACAGAAGTTGATATGCATATTTATGTTCCGTAATGCGCTTGTATTATTGTGTTTGTACAAAAGTTTAAAACCAGTATCATTGGAATCGAATGAATCGCTGTTTGAAACTTTGTGTTTTCATGGATATTGTTTTAATTTTTTTTTTTTTTTTAATTTGTACAGTCCATTTATGTGTAGGCAAGAAACTTTTCTTTGTCTCTCCATAACTTGAATGTTATGATTTTATTTATCAGTTGCAATTTTAATGCTGCGCTGCCAACGTCAGGTTTGATCATTTAAAATTTTTGTATTTTTTAATGCGAGACATGCTGTATGAATTTGATTATAACATTCTCACATTTGGAATATTTTGGGGTGGAAATGATTTTTTTTTTAATCACAAATTTATCGTTTGATATTCAACTTGTGCGCTGACTTAAAGATGGCATTTAGTAATTTTTGTGGTTATATTATGATTTAGATAATAATTAACTGGAATAGAATTGCTTTATTCAGAAAACAAATAGTTGTGATTTGGACTGAAACCATATTTCCTTTTGTCTCATGCTTTGAACATGTTAAGTACTTTAGATAGCAGATTTGACAATTTTTTTTTTTTTTAAATATATATTGATGTGTTATCTCCAATATAGCTTTTTATTAGGGCGAATTTGTAACTAATGTAAACCTCTCTTCTCCAATTTAGTACATAAGTATACATATATATATATATATGTATGTATGTATGTATGTATGTATGTATACTTATCCAATGGTTGTTGACTTTCTATTGATATCATTTTTTTGTTAAACGTTTTGAAATCTTTTGTGGCTTTGTATCCTATATTTCTTTATTGAAGATTGTTCTTTCAACCATATTTGCAAGTTAAGGAATAAGTTATTCTTTTTCAAACTCCAATGTTTGATTTAAAGGTGGTGTGATGTTTTTGTTGGACTTTTCAGTTTCTTTAAAATTAATTTTGTAATAAATGTAATGTTGTACAAACTAATTTCTGTTCAGTAAATTAAAAATTTGACTTACTAAATTAGTTTAATATTTAACCAATTAATATTTATCAATTTTCAGTTAGTTCTAGGACTGAAAAGTAAAAAAATTTTCATTTCAACCTTTTTAACTTAAATGATTTTTCATTTTGGTATTAATTTTGTATTGAAGCTTATTTGATATTGAGAGTTGAACATTTTTTTTTTTTTTTTTTAATATAGATTATGTTGGCATCTTGAAATTGAACCTCGGTGGTTGAGTTTTGATTACCAAACAGCCATAATCTAGCAAAGAGGGTTACCCAGGCAAGGGTAGGTAAACTATCTTCCTTGGTTCCTTATTTGTCATAGAAAAGCTAGGAAACAATTTTACTGAGCTTTTCTTTTTTTCCTTCAGCCTATACACATCCTCTGAGCATTCCGCGCTTGTGTTGTATGCTGAACCAAGTATTGGACCTGCATAAAATGCTGATTTGTACTGAGTGGTTGAAGTAGCAGACAGTTCAGTTTTGCCCAACTTTGAATACAAAACTAGTGTGCCTCTTATATATACATATAAGAAACAGATTTGGTAAGTTTATTTTTTCTAACCCTCAACAAATAGTAAAGTTTAAAGTAAATATTTGGGGATATATACACGCAACACTCTGGAGTTGTTTTATTTCTTTGACATTTCTGGAGTTAGATCTTATTTAATATGTAAAAGGCAAAGTGTGTGTCTGCCAAAAATTTTCGACAGATGCGTCGGAACGTGACAAAATCGGTATCGGATGACAAAAATATCAAAAAATTGTCCAAAAACATTAATTCCTTCACTCTCAACTGGGCCTTTTTTTTTATACAAGGATGGGTCAGTTTTTTCGTTGACATATTTGCAAAGTCATTGTCTATTTTCGATTGAAACACTTAATTCCAACACTTGTAACTTCTGGTTTCGCGATGGACACATCAGTTAAGACGTTGGGTTTTTCTTAGTCTTCCCCTTAGTGTTATGGGTTTGAGCCTGCCTGCCTGGAACCACTTAAAAAAAATTTTTTTTAACACCTCTCCACCTGGGTTGCCTACTGTTGTTTTAATCTCTCCCCTCCATGCCTGCTACTACCATCTTTTTTTTTTTTTAAACACCTATTTGTTGGAATTGTTGGCACTAGGCAAAAACCCTCATCCTGTTTGATTGAATTTAAAGACTGTTTCTTTTTTGTGACTACAAAAAGTTCAAAAGGAAAGAAAAATGCCACATGTGATGTTTTATCCACCAGCCTCAAATACATTCTTTGCTGTTAGCTCTAGGTGATTTAACTGTTAACTCTTCAAGCATTAAATTACCTGTGCTATTAACAATTCTGACAGCAAAGGTTGACAAGGCTCAGTTTTAGTACAGTGGTTTTCCTATTTACTTCGCTTCTCTGGAGGGCAAAATTTAATATATAAAAGACAAAATGTGCATGTGTTTCGATGTCTGGCAAAAACTTTCGACCCGTGATGGATTCTGACAAAATTGTTCACTAGTTCCTTCATCCTTAATTGGACTGTTTTTTTACAAGAGGGGGGTTTGCGCCAACATTTTTGCAAGTCATCGTCTCCTTTGGATTGACTACCATTAAATCGAATGTTTGCAATTTAGGGGTTCGCGATGAATGCATCAGCTAAGACGTCATTTCCCCCGTGCCTGCGATTCTACTACCATTTTTTTTTTTTTTTTTTTTTTTAAACACTTTTTAACCCCCCTCCATTACACCACCTCACCACACCTGGGAAATGCCGGGTACCCCTGCTAGTTAAATATAATATAAATATAAAAATTTTTTTTTGTGTTTAATGTAATCTATTACAATTATCCCCTTCCGTCTAATAAAGATATCCTCTCTTGTAGCTTAATGACATAAGCACAATTAGCTACTTTTATTTTTCATGTAACTCGGATCTATTTTTTTTTTTGTTTTTTGTTGTTTTGTGTGTAAAGCAACTAAAAGCTGTTAACCTGGCATATTATAACCCTCAGGACTTGCTTAGTTTATACACATTTGATAAATAGTGCATGTAAATTACAATTACGGCATCTAAATTTCATCTTGAATTTTTCTGAACTTTTAAGACAGACTTGATTCCACCTAATGCATTTGACATTTATATTTTATAACCCAAACCAACCCAGTTTTTTTTTTTTTCTTTTTTTTTTTCCCCCCACTAAAATATTTGATTTTGTAATTGCAGAATCTGTCTTTTGGAGAATCAAGGAAATCTCAAATGAACCAATGAGTGTTACTGATGTAAAATTTGACTTGGAAATATCTTTAAATGTCCCCCTCCCCCTTTTTTTTTTTTTTTTTTTATGAAATAAAATTTTTATTTGACAAAAACATAATGGATTTAAATTTTTTATTTTGGCTTTTATGGCATACTGTCTTACAGCAACTAAAACCTTATATAAGATGATCTTACCATAAGTATAGCTAAATAATAAAATTCTCATCAACCTTCAACAAATTCTATTGATCTAAAATAACCATAAAACAAAATTGATCCAATCCAGCCAAAAATTATAAAAACTATAAATTATAGAAACTAAAATTCTAGCTGATAATACATTTTGTTTCAAAAGTTCTAAATTAACAGAACATCTACAAATACTTTTACTGCGTGAATCAAAAATGTCATCAATCTGATTGTGGTTGCTTTAAAACAGTCTGTGGTTCGATAATCATTTGGCATAATAATTTTCACTTCACACCTAATTGATATTAACATCACCTTAAATCATCATTAAAGTAATGAGACTCTACCATGATAGATTGGTAGTAAGAGTGCTAATATTATTACTGATATTATAGTAGTATGCCCCTCTATTCTAAATTGAAGATTTCACAAATTTTCTGAAATATTAATATATTTTAGATTGTTAAAGATGTGATTTGAAATAGTTTTCACCATTTAAAATTTTTTTCTTTCTATTTAATGCAAAATCTGGAATCTCTTTGCTGTCTGATGCAAATTAAAAGGTTGCTCTGAAATGTGACAATTTTTACACTGAATGAAAAACTAATTAGGAGAGGAAAAATACCAGTATTTACAATTTAGAACTCTGAGAAATAAGATTTGTTTGGAATTTAAATATTTTCACTTGATTAATATTCCTTTTGTGTGCATGCACACAAATTAAAAAAAAAAAAAGAAAGCTTTTATTTACTAACAGGCTGGCCAGAGATAAAATATATTTTAATTTATGCAGATTTTATATTATAAAGCCTATTATACTGAATATATAGTAGTGATTTAAAAAGTAAAAAAGACTTGGATGCCATCAGTTAGTTGAAACCCAAATATATATAACTCTCCATTCGTTACTGTCTGATCTAAGTTCATATGCACAAAAAAAACTAAAAAAAAAACCCCTAAAATGTTTGATATAAATGCATATTTGTGCAAGCATAAAAGTAAATCGTTTAATCGATTTACACCTGCCAAGTCTCTTTTTATTTCAATTTTGACCCATAGCAGCTATTTTTACTGACTAAAAATCTAATTGAATTTGTTCCACAGGTCTAAATCGTCTATATCAGGTTTCAAGTTTGTATACCAAACATTGACAGAATTGAAGAGACTGTTCTCGCACACAGACAAGGTCACTTTTAAATATAGATATATATTCTTCAGTACTTACTTTAACAGTGCTCAATACATGAGTAGTTAGTTCTAGTAGTACAAAAGTATACTTAAGGCAAGCAAGTTAAACATTTGTTTCATCCTCTAAGGAAATCATCAGGCGAAATGCATACATTCTAGTATCATTGTTATACTTGAGCAGTGTCTCTTTTAACAAATTAGTCTTTGATCTTATTGTCGACCAGTCCTTTTAGATTCATTTCAATCAACTAAGTACCCTCTCTTTGTTAATCACGAGTCCAGCAAACAAGACTATTTTCATTACAATTAGTTTAACCTGATTCCTTAGCATAGCCATGTAATCCATTTGGTAACAATTAGTGATTCTTAGTTTTGTTTCTACTTTATACAGTTAGTTATGTTATACTAGTGGGACCTGTGGAAATTCCACAGCGGTTCATTCATGTAATATATTGATGTTGGCATTCTGTAGATGTTCAGTGTAAATTGACTCTGATATTATTGTAGCTTTTTGTTAAAACTACAAAGGTATTAATCTAAGCTAGCACGAACACCCGGCAAAGCCTGGTCGTTCTGCTGCATCATAAGTAAGCTGCTAGAATCTGTTAAATAGAGAAGTAGTCAGCCACCTCAGCAAAATTAACCTCATCAGTGACATGCAATGTGGTTTCCGTTCTGCTAGATCTACAGCAGACGTGCTTACAGTTATCTCATAGAATTAGCCAATCTCTCGAAGGAGGCTTCCTCTCTAGGGCAATTGCTCTTGACATATCAAAGACCTTTGATAAGGTATGGCATAAACGTCTACTTCACAAGATCTCCAGCTATGGTATAGCTGGAAATGTCTTAATTATTAAATCATTTCTTTCTAATAGGTTCATAAGAGTAGTGGTTGATGGGCAGAAATCAGAAGCTCTACGTATTAATGCTGGAGTCCCTCGGGGTTAATTCTGGGCCCAACTCTCTTTCTGATCTATATTAATGATCTTCCAAATCACATCATTCGTAGACATTTACACTGACGACACTACAATCTATGGTACACATCAAAGATCGTAAACGACCAAGTTCTCTCTGATTCTCTTATGATCTTAAGCGTATGGTACAATGGGGAAAGAGGTGGCTGGTTACTTTTAATGCATCTAAAACCAAGCTTCTATATTTACATCTATGCTCTGATGCCAATCTGGCATCAATTGAAATGAATGGCTCTAGTCTTGGAAGTGATGTTTTGACAAGTTTCTGGTCTTGACCTTTACTGCTGACCTGAAATGGAACACATATATCAAATCCATTGCCAAGGTCGCTAGAAAAATAGTGGGATCCTTCTACCGCTCCAGTGGATATTTCACTCCTGATGCAATTCTCTACCTATGTAAAAGCCAGGTACAGCCAACGATGGAGTACTGTTGCCACATCTGGGCAGGAGCTGCTAGAAGCAGCCTATCCTGCGTCGACAGTTCAAAATAGACTTCATAGCTTAGTGGGGGATTCCCACAGAAAAGATATTGCTAGCCTGTCTGCTTTATCGTTATTCTCATGGCAAGTGCTCATCTAAGCTTCAATCTATGGTCCCCCCCCCCACCAAACTTTCACGAAAAACACTCGCCTGGCCAAAACCAATTTTTCAATAATTTCCCACACCCCTTGTCTGTGCCTGAATCTAAATGTAGATTCCATGAACAAAACTTCTTAGAACTGCACACCCGTGGAACTCTCTTCCGATTGCCTGCTTTCCAGCTGACTACAATTTGATTGTCTTCAAATCCAACATAAACAAGTTCTTGATGAACCGTTCCCTTAAATAATCCAATTTACAAAATTTCCACTATTTATGTTTACTATGCTATGATCACATTAACTAAATATATTTTAATTCTTGCAGATTTTTTATGTATTATTATAGTTAATGTTCTATAGATTTTTTATATATATATATATATATATATATATATATATATATATATATATATATATATATTATAAAGCTGCAATTTAAAAATATATATATATATATATATCCACATGACTTGGGTGCATTTGCTTAAATCGAAACCAAAATAAAAACATGTATATATATAACTTGAGTTCCTTCAGCCATAATCTAAACCAAAATTTATGAGTTCTTGATAAAATTAATTATAAAAAAAAAGATGACTTAAATGCCATCAATTATAACCGAAACCAAAATTTATGAAGAATTCTTGGTAAAACTATTTATCACAAGAAATGTGAGGACATAACAATTAAACGACCTGGATGTAAGCGTGACACATAAGAACACACGCTATCATATTAATATATAGATTACGTCAATGGAAACATTTTTTTTTATTATATGCAATTCCCCATATTTTATTTAGGTTTCCAGTATGTTGGTGGGAAATGTTGGGATGTCAGCTTCTTTCACTTTCATGGTAATAACAATTAAATGCAAGAAATCTATAATAAACATTTGTCAAACTCAATTAGGATCAAATTTGATGAATACACGTTTTATTATCAAACTGTCTCCACCATCTTTTAATGCCACAGCACTTTCTGTTTAACTTGTCTATTCACAAATATGGAGAAAGTTAGACTAGTCTTTTAAATATGGAGACTTCCAGCTCTTCCAGAAAGGCACATAAGGGCACATATGTCACAAAAATTACTGACTGACAATGTTTTAAGTAACCACACCAGCTGAAATGCGTTTGTGGTATTGATGGTGTCACCTGATCTGTTTTGTGATTTCATCATGCTGTTATCAATATTTTTCAAAGTCATCCTGCATAAAATTTATTCGACTATGATGAGCAGACCTAGTCAACCTCCTCCGATAACTTAAAAATAATATGCTTGTAGCTAAACAAGAAATTTTTTTCTGTCAGGTGAAAGAATAAGATGTTCCTGAAGTAATGTAAGGATTCCTTGCTGAATTTTGGAAAATGCTAAAGTGTACATAAGTGAAATCTGAGGGGTTTTTTTTCTTAAGGAGTTTGGGTTGGATACTTTATGAATTTGTACCTTTCGTGCATTTGCCTTGGATGTGATGTAAAAAGTTGTCATCGATATCCTGATAGTTCATTTTTGTCACTTGGTCAGAGATGCAAATGCTAATTATGATTGAAATGTTGAAAGTAGCACATGAGGTTTGTAAAAGAAAACTGAACATTTACTCTCCAATAATGAGGGAAATTCATATTTAACTAGAAAAAGTATTGGACAGTACTTTAGAGGAATACATTCTAGGAAAGCTACTGGAAAACTTATTAATCTGATAGCTATCACGGTTGGATTTATTTTTAGTCAAGTTTGAATAGGGGATACTCCAGGAAGTTGTGTTCTTCGCAATGTTTATTGGCCTCCTCACAAGAGTAGTTAGACAAAAGGTCGGTTTTGAATGTGGAGAAAATCTAACTCAAAGATTCACTGGATTTAAATAAAAATGACCTGTTTAGGATTTCATCTTTCACTGACAGACAACAAAAGATGTGTAGCATCAGAATAGAGCGTACAACTTCTAACCAAAAGTGTTACTCAAATTGATTGCAACTGAGAATTAAAAAATCTATTAATAATCGTGTACTTCATGAGGTTTATAATCTGTCAAAAACCCATTTCTGCAAAATAAATTTTAAATAATGGATTGTATCATTGTTATATAGGGGTGTACATGACAGACAACATTTATAATAGATTATAGAGGTGAAAAGACATGTATCCGCCAACAGTCCTTTAAACACGGAGAGGGATACAGTCAATACTTTGGAAGAGGTTTCATATAACTTTCAATTTACAATACGATGAGGACAAAACACATTACCTTGCTGTTGATGACAAACGAAGGCAAAAGCTTACAATTTGAAGACATTTATTTTTCGGCTGGTGATGAGAAGAATTCGATACCTGGCAAAATTGCTACATTGTCTCGCCTTCCTCTGCTTCACTTCCAAAGGAGCTTAGGCTAACTCTCTCTCTCCAACCAGAACACGGTCAAATGTGCATGGGATGTACATGCATATACTTCCAACACGTGTCCTGGCGGCACAAAGTTCATTCCTTAATTTGATTGCCCATTATTCCTCTCTGACCTAAATTTGTTTTTATAGTTATTTTTAACTACAATGGATAATTCCACTGCATTCCTGGAATCTTAGCTAAATGACTATGTATCCATTTTAACTTATGATAACTAAGTTCGATTCCAACATTCTCCTTAAATAATAATTATATTAAACCCTAATTGTTGTTTCTCTAAATACCAGGATTTGTAGCAAAAGACATAGGACAACTTCTGCTGACAAAGGCTCTTCCCTTTTTTATAAATGCTATTTAGATGTAGAACTTGACTTTCACAAATTAGATGTTCAACACTACACATAACAACCGTATATTTCCAAGCATTAGCCTGGAAATTCCGTGTGAAATTTACCTTTTACCTAACAGCCAGCCATGGTTCTCCCCAGAATGTGCTTCTGCCATCACGCACAGAAGTCACATTTTCCATAGCTACCAACGTAATAGATGCACTGAGACTAAAGCTTTCACAACTGTCAGTAACCACTGTAAAAGAGTAATAGAAAATGCAAGAGAGCTATATTCTCTGTCCATTAAATCCAAAGTAGCTGAGCAGCGGCTTGGTTCCCACCAGTTTTGGCAAACAGGATCCTGAACAGAAGCGTGCGTTCTATCCCAACCATCATCAGTGGACCTGAGGTCATCTCGTCAGCATCAGACAAAGCCAAACTATTTGCCAAGAATTTTCAGCTAATTCTACCCTATGCAACTAAGGCCATCAACTCTCTGTATTTCCTCCTATAATAGACAACATGCTATGCAACATACAAATATGTGTGTGAGGTTGCCATGCTAATCAAGAACTTAGGGCCAGTTGCTTTACTGGAATCAGACGGCATTCCAATTATAGTGTTGAAAAAGCTTCAACCAGAACTTGCCCCCATACTTACAAAACTGTTTAAGCATTGCCTTAAGAAGTACTTCCCAACACCATGGAAAACCTCATCAGTATGCCCTGTATTTAAGAATTCAGATGATAAAGCGTCTCCCTCTCAGTACAGACCAATAAGTCTGTGTCATGAGTAAGTTCCTATTTACAATGCCTCCCCACGGGACAGAGTTAGACACCAGGGTCGTTTTTTAATGTGGAGAAAAGGAACAAAAATAAAAATTGTCTCAGTCGTGAAGGATTTCTCCTCCACTGACAGAGAACAAGAAATTGAAGTGCAGCATCTGAAGAACAGATACTACACTTTGATCTTGTTTATATATTCTATTGAGAAAGAAAAAATTGAACATAAAAAACGTACAAAAAATTCAATTCAACAAAATTAGGCACAAGGCCCTACAAGAAATTGGGAGGGGGAGGGTACAGGGTCTTTTTGACTACGTAACAGATGAGACTTTGAAGTCTTACTCTTGACTGGCAACATTTACCAAAATACCTCAATCACTCTGTGGATCCTAATCTAACTAATAACCCCAGCGTTCAATGTAAAATTTAACTATGTACAATTTGTATATTCATTTCTGTATGTTGTGTGTGCATTTTTTTTTTTTTTTTTTTTTTTTTTGTGTGTGTGTGTATGTGTGAGAAAATAAAGTTCGATTTCATTAGAAAGAGTTCTTGAATTAATTGGCATAAAATGTTCGTGGAGTGGGGAAAAAACTAATGAAAATGTTCATTTCAAAAAAAAAAAAAAAAAAAAAAAAAAACTACTAATGTGTTGTTAGTAAGACCCCCCTGTACTATTCTATGTGGCTGGATCCCCCACTGTTTTCCGGGGAACCGAAAACAAGCAGAGCATCCCTAATGGGGTTTGGGGAAGTCGCCTTAATGGAGGTGGGAGAAAATAAAGCAACGGATGGAGGGGGTAGGAAGGTGACCTCTGAGTAGGGGGATGACCGGGGGCATCAGAAAATAAAGATGAGGAGCAGGGGGGTTGGGCAGACTCAGAGGTTCTCTAATACCAAAAAATAAAATCAGGAACAGGATCTCATTTGTACCACCAGTCAAGAGTTACTTTACTGAACTTATAATGCTAACCTAGGCGGGATGGGTTCCGTAGGACCCAGCACCGCCCATGCCATGCCTAAGGAGGGAACACGTATTGAAACTTGGCTCCTCGACGGATGCACAAACTAGTGCTGTGCACCCACCTCTTGTCAAATTCCACTCTAGGCAACCTCTTCCAATCGCATCTGATCTTTACTTTAAGCAAATGTTTAAAGTAAATGATCAGATCCCGATCAGGAACAGATGTCCCTTCGTGGACCAACTTGAGGCGCGTGATCCAAATGGTCATACGCGCTACTGCTAGGATCGCCAGGAAAACCAAACTTTCCTCCCTGGGGAACGGCGGCTCCATGTTGTACACAAAAGTTCCTACGTCGAGATCGAGCAGACACTCGGCATCGATGCGAGCTGTTACCCCCTCGACGTACCTTAATAGGGGCTGTATCCGGCTGCAACTAAAAAACGCGTGCTCGATTGTTTCGGGCTCGCGTTCGTCACAGCACGGACAGAAGCGGCTGGTATGTTCTTTATACCGGAAAAGTACGTCGAAGAGGGGCAGCGCATTTCGGACCAGTCGCCAAGTCAGGGAGAATTCCGAGTTATTCAGAATCTCCCGTCCCGGCGCCCAACGCCATTGAGAACGGACAACTCCCATCGACCATCCCATCCGCCTACAAAGTGGATCCTTCGCGGTCCCCTCCACTAAATCCCGATACAGTTTCTTCCTTGGCTGATCGAGGACATTGGTCCCCGGCAAAGCTCTAAGAGCGGTTCGGCATTCGGAGAAGAACTTGGACTCCCCCTTCGGTCTACGACGACCTTCTACCGAAGGGTTGGGTTTGAGATTGGGAAACGAGTTTTCAACCACAGGGACCCAAGGAGCGTCTCCTTCAAGCGAACGACCCAGGAAAGCCAATCTCTCAGCGTTTCTATGACACAAGAGACTGGGCTGACCCAGGCCTCCCTCGCTCGGATTTTGAACACAGACCTCTCTGCAGACATAATGCTTACCCTCGTTCCACAAAAGTGAATCGAGGCGCCCTTGTAAGCGGGTTAGTCGTTCTGCAGGGAGAGGAAGTACAGACAAACGGTAAAGGATGAGCGGAAAGACGTATGTAGCACACGCCTCCGCCCGACCCTTCAAGGACAATTTCCTTCCAATCCAAGTCTTTACTGACGATTTGACCTTAGACTGTACTTCCGACCAATTCTTTTCCAGCTGAAGTCCCGGTCCAAACCAGACACCGAGAATGCGGACCGGTCCATCGGTCCAGCTGAAAATACCTGGAAGCGAGTTTACCCCGGTCCAGGCCCCCAACCGCAGGCCAACAGACTTGCTACGGTTGAAGATGGCCCCTGTTACTTCTTCGTATCGAGCGAGCGCCTCGACCACCGCTTGAACGTCCGTGAGGCAAGACACGAACACGGTGACGTCATCGGCGAACGCGGAAACCCTGGCTCGTGTGCCTCCAGGGAGAGCTATTCCGCGCAGGACTGGTGTAGCCGCCTCGTCCCTTAACTTGCGAAGGAGGGGTTCCAACGCCAGGACACTTTAGCTGGTAAGCTGTGACAACTATATAGGACCATATGATTTGTGGTACATTTATTAAAGACGTTCCTTTCCTGGCAATATTCAATGACTCCTTCAGGGGGAAAAATAAATTGCATGATCTAATTGTGATGAAATTCATTGTCTACATGTCAGAAACTTTGATAAGCACTTCGACCGCCTCTGGTTCTTTATGTAAATGATCAGGGGCAAACAAAGTCTTTTATATTATACTGGTGGGAAGTGGACACCCAGCTTTGCCAGGTCATAAAATACTCAAATATATTTTAATTTATGCAGATTTCATATTTATTATTAAAAAGCCAATTCTCTATTGAATATTGTACCTTAATATAAACTAGTGATTTCAAAAGTTAAAAAAAACAAAATGACTTATGTGCCATCAGATAGAACCAAAACATTTAGTCATCCAGTCGGGTTCCCTAATCTAGAGATAGATAAGAAAGATTTAATATGAAACAACTTACAGAAATTAATTGAATTTGGGCATGCACAGAAAGCAATAGAAATGTTGGGTAAGTTGAAATGAACATTTTGCATTTCAATTTGCCAAGATGTCTATACATTATCCATCCATCCAAACAAAAATTTTACTTGTCATAAACCATCCTTGGTGTATGATAACTATTGCCTGTTGTGACCAGTAGTGTAAGAGTTTATCTATTAAATATTTACACACACACACCTATTTTATTTATATAGATATAAATCAAAACCAAAGAAGTTTTTTTTTTTTCCAACTCATTTCATTAATTTTGTATATAAAAAAAAAAAAAAAATACTTTTTCATAAAAATAAAGTATGTGTTTTTCTTACTATAAAAGATTCTTTTTCTCTCGGTTGAAACACAGATATATTTTTATTTGGCTTTTTCTGGCAATCTGCGTAGATGAAAGTCTGATTTGTCTAATTCAAAAGTTCTACCAATGACCCCGCCATCCGCATTTCTGGTTCATTTTAGCATTCTATGGTGGTTAAATTGTATTTTTTCTAATCCATGTCCAAACACCTGCTGATTAGAATTATGTTAGCTTACAACTAAAAAACTGTCTCAAAGGAACCATTATTCTAGAAAAGAAAGATTTGAGTTTTTATAAATAATTTAAAAATGAAACAAAACGTTGAAAATTAGAAAAATATTTGGTTATGGTGCATAAAAGGAGACACTAACTTTCCAACACAGTTGGCACACGCATCTCTCAATTTAGGTATCGAAGCATAGAACTGATACAGTTTCCAATTATATTTTAAGTTTAGTTGTTTTTTTTTTGTTTTTTTTAACATAGTTATTTAAAAAGATATGCGATTTAAAAAAAAAAAAAAATTTTTTGCAGCAGATGATTGCATATTAAGTCAAATTTATTAAGACAATTCATTAAAGCAATATATTTTTATAAATTTTTTAATATATTTTTTCAAACACTTATAGTTTTTTTATTTATACCCATGTAATCTATTACAATCAATTATCAATTTTTTTTTAATATATTTTTTCTAATATATTTACGTTATTTTCTTTTTTGAAAAATGTTCATTTTTTTTATACAAACCTGTGCAAAAATTACGGTCATCGCCGATTTAAAAAAAAAAAAAAAGAAAAAGTTATTGTTATAGTTAACTATATTTTACGTTTATTTTTTTCACTCTTTAAAATAAAATATATAAAAATATGTAAACTTTCTTTATCAATTGATTTTGCATTTTTAATCGCATAGAAATATCTAAAGTTTGACAAAATAAAGTTATTTGAAAAAGATGTGCAACTAAAAAACAATTGATTAAGAATGTTTACATATTTTTTATAAGGAGGGTTAAAAAATAAACGTGAAAGTTTTTTTTAATTGGCGACGATCGTAATAAACTATGCAAAATTACATAAAGTATATGGTAAATAAAGTATATCTAAATATAATACATTAAAAAAAGAAAACCTAACTATATTAAAAAAAAAAAAAAACTATTATAAAAAATATTAGCAAAAACATCTTCATATTTTGCCCAAAAGTAGTCAGTTTTGATGAATAGTGGAAGTATTGTATCCATTTTGTGCTTCCATAACTCAATTGACAGACCAGCTGCCATGTTTGAAAGTTAGGGACTGGTTTTATGCACAATTACCAAAAATTCAGATTTTTTTGTGCTGGTAGTTTGTGTGGCCTATATCGAAGAAACCAACTTTTCATCAGCAGTTTATGTAAACATAATTACAGAAACGTATCTGTAATTTATTTGGCCACACACTTTATTCTTGACTGCAATCTCTCACAGATATGATGTTGCTAGTCTCAGTTTTTTCTACAAATACTATTATGGCATGTGTTCCTCAGAATTGTCCGATCTATTCCCTGCTTCATTAATTCCAGCTTGTTCGTCTAGAGATTGCTATCAATTTGTTGTTTTAATATCTCATTGTAATACAGCTTCCTATTCTCGTAGCTTATTTCCAAGTACTGTGAGGTTATGGAACTCTCTTTCTGCTCACTGTTTTCTTTCTACCTACAGCGTTGATTTTTTTAAATTTTATTTTTATCAGGACTAAGGTCAATAGGCATTTCCTGTCTTTACAATAATCAGCTTTCATACTTGTTGGCTTTTTACATCAAGTGCCTTTATGCTTTGATTTCCATGCCAAATCTGTCAATCTGTAGCAGACAATTCTAAATTGAGTAACTAGTCAAATTTATTAAGACAATTCATTAAAGCAATAATGAATTTCAGTGATTCATTTTTCAAAGGACAAAACAAGTGTGTAAGAAAAATTTTTTTACCATCAACCTGAACTAACCACAACCTAACTAATTTAGTTCAAAGGCTGTACCAATTAAAAAAATAAAAAATTAAGCAAACCTTAACTTTCATGAACAACAACAAAAATTTGTAAAATAAGTTGCTTCATTATATTTTCTTTGTCAAGAATATTTTTCCATAAAATGTAACAGTGATTTTTGTTGTCTGCCTTGAATGTTTAACAAAAAAATGAAAAGAAAACCAAAAACTTTTATATGTTGATGAAAATATTTGAGCGAACTTTAAAAAAAAAACAAACCAGAATTTCCTCATCTCTCTGTAAAAATATATACTAGCAGGCCACTTAGCATTGCCCGCTTGTAAAATACACTTGAATATATAATTTAGTTTATGCAGATTTTGTATTGATTATTGAAGACCCAATTCTCTATTGATAGTTATATTCTACCTAATATATAATAGGCATTTTAAAAGTTAAAAAAAGACTTGGATGTTATCAGCTAGAACGAAAACCTATAGCTCTCTAGCATTCTTTGTTACCATCTAAGCTAAGTTCATACGCATATATAAGAACAAATACCGTTGTTAAAAATATAAATATATATTTGTGCATGTGTAGAAATAACACATACGTGTGCCAAGTTCCAATTTTCTTTCAATTTTAACCTCTTAGCTATTTTTACCAGCTAAAAACCATGGCCTTCGCAATATATTGACAACATATATTAAGGTCATGCTAAAAAACAAATCTAATTTGTTCCACAGGTTCAAATTTCCTATAGATCAAGTTTCAAATCTGTGGATCAAAACTTGACAGTAGTTTGGGAGAGATTGTTCCGCACATAGGCAGAGAGACAAGGTGACTTATATGTACTTTTGCAGAATCTGTCATTGTGCTTAGGGAGATAACTCCATTTTATTAAGATTCATTTTTCATATGAAAAATTGGAATGCTAAAACTAATGCAACTTCGAGAATTCCTGTTTTATTTTCTTTTAAGCAAAATATCAAATTTTTTGAGGCAGCAAGGAGGAGGCCGACAGTGGCCATATTGACTTAAATTCTGACAAAATTCAAGGGATACAATTCAATTTGACTAGAAATTTTTATTAAATATAATTGCTATGAATCATAAAATTTTATTAAATATAATTGCTATGAATCATAAAATTTGACCTTAAAAACAATAAACAAGAAAACTGATCAGTTTACATGAATTTTGGAATATGACATCTTCATTCCATGACGAGTACATAAAGACTTTTCGGCCCTTTTGCAAAGTCCAGAACCCATCATTGTGCTACAAGATAACATAGTTATAATATAAAACTTATTGTTTTGCTTGGGCTTTGAAACCATCTGTCCAGTTTATGACTTCCGGATTAAAAAAATTTTGCGCATGTATAAATAAATAAAAACAAACCCATAAAGGCCTGCCTTTCTTTTTTTTTTTTTTTCTTTTTTTAACTCTGCAATTTATGGATTGGGTTCTTCTGTTTTATACATTTTTTTTTTTTTTTACTCTCCTAATGTAAACAAAAACGAATATAAATAAAGCTGAAAATATTTTTGTAAAAATTGGTTTGTATTACAAATAAATAAAATCGTTCTGCTTAAGTATCTTATTTATTTTTTTTTTTCCATTTCAAATAATAAAATACACAAGAAATCTATCGGCATTTTATGAATGGTTCTTTTTCATATTTTATTTTTTTCCTTAAATTTCTGTATATTATTATTTTATTTTTTTTTTTTTGGAATTCTGATATAAACAAAATACAAAACCGAAGATAATAAAACCATGTATGTTTTTAGCATCCCAAATTTTTAAAATGATTATTTTGATTGAATTTTCATTGCAAGTTAGAATCGTTTTTAAAAAAGAAAAAAAAAAAAAAAAAACGTTTTTCTAATATATAAACAAAACGAAACAACTATTTGATAAATTTACATTTATAAAAAAAAAAATTTTTTTTTTATTTTTAACGACCTAACTCAGCATAGTTTAACTCCTAAAAAGGAAGCAAAATTTTTTTCTTGCTAATGTTTTAACGGCTTTTAAAGATAATATAAAAGGAATTTTTAAAAAATAATTAAAATTTAACATTTTAGAGTGGGGATCACTTTCCTCTAAATTTAACGTAAAATGAACACTTATTGGTCAAATAGTGGTTGACAAGACATGTAATCGTCAGCATTTGTTTCAAGTTTGGTGGCGGGGGGAGGGGTGCATTTATATTTTCTTAAGTTAAGAAAATATTTAATGATGTATTTTTCTAACGTGTGATTGGCTAGATTATCGAAAAGTCTTTATATTTAATACTTTGGTTAATGGCTGGAGATTTTTATCCCTCGCACTAAAATTGTTTTTGGCTTATTCCTGCAGAAGGTGGGATTGGGTAAATTGGCTTTATTAAGTCACAATCAGATATCAACATAATAAACATTCACAATGAACATAAAAAACTGATAAACAATGACATTTTAGCAACATTTTGTCATTATTCTTAAACATTTTGCTTAACAAAATTTTTTTTTTTTTCCAGGTTGAAAAATGGTCTTATCAAAAGAAAAGTGCCAAACTATCATTGCTCTGCATCAAAGTGGATTGAAATGCAAAGGCATTGCAACAAGGTGTACCATCTTCAGAATAATCAAACAGTTCAAGACTGTCGAATGCTTGCCAAGATCGTCTGTTAATAAGGTCTCAACTTAAGAATCGGACTTCATCCAGTGCCACACTTGCTGAAGCGTGGAATGAGGTTGGTGTAAATGCCTCAATGCGCACAGTAAGAAGAATTTTTGACAGTAATCTCAAATCAAGGAGAGTAGCAAAAAAGCCTTTTCTATCAAGAAAAAATATCTGACAGGCTGAAGTTTTGTAGAAAATATGAAGATTCGACAGTGGGATATTTTCAGATAAGGCACCATTTCGCTTCTTTGGAGCTTCTGGAAAATCCCTTGTTAGGAGAGGGAAGGGGGAACGCTTCCATCAATCTTGCGTGATCCCTATGGTAAAGCATCCGGACACTGTTAACGTATTGGGTTGCTTTTCATTTCGGGGGAATTGGAGCACTAACTATTCTACTGAAAATATTGCTATGAATGCCAAATGGTACGTGAATGTGTTTAAAGATCATTTCCTCCCAGCAATTCAACAAGGATGATAACAAAGTTCTTGAATGATAAAGATATCAATCTTGAAACCTTGGACCGGGAATTCTTCGGATTTGAATTCCATAGAGAATCTTTGGGCAATAATTAAACAAGCGGTGGATAAGTAAAAGCCACCTAATTGTGAGCAACTGAAATAACTTATTACTCAAGAATGGAACAATATTAGTGCAAAGACGATTGAAAAGCATGCCAAAGCATATTGAAACAATCCTAAAGAAGGGATGCCATTGCAAATATTAGCTTTCATCATTATTTTGTTATTTCTAAATAAATTAATTTGGACAGCTAATCTGCTTATATTTCTTCTTTAAATTATTTATGCAGCATTTTGAAAATCCTGAAAATAAATGGTACTCATGCAGAGAATGATCCGGACGTAACTCAGCGCGCACCCGGCTTTCCCCGGAATATCGCATCAACAGCCGGAGTAAGCTGAGCGTCGCTGAGGAGATTAAGCCGTTTGTCGTTGGCTCAGCTTTATATTACATCAATGTAGTGCGATGGTTTTCAACGCGACGCGCGTTCGCGCAAGTTAAAAATTCAAAGCAGCAGACGACAATCATGAAAAGGAAGAAAAGTTTAGAAAAAGATAAAAAACACACCAGAAAGAAAACATGAATTCTACAGAATTATCTGAGCAGTTAAAAACAGCAGCGGGAGTCCTGGAATTTTGTCAGGATAGGGGATTGCTTGCATGAACGAAAACGTGTCCCACTTGTGGACATAGCTGCGCTTTTATTGCAAGAGGCAAAGTAAGTGATGGCTATACCTGGAGGTGCCAGGCTGGCAAATGCTGAACATTCATTTCTATCTGAACAGGAACTTTTTTCACAAAATCTAGGCTGGCAATTGCCGTAATACTAAAACTGATCTATTTATGGGCATTTGAGAGAGCAATGCAAAAAGACCTCCAACGCGAATGTGGAATTTGCTCGACGCACATCATCACCGACTGGAAGAATTTCTTAAGAGACATTTGCGGGGAATATTTTCTAACGAATCCCCGACGGATAGGGGGCCCAGGCCATACGGTGGAGGTAGATGAGGCTTTGTTTAACCGTAGAAAGCATAACGTCGGCAGGTTACTCACATCGGTCTGGGTTTTTGGTGGATACGACCCCACCGAAAAGGAAGGTTTCTTGGTGAGTGTACCAAACTGAAATGGCGAAACCCTCCTTCCATTAATAAAACAATATATTCTGCCGAGGACCATGGTCGGATCAGACTGTTGGAAGGCATACAACAAAGTGGGGGGGAGAGGGGTATCGCCATTTGACGGTGAACCACAGCCTTCACTTCATAGATCCCGAAATGAAGGCTACGACGAATCATGTGGAAGGAAGCTAAACAACACAACAAAATAGAACGCGCGAGCTTTTGGACACACATCTCCTCGAGTTTATGTGGAGGCAAACATTTGGTAAAGCTCCTTTTGTCTACATATTAGCTCACATCGCCAAAAACTACCCGGTTGATGATGAGCTTCCTTGCTCGTCCGCTATCACCTCTGCATCCACTTTGGCGTCGTGTGATGCCCTCCAACAGTCTGAGGAAACAACATCTGTTTTTAAAAAAAAAAAAAAAAAATTCTACCCAGTTTTCTTTTTCCAATTTCCAGGTTTTTCCTTCAACCCCCCCCCCCAAAAAAGGGCAAAAAAAAAAATTTGTTTTTATTGAAAAAAAAAATTTGTTTAATACAAAAAAAAAATCTGTTTTTATTGAAAAAAAAAAAATACATAAAACAAAAACTTTACGAACACAAAATTTCTTGAAAGTATTTAATTTACTTTGAGCCTTTTCTTGTATAATAAAAAATCTGTTACATTTAAAAACATTGTTTAAACATTTTCCTTTACGGTCAATAAAACTTAAAAATTAAGGTAGGTTTCTCTTTTCTTATGCTTTCAGCGGCGATGCTCGGCTTACTCCGGTTGTTGATGTCGTATTCCAGGGAAAGCCGGGCGTGTGCTGAGTTACGTCCGGATCACTCTCTGCATGCGTACCAAATAAATCGTTGAAAAGCCCCATTTATCTTGAAATCCTGAAAATTACCATCGTCTCAAAACTATGGCCATGACTTTTTTTTCTTAAAGATTTCTGCCTCAACAGAAAAATATTAGACAAAATGTTTACTCGGAAAATTATTTTACCGAAAACAATTAATATTAAACTTTAAAAAGGAAGATACTAGAATTTAAAACAAAAAAACAAAACTTTTATTTACACTCAATCAGATGTGCCTTATGCACTAATAAAAATGTAATTGGCATTTTCTTGCACTTTTTAAGATTTTAAATAGTTATAAATGTTCTCATTATAAAAAACGATTATATTGATTATAATTTTTTTACAGAAGACATAAAATTAATTGCACAAACTATAAAATTATATTTTGATACATTAAATCACTCATTGAAAAGAAATATTAGTTCATTAAAATTATATTTTGATACATTTTTATTCAATAAATGTTTTGATTTTCATATAGTTTTGTGTTATTTATTTCGTTATATATTTTTGTTTTTCGTAAACATTTGTTCATATTTGAGGTTTATATAATGGCCGCTAGATGTCATTTCTCTTTTGAAGAAGTGTCGATAACTCGTCTGTTGCTAATATGTCACTATCATGCAGAAGTGCCTATAAAACTACATTAAATAAAGTACAGTGTAACCCTGATATGAGGCATCTCTGACCCACTGCTTCTCTTATACCAGGGTTACATTTATATCCGGGTTACACTGTACATTAACACAGGCTCTAATTTGGGACCAGAGAGAATCTCTTACATCGGGGTTCTCAGATTATGGTCTCTTATATCCGGGTTCCACTGTAGTTGACAAAAACAAGGCCGATAGCCATTAGTTGCGTGCTCTCGTGTAATGGATGAATTCTTAAAAGATAAACTAAAATGACTGAAAAATGGACTGAAATGACTTAAATAAAAAGTAAATGACTTAAATGAACTTAAGGATGAATTGAATGACCTTAAGAATGACTTGAATGCTTAAAAAATAACTGGAATCCTTCAAAAACAACTTGAATGATTTGGAGAATGACTTGAAATACTGCATTCACCCTTTCATACTGGGGGACGTCCTACTTAACTCCCAATTTCTTAAAACATTTTTTATTGACGTGTAAAAACAAAAGATAATTGTAAAATGGTACAATAATTAATTTGTGTCGAGGGCGTGGGAAGAAAAAACAAAAGGCGATTAGTAGGACCCTCCCAACCCAGTCTAGTTGATAGACTGCCCGTTCCACTAGGTTTGTAAAAGGAACCTTGCTTCTGCGGGTTAGTCTCTAAGTGGGGATGCCCTCTAGATGGGGGTGAATGGAGAAAAGAAAATTTTGTGGGTAAGGAATGGGGGTTAGTTTGTATTTCTTTCTCCAAGATGGGTGAAATTTAGAGGAGGGGGTGAAAACAAAAATTGTAAGGAGGGGGTGGGGATCTTGGAGGCTTCCTAATCGGGGAGGGATTGAACACACACTCAGCTAGCTGAGAGGCTACTTTAATTTTACTTTACGGAACTGCGCGGAACATGTATTCAAATTTGGCTTGTCTTCGTACATACATACTTGCTACATGTATCCATCTTCTGTCAAATGCAGCGCGATGCGGCCTTCTTCTATCACATCTGATCTTTACCCGTAGTTGGTATTTAAAGAAAGCGATCAGATCCTGATCAGAAAAAGACCCCCCCCCCCCAGTAACCTTGCAGACGTGACGTCTAAATCACCATTCTCGCCACGGCCAGGATCGTAACGCCGTATCGTCTTTCTCGGTCCCACGGCGGCCTCACGTTGTCCACAACATTGGATACAGTAATTGGGCGAGGATGCTCAGGATCGATGCGAGCCGTCACTTTGCTGACATACGACCAGTACCGGTGGAGTTCGCGGCAATCAAAGAAAGCATGATCAGTCGTTTCTATGGCCGTTGTCCCATGACGGGGACAATCAGGCGACTCCAAAAACCCGGAACTGCATTGTACGTTGTTGAGTAAAAGTGCATTTCGGGCCAATCGCCAGGTCAGAGAAGTCTGAACTGTTCAGATGACTCAAACTCTACACGGAACGGATCTCACTCTGCTGCCAACCCAAACGCGTGCATAGCGGGTCGTCGGTGGCCCCTTCACTAGATCCTTGTGGCGTTCCCTACGGGTAGCAGTCACAAGGTCACTACACCTTGGTAGTCATTTTAGCGCAGCGTGGCACTCTTTCATGTAGGCAGATTCTCCCCACAGCCTGTGACGGCTCTCGATAGAATGGTCGAGAATGAGGTCGGGGAAGATAGCAATAACCACGGGTTGCCACGGTTGGTCATCTTGCATATAGTGGCTCAGGAAGGCCAGCCTCTCAGTGTCTCGATGACACTTCAAGTCCAGCATTCCCAAGCCTCCCTCACATGGACGTTGAATACAGACTTGTCTGCTCACCCAGTGTCTTCCTCTGTCCCAAAGAAGCAAGGACAAGAGTTCGACAGTTGTTAGGTGTTGTGCAGGCAGGGGAAGTACAGCTAATCGGTAAAGGATGAGAGGAAAGACGTAAGTGGCGCATGCCTCAGCTCTACCCTTTAAGGAAAGTTTCCTAGGAAGCCACGAATTGACTGCAGCCTCCACCTTTGACTGTACCTCGAACCAATTTTTGTCAAGCTGGAGACCTGGTCCGAACCACACACCGAGGATCCGAACCGGGCCATCCGTCCAGCTGAAGGGCGGCGGGAGGTTGGCGTTGCCACTCCAGGCACCCAACCGCAGTCCTACCGACTTGCTGCAGTTTATCTTGGTCTCTGTAATTCTTTCAAACAGAGCGAGCACCTCCCACACGATCTCGATGTCTCTGAAGCTTGCCACAAAGACCGTGACATGATTGGAGAACGCGGATACCTTGGCGGCTGAGCCACTGGGTATTGCAATTCCGCGCAGGGCCGAATTTGCCTCCCCACGTCTCAGCTTGCAGAGCAGGGGCTCCAAAGCCAGGACATAGAGCAGGGGTGACAGGGGACAACCCTGACAAACCGACCGAGAGATAAGAAATGGTTTCGAGCGCTTTCCATTGACTTGCACGATGGGTGTGGGCTGTCGATACATCACGGAGATCCACTTGCAGAAGTCCATTTTAAAACTGGCGGCCTCTAAGACAGATGCCAAGAAACGATGGTCGACCCTATCGAAAGCTTTGGACTCCCCTTTCACAGCATAGTTCTGTTCCGGTTCAACCAACTCGCCGATAACAACCTGCAGCCGATTCGACAGGACTTTGGCCAAAATCTTCAACTCTGTGTTTAGCAGAGTTATGGGCCTGTAATTGTCTAACTCTTTCCCACCATGCCTGTCATCTTTCTTCAGCAATGTGATCACTCCCTTGATGACTTGCCTCGGGATGGATCCCTGAGCAAACCAATGGTTGAACACATCCGTCAGAAGAGGCAGAAACATGGGCGACAGCCTCAAATACAGTTCGTATGGCAGACCATCAAGTCCCGCCGATCTGTCACAGCTGACCTGCTTCAGCTCAGTAAAACCCTTCTGCTCCGTCACCTGACCCTCGCAGCTAGCTGCTCTATCCGCCTCAAGGCGGAGAGAGTCAGCCAAATAGTCGCTAAACTCAAGGACTGGAAGATTGGGCTGCTGCGTAAAACGCTCCTCGAAATGTTCTCGAAACCACTCGCAGATCTCCCGAGTCGATTCCAGGGTGCGTCCATCCAGATGTCTTACCTTTGCAATGTACTTGTCCGAGCCACGCCTAGAAATTTCATGACGCGTGTCAGTGTTGGAATTGACTGCTTCATTGCCTACCATTCTAAACCTAGCTCTGACTACTTGACCTTCATAATGCTCGCTATTCTCATGCAGAAGGTCCTGCTTAGCTAGTTCTTGACCAACCCTATCACCCTACCCCATAGCCCGGGCTAGTTTCTGCTCTAGCTTCTTCTTCGTCTTGGCCTTATCTAGTGCGAGGCGCTGGGCATACTTGACGGAGAAGGTTCTAATTTTAGCTTTTAGACCTACCCACCATTTACTCCCAGTAACTGTTCCCACTAGTGCTTTTTGAATTAATTCTATTAGCTTCTCTTGGAAGTCTTGTATCTCCAGAAGGGAAGTGTTTAACTTCCAGTGAGCCACTAACTTAGGCCCATTTCCTAGCTTCAGCCGGGCCATAACTAGTTTATGGTCTGTCTGGCTTAGCCAAGTGAACGTGGGACAAGATAAGGCATCTACTTCGCCTCTCCTAACTAACATCCTGTCCAAGTAAGTGTTTGGATAGGAGGAAACGCTATTGGTCCACGTCCACATCTCCCACCCCGGATGCTCGACCCGAAACCTGTCAACCAGACCGCATCTAGCCATCAGATCAGCCAGGCTGAACTCACACCTATCCAATCCTCTAGCATCGCCTCCTACCTTATCTATCTCGGGGTCTAAGATGGTGTTCCAATCTCCCATTAGCACTACCCGCTTCCGACAATCTACAAACGCGTCAAGCTGACTGAAGAATGAAACCCTCTCACGAACGGTGCTGGGCGCATGAACCGCGATCACCCGAAACACAGAATCTTTTACAGCAACATCGGCCACAACCAGCCTGCCCACCGCATCCCTATGAACAACGTCGACCGTCGCCGACAGGGTACGTTTAATCAGCACGAAAACTCCCTTCCCCCGCGGGCTGCCATATGCTGAGAAAACCGCAAAATCTTGGGCCAGCACCTTACAGTCCACAGAGGAAACGAAATGCGTCTCCTGAATCGCATCCAATTCCAGGGACAAGAGGTCGTGCCGGAGGTGAGCCGCCTGGCCAGACGATCTCAAACCTCTCGCATTCAAAGTAGCCAAATTCAAAGCCATGGTACCTACCTTAGGGTGTGTCACACTCAGGTCCGAAGTGAGCCGGGGAGAGGACGCCGACGTTATGTGCC
Organism: Euprymna scolopes; assembly: GCF_053919585.1. Lineage (NCBI taxonomy): Eukaryota > Metazoa > Mollusca > Cephalopoda > Sepiida > Sepiolidae > Euprymna > Euprymna scolopes. Next base: position 50,612,904 of record NC_136493.1, on the reverse strand, counting down.
ATGCTCAAGGTGGTCAGGTTTTTCATATCCTGACCTCTCGCAATGCCGCCGACATCCAAAGGATAAATTAATTTCATGGCCCTGTAGAGTGACGGATGGACCAACACTGGGACCCTTCCCTTGCATTGTTTTGACAGTTCGTCCAGAGAAGTGTCATTTTTCTTTTCCAGTTCTATTCCTGGAAACGCCCCTTTAGCGGCCTGCAGCCTTGTCCACAAGTTGTTCTTGCAGGCCTCTGGAATTCTGACAAAAGTTATTAGGAGCGGGGTGTCCGGGAAATTTGAGGGGATATTTACATCTTTCCCCTCTATCTGTTTATAATCGAGCAGAGGTTTTAAGTTTTTCCTCTGCTGATGGGAAATGTCTGTTGCCACAGATTCAGGGTCTCCATAACATAGTTCCTCGGGGGCAAGGGCTTTTAATTTGGTTGGTCTGCGAGAGGCAGAGGAGTCTCTCCCCTCCCTCAGTTCATTCTTTTCCTTTTCGTTTTGGGGTCGTGGCTCAGTTTACATTGGTGTGGAGACGGGAGTTTGCCTGGTGCTGGTGTGATGTCTGGTGTTGGTACAGTGTCTGGTTTGGGGGTGGAAGTGGTTTTTGTTGTTAGGGGTGTTGTATGTTCACAGTGAGTGGGGCCACCTTTTCTTCCCCTTTTCTTTTGTTTTTCTTTTTTATTCTTTCGAATGAACCAGGGAGAGGTGAGGTTGAGTTCTTCTTCTTCTCACTTGCAGATTCATTCTCAGAGAAGCAGTCTTTTCTCCGCTTGACCCCCGTCTCGATTGGTGTGGGGACCGTTGGTTGTGTCTGCTCCTCTAGTTGCTGCTGCGGATGTTTTTGTTGCTGCTGCTTTCGCTGGTCTCGTTTTTGCTTCTGCTGCACTTGCTGCTCTTGCTGCTGTGGTAGTTGTTGTTGATGCAGCTGTTTCTGCGGCATCGGCTGCGGTGGCTGTTGTTGTTGCTGCATTTGCAGACGCTGCTGCCTCGATTTTTGGTCTGGTGGTGGGATGGTGGCGGATGGGATTATTGGTTTCCGTTTTTGTCTCACTACCGTGCTCCATTCCTCCCCCTTGACCTCCTGGGTGGTTTGGGTTTTCCTTGGAGCTGGGGTTAGTGCCGTGGTTGCAGAGGTTGTTGCCGCCTGTTTTGGCACGGGCGCTGTGTCAAGGGTTGTGATCGCCTTTTGGGTCGTTTGATTAGGGGTTACCCTTTTGGGGCAGCTACCCTTTGAGGTCAGCTCCTAGCCATGTGGCCCTGCTTTTGGCAGAACCAGCAGTGCGGACGACGGCCCTCCACCAGTACCGTTATGCTGGCGTCCTTGTATGTCAGCAGTGCTGGTATTGCCCGAACACCCTCCCTCTTCAGCCTCATTGCTATTGTGTAGCAGCCCAGCTGAGTCCCAGTTTTTGACCTGCTGGGGTCACCTGTTCTACCTCACCGTACTGGCTGAAGAGGCATCCTAACAGTTCCGCAGGTATTTGGGTTGGCACATTAAATACCTGCACCCGAGTCCTTTTCTTGCCCTGGTATTCGGGTATTAGTTTGACTCTCCCATGCTTTATTTCTTGGAGGGAGAGTCTCTCTGCATCATCCTTGGTGAGTAGGAGGATGTCCCACATGGCGAAGCTCCTCTGGTACAGGTACAGTACCGGGATGTTAAGTTTGTGGAGGAGCCCCGCCATGTCTTCCTTCTTCATCCCCAGGAGGCGGTTTTCCAGTATATTGGAAATGGCGAAGGACAGGACTCTGCCCTCAATCGCCTCCCAGGCACCCGGTATGGGTTTTATATCTTCCCCCTCTATGTATTGTCAGTACTTTGTCAGGTACAGGTTTCTATACTCTTGAGGGGGCAGTTGTTTTTCTATGGTCTTCCTCCACACAGACCCTCTTGGTGGTGGTGGTGTTGGTATGGGGTCTTTGGTGGGGTTAGACTGGTTTTGGTCTTTTATGGAGGGTGTCCCTATTCGTGACACTTCCTGCCTCCCGAGATTTCTTAGTCTGTCCTTTTGTGGGAGTGTCGCTTTTTTTTTGGGGGGGGGGGGGCGGCTCCCTTTTTTCTTTTGAGCCTGACTCTCCTCGGTTAGAGTCTTTTTCGAGAGCAGCTTCCTGTTTTGGGGAGTCGGCCTCTTGGGGAGCATGATCTTTTTTGTTTAGTTTGAGGCCATCTGCCCCTTCCTTGTTTGTGAGGTCCAGGCGGTATGCCCTCTCATTTTCTTGACCTGCTCACCTTTTGGGGGAGCAAACCTCCTGGGGAGCGCTGTCCCCTTTATTGTCCTTTTGGCCTGGCACCTCCTCCTTTTTGTGGCCGGAGTGAGATGCTATGACCGATTTTGGTTTTGCTCCCCTTTGGGGGGAGTCGCCGTCGGGGGGAGTCGCCGTCGGGGGAGCTTTTTGGTAAATTTTCCCCCTCCTGGGGAACGTCCAATGCTGTCATATCCGGCCGGTATGCCCCGTCAGTGGTTGTTTTTGCTCCTCTTGTTGGAGAGTCGTCCTCTTGGGGAACAGTAGCTCCCTGGCTGGGGGTATCCATATTGGTGGCCCCCTTGCTGAGGGTATCCATATTGGTGGCCCCCGGGTTTGGGGTGTCCGTTTTGGTTCCTTCTTTTAAAAATCACCGAAAGTGACGTGGAGATGATGTCCAAAGTGGGGAGCCGACTTTGGCGCCAAAAAGAAGTTGTGCCAAAAGGCGTCAAGAGGGGAGGTAGAACTGAAAGAGGGAGTGGGAAGTTAGTGGAGGGATGAGAGAAAGTGTTTTCGACCCTTCCTCGTGGGAAGGTCGTAAATTATCAGCTCGGATCCCCCCGTGAGGGGGGAGAGCAGAGAAAGACAGACAAAGTGGGGATGCGGACAGAACGCTACCCAACAAGTTCGTCAGGTGTTTCCGGGCACGAGAACAGCACTGCCTCGCGCGGTGTATGTATCAGAGAACAGATACTACACTTTGATCTTGGCCAAAAGGCCAAGAAAAGGGTATTTATTTGCTCCCCCACTGAGCAAATTAGGAACAAGGCCGATTTTTAAAGTGAGGAGTGAAGGGGAAATGGGGACCAACTCCCCGGGGAGTAGGGGAGCTGGATCGTGACAATTGGTATGAAGGGTTGCCCCTACATTGACCAAGGTCTTATATGTGAGGCTGCCCCCACATATGGTCTTTGTTTGCAGTATCTGCCGGAACAGATACTACACTTTGATCTTCATATTTAATTTATTCTGTTTAAAGAAAAAATTACAATTAAAAAAAATTCCAATAATCTCCAAAAGACAAAACGAATTTAGGCACAAGGCCCTATAAGATCTGGGAAGGGGAGTGTTGCAGGGTCTTTGTAACTAAAGTAAAAATTGGAGTCTTTGTCGACTTTACTCTTGACTGGTAACGTTTACTACAATACCTCATTCACTCTGTGGACTCTAAACTTGGCCAAAAGGCCAAGAAAAGCTAAAAAAAGCTGAGAACAGCATCTATTAACAACAGACCTTTGATCTTAACCAAAAAGGCCAAGCACAAAAGTGTTACTGACAGACCGACCGACCGACGGAGTGACTTATAAAGTCGCTTGCACGCGACTAAAAATCATTCTTTTTTTCCAATTCTTTAGTATAACAGTTACCTTCCTTAGAACAATGAGTTAAAATTCCACATTACCAATAAATATTTATTCATGAAACTTAACTTACCATACGATGACTGCTTTTCTTGTTTTTTTTTCGTTCATTTTCTTAAAATCTTTCCATTAATTTTTCATTGTATTTTCTTTGTAACAAAAAATATTTAAATGTCTTTTTCATAATTTTTAATTTTGCTAGCGTTTTAAGACTGGCAAAAAAAAAAAAAAAAAAAAAAAAAAAAATTCGTTAGCGACATTTGGGTAGTTTACGTAACATTTTATTTAGAATCTTAACTCATTGTTCTAAGGGAAATAACTGTATTTTTCTAAGAATTATAAGAAAAACATTTTTTTATATTTTTTTTACGACCTGCCTCAGCGGAGTATCACCCCCCCCAACCACCCATGTTAAGAACGGCTTTCAGAATACCCCCCCACACCTCCCCCATGTTAAGAACGGCTTTCGAGGTTGGGGGGGGGGGTACTCCGAAAGCCGTTCTTAACATAGGGAGGTTGGGGTGTTTATAATACGCCTGGGGCATTTCGTAAAAATTTAGTTTTATTACTTGCATGTTTGTTTAAGCAAAAATTACAATATCATCACATTTTATATTTTTTATAAATAAAAAAAAAAATATTTAAAATGCGATAATATTGTAATTTTTACTTAAACAAGCATGCAAGTAATTGTAAGAAAAAATAAATACCATATTTTCAACTACTTCGGTAAAATATAGTTACTTCCTTAAGAACAATGAGTTAAGGTTCTGAATAACTATTTCAACTATTTTAGAAAAACTGTCAAAATATTGGTAAAATATAGTTATCTCATTTCTTTTCTCATTGGAGAAGGGAGAGACATTTTCAGCGAAATAATCAAAAACAAACGAGATGTGGCTGACCGTTATCCTGAAACGCTTACGATGGTTAAATTTGTTTAAAAAATTTATCAACTGTTTTTTCCTCCCAGGTAGGGAAACGAAGAAGCGTTTTTTAAAATTACGGCGCCGTTGGAAACTTTCATTGACATGTTCGTATTTTGAATGTGTAATTCAAGAACAATTTATATTTCAAGAACAGTAACTCTTGATTTCTCAGCCCAACAATTACCTCCCTTGAACAACAGTCGGCATCTCCGATTTTTTCTAAGCGTTACTTTTTAAGTATGTGTTCGAACAATCGATCATTTTTTTTTTTTTTTTTTTTTTTTTAAGAATGAAGACCAGACGAAAAAATTTTTTTTTAAATTAACACCCTCCTAAAACAAATTATTCAAGTCATTATACCTTGAAAACTTGTCGAGAAAAACAAAAATATTATTTTAAAATTTAGTGTGGGATCGATTTCGCATATACATTTAACGCGAACTGCCCCCCCTCCCCATTTACAGGTATTTTTTGCGTGTTAGGGCATTTAAACAATTTTGTATTTTGCTGTATTTTATTTTTTGGGAGTAGGGGAGTCGGGGAGGAGATGGTGTTTTATTTTTAGGCGATTGGTGTGATTTTTACAACCTTGCTACTCGGAGTTTGATGGTAGAAAAATCTGGTTACCCCCAAAAGATAGAAAAGCCCAGAAATGGTGGATCATTTTACGTTAAATTTATACCCTAAAATGATTTCTTTTCAGAAATTTAAAATAGTTATATTTGTCTTCTTTTTCTTCTACTTTTTCTTCTTTTTTGTCTTTTGTCTTTTTCTTCTTCTTTGTCTTTTGCCTTTTTCTTTTTCTTTTCTTCTTTTTCCTATTCTTTTTTTTTTCCTATTCTTTTTCTTCAGTCAGTTTTTCACGGTTTTCTCACATGCATTGTTGTATATGATCTGAGGGAGAGGTCTCTATTTTATGTGGTGGCTGGACATTATATTGAATTATGACCACAGACAGGTTTCAACATGAAAAGCATACTCTAGTGCCCGTCACAGGGAGAAGATGATATAAACCTGCCTTTGATGAATATAATAATTTCACTGATGACCTACTTTTCTGACCGACTTACCACATTACTGACATCACGTGATACAGCGTGTAATCTGAAACCGAAAGAATTATGCCAATGATGGTTGAAAGGCGTGGACGTAAGCGAAAGACTCCTACAGACGAATGGGATGGGTAAAAATTTACAGTACCAGGATACACGTTCCTCGGTCCCGGAACAGACCTAGACAAAGTACATTATCATACGACAGTAAACGAACTTGACCACGACATAAATTACAAAAACCCGCATAAACGGACGAGACACTGAGGGAACCGGACTACTTGGTGGCATCAGCAGAGCAGCTATCAGAGCTAAAAACTACCTTGGACCCGATTCAACTTTCCGAAACAGTAACCCCACCAACTGTGTTGGCGCTGATGCTGGCAATCATACTAATAAAACTGGAAACGGATCAAAGAGAGAATTCGTCAGATGGCGGAGAGAGTAACAGGTAGCAGGGAACGTTCATCGGAGGGTGCGCTCCCACCTGAGATGGAAAACGGAATCGGAGAGGTCACAATCAAGAAACAATGCAAAAGCATGGTGAAGACGACGAACATGAACAGTGCGCAAGGCACATTCATACAACACTACTCGGAAACGGACACCATGCACAACGTAGGTCAGTTCTGTTGGTCTCAGCCGGAATCTGCAGATTACATTGTACCATACTTTCTTTAAACATGGATAAAATGGGAGGTGGTGATGGCAGGCGGAACTTTGTACAGGGTAAAAAGCATAGGATGCACGATGGACAACATCATATGCGGGAGATGATTAACGAAAAACAATGTGGAGGTATTCGTACCAAATTCTGAACCTTACTTTGACATATACGTTGACAAAGGGTACTACACAGGATATGGAAACCTCGTCGGCATAACAAAAATACCGAACAGCCATGACTGGAAACAACGTGGAATTACCGAAATACAAATACAGTTACGGTGCGCCCATCCACCTGATAAACGAGCTACCTAACACAGGAGAGATAACAGCACACAACTTAAGTACAAAGGTGCAAATGATAAAGCTACACTACTGGAGAGAGATGCCGAACAAGACGCAGTTACGTCAGGGAGACAGCTTTATGCATGTGTCGACGAACCACTAGGTCCTATGAAAACTGCTCACGAACATGATGACCCAAGGTAACTACATAGTGCAGGGTTTGATGCTTAGCTTGACTGACCTGCTGTGGAACAACATATAGGCAGGCAATTCGAGCACATGGAACAGCGGAATAGACGTCAGCACGGCGCCCAAGTACGGGACGTTTGTAACCTACTGCGAAAGCAACCTGGAAACCAAAAAGCCATGAAAGCGAATGCAGGAAGAGACGATGGAAAACTTGGTACTAACGAAAGTGTTGGACATAGCGTTTGACCACCAGAGAGCGAGAAAGACGAATGTGATCGGAAAAAAAACAGCTGATGGACGGATACGAACAGACATCTGGTTCGGTGACTATAAACAACCGCACGGTGATAAACGAAGTCCTATACATGAACAAGGATGCGCCTGAGATGATATTGATACACGCCCCACCCATACTACGCTTAAACTCGTCCATAGGAACACTATACTTCACTTTCGAGGTTACTTACATGATCGAACTAGAAATCTACTGTGAGTCTTTGCTGCATCTGCAAAAAGTTCCGCTGACTAATCACAAATGCTCAGATATGGTAACGTCATCAAAATTCGCATGTGACTTGTTTTGCATCGTACCGCCCAACCATCACCTCCATGGTTGGACAGCCAAAGGAATACTGCATCATCATTCGACTCATATTGCAGAAAAAGCTAATGTTGTAGTCAGACAATTTGTAAACAAGTAGATCATGTTACATCAGCGCGACCAACCTTCACTTGTGAAAATGGCTTCGACATCAACACACGGTGAGACACAGATGGAGGAGAAAAACTTGTTCAACAACGCGGTCCTAAACGACAACACAGGAAACGGAAAACAACTGATACCTTACATGTGGATCTACCGTTGGGAAACGGCCACCGAATTCGAATTCACCTTAAAACTGAGCACTTTATTACCAGCAAGAAAAGCTTTCCACTATCACCCTGACGAGAGAAGATACCTGCTGAAAATCCTGGAGAACCATGCATATGTAGTGGTGTACTACAGAACTGGGCCAAGCAAGCTAAAACCCTGCTCGGACATCAACCACTTTCACGTCTTCATGTGGTACAGCAGCCACCCAACCTCCGACCACAGCTTCATCATGCTGAAAAAAAAGACGTTTCCGAGGGACATAAAACCATGCGCCATTTCATGCCAGAAGGTGTACAACACTTTCGCCACTCTTTAACTGTACCTAAATCAAAACGTAGATTTCATGAACAAAGCTTCTTTCTTAGAAGCCTGTGGAACTCCCTTCCATTTGCCTGTTTCCCAGCTGACTACAACTTGGTTGTCTTCAAGTCCAACATAAACAAATTCTTGATGAACCGCCCCCTTAAGTTATCCAATTTACCAAATTTCCATTAATAACGACTATTACAATATTATCCCATTGATTACTGTAAATTCAATAACCCTTATCCTCGAGTAGCCTCAGGGCCTTAAGTGGTGACTCTTATGTAAAAAAAAAAAAAAAAAAAAAATCTATGTCATGTGCGACTACCTGACGCAGGATCCTGTGAGCTGATACGCAGTCTCGGCAGACATCACAACCGCCGCCCAAACGCGTTTCCTACAGAAAATACTGACAAATCCATACACGACATCCGGATACAGGACGGTGGTTCGAGCGATGAAAACGACCTCGCGAACAAAGGCACAACACTGCGAGGAAAAAAAATACGACTTTGTCAAAAAGATAATGCAAAAATGTAACTCCACCGACATCGTCGACATCATGGTGTACTGTAAGAGGACCAAGAATGACAGGACGAGGGGGACTTGGGAAAACATATTTCGTAACACGTTGAACCTGCGGAGCATCATACAAACGGCTACAGACCTGCACGTTGAGACCAAGGTGACGCCGATCTGGGAACAGATATGGCAAAAGAAAGCTCTTCGAAATGGACAGAAACCGATTCTGAGGCATACAGAAAAGTCTCAATATCTACTTGGAATTGTGTGCTCACCACAACATCGACAACGAGGAATTCAGATGGCACACGTTCAAAATCTGCCAGAAAATCTTGGCGAAGAAAAACGGCCTGCACGTAATGGGCGTCGGCAACAGCGGGAAATCATACATCCTGTGTTCCATATACAGTGGGCTCATGAACTGCGGCAGAATGCGATGCCAGGCAACGGACAACTTCATGTTTGGCAGCTGTGTTGAAAAGACCTTAATGTACATGGACGAGATGTAGTTCACGTTGAACAACATCGAAGAGGCCAAGTGTATACTGGAGGGAATGGAGTCGTACATCAACGTGAAGCACCAAAACAAGCACGAGCAACGAAGAACCTCGGTGATACGCACTGAGAGAGAAGGAAACTTTGTGCAACTGAATGTTCATGTATGAGACCCGTTGCCCCATGACCAAACTCAGAGAATGGGGTGCCATCGAAACTAACCCGTTGATGTGGCTGACCCTATGGAACAAATACCTCAAACAATTCATAGACAATGCATACATGCAGGAGTACAGCGCACATGCCGAAGAACCAAGACAAAACAGCAAATACCTGCTCCTACTGTCCCGCTCGTACAGCCCGGAGAAGAAGGTGCATCGTAACCTGGAGATGGTCCTAATCACGAGTTCGCAATTGCCCAGCTGCTGCTATGATCCAAACGAGGACGCTCAGTTCTGCGTGATGCACAATAGGCCCATGACATCATCCAGCCTCCGGAATACACAGCCACACTGCTCTACACGATAAACACACATACACCAAAAACTCGCCCACTTCTCCAGACTTAGTCTACCCAGATACACAGGACACTTTTTGATCAGGAGCAATGACGACATCGATACGTATGAACAAAAAGAAAATACACAGAACTACCCGCACAGAATAGAAACTTGGCATGCGCCCACCACTACATACACCTATAAAACGTGTGTGTGTGTATATATATATATATATATATATATATATATATATATATATATATATATATATATATAAATGCACTTTCATAGATAATTAAATTAATTCAAAACGTATCGCAAAAACAAATAACATCTAAGTAAATAGCGAGATGAACGAACGGGTTAAGAGTTTAGGCTCGTTACCATGTGGTCCAGATTTCGAATCTCGCTAGATTCAGCCACTCTGATGAGTCGTAGACGACGAAACACGTGTCAGTGGATAATTATATTTAAAAAACAATATATATTCTGGATTTTGAATCTAAATTCCAATAGTAAATAAATATATAAAAAGCGTATATACACGTGTTTGTTTTTAATATGCACGTCGCCTGCCTGTGAGTGTTTATATTTTTTCTAAGCTCCGCATGAAACCTGCTTGCTTGTGAAAAAATAAAATTTTCTTTTCAGGACCTGCCTGTCATCGAAGGTTGCGCACGAGCGTATCAGGGAAATATTCATCTCTATTAAAGGGAAGGTAAATCTTTAATGGGTATCTCTTCTGCCAGCTATTGGTAGAAGTCGTCTGTATCTTATTTTATTTATAAACTATCAAGGAGGAAAGTAAAGACTGACTCTTTCTCATGAGAAAGAGTCAGTCTTTACTTTCCTCCTTGATAGACTTGTTTTTTTTTTTAATCTTTTTTTTTAATGTCTAAGTCATCTTTTTCTCCCATTAAACGTTTAATGGGAGAAAAAGATGGCTTAGACTTGTTAGGTTTTGAATAAAATAGAATACCGTTGCCTGGCGCCGTAAGTTTTTTTTGACGAGTTTGCGACATCTGGCTGCCCAACTCCCCACATAGTACCCCTGTAGCTTATGTTCCTGATAGTAGCCCCTACATCAAAGTGGCAATGTGCCTTGTTGGGGTGAAAATGTAATAAAAAAAATAATAAAAAGTGCCTTTCTATTTTTTGCCTTACCTGATGTTTTCATAAGTTTTCATTTACGCATGCGCGCATATAGAAAAATATATTTTCATTACAGGTCAGGTCTCATTATTTATTTAAATAATTTTTTTTAAATATATTTTTTTTTATTGCCATGCTTATCATGTGGTATGCTATATAATAATACCATGCTATACAATACGATAAATAACAAAGTTTTGATATTTACTTTTAAATGTTTTTATTTTTCTGATAGGATACATGGATACCATAGCTGATAGTGTAAATAGGTTTTTGTCGGTCATATTGCCTTAGCTGTGATAATGAAAGTTTTTTGGTTTTAGCCTGAGTCGGGTAATGTTTTGAATATGTATGTTTTTTTCTTTTTTTTTTTGTAGGTGTGTGTTTTGAATATGTATGTGTTTTTTTTTTTGTGGGTATGTGTTTTGAATATGTATGTGTTTTTTTTTTGTGGGTATGTGTTTTGAATATGTATGTGTTTTTTTTTTGTGGGTGTGTGTTTAAGTAATATGTATGTGTTTTTTTTGTGTGTGTGTGTTTTGAATATGTATGTGGTTTTTTTTTTGTGGGTGTGTGTTTTGAATATGTATGTTTTTTTTTTGTAGGTGTGTGTTTTGAATATGTATATGTTTTTTTTGTAGGTGTGTGTTTTGAATATGTATGTGTTTTTTTTTGTAGGTGTGTGTTTTGAATATGTATGTGTTTTTTTTTGTGGGTGTGTGTTTTGAATATGTATGTGTTTTTTTTTTGTAGGTGTGTGTTTTGAATATGTATGCGTTTTTTTGTGGGTGTGTGTTTTGAATATGTATGTGTTTTTTTTTGTGGGTGTGTGTTTTGAATATGTATGTATTTTTTTGTAGGTGTGTGTTTTGAATATGTATGTGTTTTTTTTTGTAGGTGTGTGTTTTGAATATGTATATGTTTTTTTTTGTGGGTGTGTGTTTTGAATATGTATGTGTTTTTTTTTGTGGGTGTGTGTTTTGAATATGTATGTGTTTTTTTGTAGGTGTGTGTTTTGAATATGTATGTGTTTTTTTTTGTAGGTGTGTGTTTTGAATATGTATATGTTTTTTTTTGTAGGTGTGTGTTTTGAATATGTATGTGTTTTTTTTGTAGGTGTGTGTTTTGAATATGTATGTGTTTTTTTTTGTAGGTGTGTGTTTTGAATATGTATGTGTTTTTTTGTGGATGTGTGTTTTGAATATGTATGTGTTTTTTTTTGTGGGTATGTGTTTTGAATATGTATGTGTTTTTTTTTTTGTGGGTATGTGTTTTGAATATGTATGTGTTTTTTTTTGTGGGTGTGTGTTTAAGTAATATGTATGTGTTTTTTTTTGTGGGTGTGTGTTTTGAATATGTATGTGGTTTTTTTTGTGGGCGTGTGTTTTGAATATGTATTTTTTTTTTTTTGTAGGTGTGTGTTTTGAATATGTATATATTTTTTTTGTAGGTGTGTGTTTTGAATATGTATGTGTTTTTTTTGTAGGTGTGTGTTTTGAATATGTATGTGTTTTTTTTGTGGGTGTGTGTTTTGAATATGTATGTGTTTTTTTTTGTAGATGTGTGTTTTGAATATGTATGTGTTTTTTTGTGGGTGTGTGTTTTGAATATGTATGTGTTTTTTTTGTGGGTGTGTGTTTTAAATATGTATGTGTTTTTTTGTAGGTGTGTGTTTTGAATATGTATGTGTTTTTTTTTGTAGGTGTGTGTTTTGAATATGTATATGTTTTTTTTTGTAGGTGTGTGTTTTGAATATGTATGTGTTTTTTTTTGTAGGTGTGTGTTTTGAATATGTATGTGTTTTTTTTTGTGGGTGTGTGTTTTGAATATGTATGTGTTTTTTTGTGGGTGTGTGTTTTGAATATGTATGTGTTTTTTTGTGGGTGTGTGTTTCGAATATGTATGTGTTTTTGTTTTGTAGGTGTGTGTTTTGAATATGTATGTGTTTTTGTTTTGTAGGTGTGTGTTTTGAATATGTATGTGTTTTTTTTTGTAGGTGTATGTTTTGAATATGTATGTGTTTTTTTTTTGTAGGTGTATGTTTTGAAGTTGTATGTGTTTTTTTTTTGTAGGTGTGTGTTTTGAATATGTATATGTTTTTGTTTTTTTTGTAGATGTGTGTTTAGTTCTCTGTCTCTGATTCCGAGGAAATCATTGAACGTGATAGGGGTTCAACGATTGCAATTTTAATTCCTCTCTTTTGGTGTTTCATTTTCAATATCGCTGTTTTCTGTGTCTGATATTTCTATTATGCTTGTATCCTTGGGTGAATTTGATGGTGTTAGGCATGCCTGTATAGTTTCCGCGTTCCAGTCATTTCCCCAGCAGTAGATTGCTTTGCGTCCGTGTGTTTTGCAGTATGGCGTCGACTACGTTTCGTCGAGCTCGCACGGTCTTTCAATTGCTAGTAATTCCGATAGGAGGCTCCTGTGTTTTTCTTTAGTTGTTTTGTTGGACTTTCATAGTCGTCATTCATGTGTCTGTAATGTGTAGATGGTCGTGGTTCAATTTTGATGTCTGTGTCGTTAACAATGTATCTGTTAAAGTGTAAATTTTGATATGGTCCTTTCATATGGCGAGCCACATTAGTGGGTTTAATTCAATGGCGCCCCATTGTTTTAATTGTTCCATCTGTTTATGTGTGCGATATTCGAAAATTCTGTTGCGCATAATGTCTCTGCTATCACGTGTCGCCAGAGGGTCGTTGTTGGATGTGCTGAGGCAAGGAGTTCTTTTCAGGATGCGTTCTTGCTGTTGTTTGACATTTACGTATGCCTCCGCACCTTCCAATATGCATTTCGCCTCCTTTATGTCTTATGGTGTGAACCACATTTCCTCGGTAAAAAAATTAACGATTAATCCACGCAATTGCCGAACGTCAATCGTTGACGCTGATTGATCAGCCATCTTATCTGTACTATGTATCCCAATAATATCAGAAGCGCTATCCAAGGAGGTATTGTCCTTGAAAGTAGCCTTAAGTCCAAGTGCGTGCTTAAGCTTAAGGACTGTCCTACTTGCTGCGCTGAGAATTCCAGTATCCTTGCTATCGACGTAGAATTGTCCATCAGCCTCCTTTGTGCTGATTAATTTGTTCCCGTAATTGAAGTCGTGTTGCTTCGCAGCCCAATCTAATTTATTTAGTGGTGGTAGGTATTTTAGCTTTTCTAAGTCTGTACCTGGACATAGGAAACGGTGCTAGGGACAGTAAATACGATCTGTTTCCGTCTGCGACGACGTATAAGTGGCATACTGATTAATTAGAGATTAACGTATGGTATTTATAATTGTGTAATCGGATATGAAGCAATATTTATAAATAGTTATGATGCAATCGAAAGCTTTTATTTAATGTCAGCTATGGTATTCATAAGAATTAATATGGGCACTACATCATTTTACTGTATATGTCAAAGGTATGGTGTACTATTTATATCTGTTTTTTTTTGTAGGTGTGTGTTTTGAATATGTATGTATTTTTTTTGGAGGTGTGTGCTTTGAATATGTATGTGTTTTTTTTTTGTAGGTGTGTGTTTTGAATATGTATGTGTTTTTTTTGTGGGTGTGTGTTTTGAATATGTATGTGGGTGTGTGTTTTGAATATGTATGTGTTTTTTTTTTTGGAGGTGTGTGTTTTGAATATGTATGTGTATCAGACGTCTGGACTTGTTTGCAATGTAATGTAATACCCAATGCAGACGTCTGAACATAATACATATGAATAGTACACTTTTTTGGCTACTTTAGCTCTCTATTTCATGTGTTTGTTTTTTTTTCCTTATTAGTTCCTTGGGGGGGGGGGGGAATTTTATTTAAAAGAAACAAAAATTCGAATCCAATCGGAGATTCTTCAGGAAATGCCACAAAAGTTTTAGTACGATTCTTTACTTAAACAAACAAACAAACAAACAAAAAACCTTTCATTTTAAAATCTTTAGCATTTTGAAACTTCTTTAATTCTGTAGCAAAATGTAATAGGCAAAAATCAGGAACAAAGATAGGAAATAGTCAGTTTCGGTGTTGGTGGGCGGTGTGCCTCTCCACGTGAAGGATCTGCTCCCTCGCCATTATGTTGCTACATTGAAGGAAGAGGAAGACTCAGACAATACGATGTCTTCTGAAAGGACAGAGTATGATGCAGGACGACGGAGAGGATTTTGGGCCATATAATGCACATACTGAAGAAGCGGACAACCCCTCTTGCCTTTACGAAGGAGTACCCGACAAAGATGGATACTGCCCCCCCCCCCCTGCCCTGATTGTGAAACACCGCCTATGGAACAGACTGGTGGCAATAACGGTGGTAATGAGGAAGATGGCAATGAGGAAATGCTGCCCCCGGTTCTTCGAAGAAGTACCCGACAAAACAACTGCCCCCCTGCCCTGTTTATGATCATGAGCTCAGGGGGGAGTGTAGCAGTTCTATTTTGTTTTGGTCGCCCACACTGTGGATTGAACTATCAATAATATCACTTTACAACTGAATTTTTCAAAGTACTCTAGCCAACTAACAAGATAGAAGAGATGAAGAAGATCGAAGGTTACATCGACCATTGGACTTAATCGTTCATATTATGTGCAAAAATGAGCATAAAAGGCAGGTTCATAAATAATATCCTTTCGGAAATAATTTCCTATGTGATATACGAAGAAAATTAACTGATGACGGATAATAAAATTGATAAGAAATGTTTAAAAGACAGAAAGTTTCGAAAATTTGTAAATATTCCCACACTTGGTGGACACACACACACCCATATATATATATATAATAATATATATAATTACAAGAGCCATGGCAGTCAACAGACTGGAAGTCCAAGACTCGAGCTTCGCCCTCATTTAGGCTTATCAGTTAGACATACCCGAACTCGGGATTCGAAACGCGAGCACTCTACCAACTGAGCAAACGCGCCACACACAAGAATATCTACTAACTAACACACATCAAGTGAACCGCGGCGAAATGCGACAGTGGAATAAACCTACTTCGTCTCAAACAAGGGATGTGATTATCGCGACCAGCTATCACCCAAGCTGATTTCTCACAAGTAGGCTGTCATGGCTCTTGTGAGCTGCGACGTTGTCTGGCTGTGGAAATAATTATATATTCTCTCTCATATATATATATATATATATATATATATATATATATATATATATATATATATAGCGTGTGTGTTATTTATTTTGTGTGTCACAATTACATCCGGGTGACTTGTTTAATTATGGATTCCCATTTCTTATAATAAATAATTTTACCAAGAATTCTTCATAAGTTTTGGTTTCGATTTTGATTATAACTGATAGAACTCCAGTGATCTATTTTTTTTTTTTAATAAATAATTTTATCAAGAATTTTCATAAATCTTGGTTTCGGTTTCGATTATAGCTGAAGGAACTCAAGCTGATGCACCAAAGTCATATGGATATATATATTTTTTTATTTTTGAAATCGCAACTTTATAATATATAAAAATCGATAGACCATTAGCTCTATAATAATATATACGAAATCTGTAAGAATTAAAATATATTTAAGCGTATTTTACAACCTGGCTACGCCGGGCTTCCTTGCTAGCTTGGATAAATACTTTTGCAGTTTTAACAAAATAGCTACAATAATATCAGGTCTTTGGCCAAGATCAAAGTGTAGTATCTGTTCCGGCAGATACTGCAAGCTATGACTAGCTATGACTAGCAAGGACCAGATGTGGGGGCAACCCCACATGCCTGACCTTTAACCAGCTCCCATTTCCCACCTCTCGGGAGCTGGTCCCCTTTTCCCTTCCCCCTCCCTTCACTCCTCACATTAAAAATTGGCCTTGTGCCTAATTTGCTCGGTGGGGGAGCAAATAAATACCATCTGTTCCGGCAGATGCTGCACTTAAGATAATTTGTACCAGTCAATGGAGGGGAAACCCTCTATACTGGGACAATTATTATTTTTGGTAACCAGAGTGCCCCCTTTTTGCCTACTTTTAGGGGAGCTGGTTTTTACCTCACATTAAAAACGGCCTTGTGCCTAATTTGCTCAGTGGGGGAGCAAATAAATACCATCTGTTCCGGCAGATGCTGCAAGCTATGACTAGCAAAGACCATATGTGGGGGTAACCCCACATATCTGACCTTGGTCACTGGAGGGGCAACCCTTCATACCAACAGTTACTAATCCAGCTCCCATTTCCCACCTCTCGGGAGCTGGTCCCCCCTTTCCCTTCCCCCTCCCCCTATCTCCACATTAAAAAACGGCCTTGTGCCTAATTTGCTCAGTGGGGAAGCAAATAAATCCAATCTGTTCCGGCAGATACTGCAAGCTATGACTAGCTATGACTAGCAAAGACCAGATGTGGGGGCAACCCCACATGCCTGACCATTAACCAGCTCCCATTTCCCACCTCTCGGGAGCTGGTCCCCTTTTCCCTTCCCCCTCCCTTCACTCCTCACATTAAAAATCGGCCTTGTGCCTAATTTGCTCGGTGGGGGAGCAAATAAATACCATCTGTTCCGGCAGATACTGCAAGCAAAGACCCTATGTGGGGGCGACCCCACAGATAAGACCTTGGTCAATGTAGGGGCAACCCTTCATACCAATTGTCACTATCCAGCTCCCCTACTCCCCGGGGAGCTGGTCCCCATTTCCCCTTCACTCCTCACTTTAAAAATCGGCCTTGTGCCTAATTTGCTCAGTGGGGGAGCAAATAAATACCTCAAAGTGTAGTATCTGTTCTTCAGATGCTGCACTTCCATTTCTTGTTCTCTTTCGGCGAAGGTGCAGTTCTTTACGACTGAGACAATTTTTTTATTTTTGTACCTTTTCTCCACGTTAAAAAACGCCCCTGGTGTCTAACTCTGTCCCGTGGGGAGGCATTGTAAATAGGTACAATGATATCAGAGCGTCTCCATTTACACTGAATATCTACAGAATACCAACATCAATATATTACATATTAATCAGTTCCCTGAGGAATCTCCACAGGTCTCACTAGTTAACAATTAATGTTGTTTATTTATTTACAATTAAATCAAATTTTCTGTAACAGCCTTCAATTCGACTGAACAACAAACGCCCCCACCCACGCGTCATCCAAATAAAATAAAGCGTTTCACAACTTGATAGCGTCAAATTTGTCGTCACTCCGACTCCGACTCCACAAAAGCCAAATGCAGAAGTTGAGACGTGAAGGGCAAACGAATAAACAGACGCACGGACACAGTGACTCATTGGTGTTTGTACGCTGTTTTAAAAACGGAAAATGACGCAAAATTATTATTGATTTCTGTTTGTTGCTTTATCGACGTTAGAACAGCGTTGGGCGCGCTAACAAACATGGACGTTGAACAACAACAACAACAACAACAATAATAATAATAAAAATTAAAAAGAGAGAGAGAAAAAAAAAGAAGTTAAGAAACAAAACAATTTAACCAACCAAACTCTTTGGCCTTTCTTGTCGACCTGGTTATTGCCACTCGTTGCTTCCGTATCCGTTGGAGACGGCTCGCTCATCGGAAAGGCCAGACGCGACGTTCTGGAACAGTCCAATGTCAGCTTCTCTTTCACCCGCACCAACAAACGAAAACAGGAACGTCTTCGCAATTTGTGCGTTTTGCGATATAAATAATGCAATTTTAAACATACATGCTGTTTCACTCTTTAAACATTACAGACCAACGGAAATGCTTTTACAATCTTAAAGGTGACAAACCAACGGAAATTCAAATACGACACCATCGATCCAGTAGATATCTCACTGCTGATGCAATTCTCTATCTATATAAGAGCCAGATACGTCCAAGGATGGAATACTGTTGCCACATATGGGCAGGAGCTGCTAGAAAAGACTTGTCCTGCCTTGGTAGAGTTCAAAATAGACTTTGTGGCCTGGTGGGAGATGTCCTTTTCTCTTCGCTGCAACCTCTATCTCACAGAAGAGATGTTGCGAGTTTGTCTCTGCTTTATGGTTATTTTCATGGAAAGTGTTCGACTGAGCTTCAACCTATGGCCCCCCCCCCTCGCCAAACTTTCACAAGAAACACTAGACTAGCTGAAAACATTATCAATAATTTTCCCCACTCTTTATCTGTGCCTAAACCTAAACATAGATTCCATGATCAAAGCTTCTTTCTTAGAACTGCACGCCTGTGGAATTGTCTTCCGTTTTCCTGCTTTCCAGCTGTCTATAATATGGTTGTCTTCAAGTCCAACGTGAACAAGTTTCTGATGAGCCGTTCCACTTAAGTTAACAAATTTACCGAACTTCCATTACTATCGATTACTATATTGTCCTTTTGACTACTGTACACTCTTTAACCCTTATCCTTGAGTGGCCTATCGGCCTTGATAAGTGGTGACGCCTATGTAAAAAAAAAAAACAAAAAAAAAACAAAATGAAAAGAAACAAAGAATTCGATTAATCTGAACGGTGGTGGTGATAGTAGTAGTGGTGGTGGTGATGGTGGTAGTAGTGGTAGTGATGGTGGTGTGTGTGTGTGTGATATCTTTTTTCTTTTTTTTTTAACTTACATATTTTCATTGAATTTACAAACAATAAAAATGTGGCGTCGGCGGAAAACAGAAGGAAGCAATCAGTCACATTTCTCCGTTTCTCTACTCTATTTCTGTATGTCTGTTTGTTTGTCTGTCTCTGTCGCTGTCTCTCTCTCCACACACACACACACACACACACACACACACACACACACACACACACACACACACACACATATATTTGTTGACTACATAACCCTCGAAGTTAAACAACAATGAGTCTAGCCGGTCCCAGATGGGTTACAATTTTGGGATTGCTAGGCGCCGTATGTCTTGGAGACAACGTTTGCATCTAGTATCACGCTTGGTCGTCTTGACCCTGTCTTACCATTAGGACCAAGTGTTTCTGAATGAGAGTAAATGCAATTCTCCCGCACTTTAAACTAAGTCAAGCGCAAGTTACAGCAAAAAGGAAAAGGGGGAGAGAACAGCTGTTTGTAGGTTTATGATCTGCCATAGGTGAGGTAATATCACATAACGACAAATTGCCGAAAGAAATTATCGTATTTTTAGCAAAATGCGTAATTATTTATCGATTTTTTTCTTTTTTGTTTGTGTCGATTCTTCACAGCATTTCTTATTTAATGGTAAATTTGCAATATTGGGCTCACTAATAGAGAACTATTAATTTATTTTTAAAAGATTTAAAAGTAGTGTTTTTCGTAAAAAAAAAAAAAACGAAAAATTTTTTTTTTTTTTTGCTATTCAGAAAGAATAATTCAACGAATTTCGCACTTCAAAACAAGAAAGTTGGAAAATTAAACACATTCAAAATTCGTATTTTCAACCTTAAAATCTAGTGCACAGTTGTTTTTTTTTCGTTTGTTTTATCTACAATCCTCAGCCTCCCCACAATACAATATACTTTGTTCAGCTTTGACTGATTATTTTAAGCAAATTTGTACCCACAAAGAAAGAAAGAGACAATATATATATATATATATATATATATATATATATATATATATATATATATATATATATATATATATATATATATATCCATTATAAAAAAAGTATACTGTTATAAAGTTCATTCTTCACTCAATAATCAGTGAACTTTTCGTATTGATTGGATAATTATTTGAGTTTTGGTAAATTTTTAAAGAGAGACTCCGTCAAAAAATACTTAATTCCTTCTTCCATTTTGGCCGTGCCTAATATATATAGAAATATAATAGCAACAAAATAAGGAAATAAAAAAAAAACAGGTTTGCTTCGACGAAAATATTTTTATATATCGAATGTTTTAGCATATTAAAAAAGTAATAATAAATGATTTTTCATTTTAAGATTGCATCATTTTTGGTTTCGATTTCTATATTTGATATTTATACATATATAATACTTGATAAGATATGAGAATTTATTTATTCAAACACACGCCGACAAGCACAACACATCGTCCAGACTTAGCTTAGCTTGCCAGATATTTTCTATTTCAATGGAAGGCTCACTCACACAGCCGTACAGAATTAATACCAACAAAGTGATAAGAAAAAGTCTTGCCCCAAAATAGATATTTTTAAAGTCTGGGTAGGTCTATCCATTAAAGGCGTTGAGTGAAATTTGAAAATCAAATAAGAGACGTGTTGCATTTAACACTTTAAAGCCAAACAACAACGCGACTTTTTTTTTGTAACCTTTATAAATGTTTATTTTTAATTATCAAAAGTATTAGTGTACTACTACTACTACTACTACTACTACTACTACTACTACAGGAACGTAAGAGAAAAAGGAACGTGAGAGAGAAGGAGAACGAGAAGTGGAGCAATTATTCTACATTGGCGTTGGATATAAGGTTAAAACAAATAATCCCGGTCGTAGTTGGTACGCTAGGAGTAGTATTAATTCGCCTGGAAGGACAATAAAAAACTACGAATCCTCGATATTTTAGGCGGCCTTCAGACCTCTGCTCTTGTAGGTACCACCAACATTCTTAGGAAAACACTTTGATCTTTGAAGCTCCTGGTCTGGAGCCGGGATTGAAGGAAATCCTCTGTAAATGAATGCCATCTCTTTTCAGGGAGACGTTGATAAACATAATAATAATAAGAAGAGGAGGAGACTGATAAGCGTAAAAGATAATGTAGAAGGCACACAAAAACGAGTTGGAAAAGTACATACGTCAAAACACAGAAAGATTGATCATCGCAGCGAGAGACTTCGTCAAGAAGAACAGTGCAGGAAACGATGAAACCAGTAATAACAAAAAAAAAAAAAAAAAAAAAAAAGGTAGGAAGAGAAAACTGTATATGGACGATTCATCAGAATAACAAAATAAGAATCATGAAAACACTTGGATGTGGCTAAAAAAAGGACACATGAACAGAGAAACAGAATCTCTACTGACAGCTGCACAGAAGGACGCAATCATAACTAGCCGAAAAGGAATATAAGGACAGGCACGACTTCACGAGGAAAGCAGTACACTCTGCAGATGACCACACCTCCAACATGTGGACAAATGATTCAAGCACAAGCTGGAGATAGTACATGAAAACGAAAACCACAAAATCTTTTGGGACATGAAATACAAACAGATAAACTCATCCAAGCAAGAAGTTCACATCATACTAATTAACAAGAAGGAAATAAACTGCCAAATTGTGGATTTTGCCGTCCAACCAGACCATAGGGTGAAAAGCAAAGAGATAGAAAAACGAAACAAATATGCGAAACTTGCCAGAGAACTGAAAAGAATATGGAACATGAAGAAAATCAATGTAATACCAGTAATTGTAGGGGCGCTAGGAACAGTCACCAAGAATTGAGGGAGGGAGGGGGGAGATGAGGAAAAACCAGAATCGAGGGGAAGACCGAGACTATGCAACGAACGGTAATAATGAAAACAGCTGAAAAGGAAACCCTTCGAATGCGGAAACTAACCTACATGAGTAACAAACGTTAACTGGGCATATAGAAACTACAACAGAAATAAAACAAAAGATGCAACTAAAAAACTGAAACCGCAAATTGACTATCGCCCCCCGGAAAAAAAACCCTGTAGAGCCAGCATCGACTGGCACCAAACCAAGTAGTCGAAGATGAAAAAACCGAGGAGGGAAAGCACTAGCCAGACCTCCGTTGGATGGGTGTGAATAGGACTGGGATCCTAGGGAGGCTTACTGCCATCCAAATTCCAATGATGACTAATAGTCATTGCCAATGAGAAATGAATGGCAAGCGACTGTTGCGATAACGCAAATTCATTTGCAAAGATTATCAAAAGAGAGTACTGAAAATCTGGAGAGACTTGTTGTCATCTAGACTCCTGGGAACACCACCAGCTGTTGTTAGTGAACAATCTCTGATGATGACCTGTGTGAAAACTAATGAGTACAAAAAATAAACTATTTTTAATTTGAAAATTTCATTTGTTTGGTTCTTTTATATTTTAGATAAATCCTCTATCTTGCCCGGTTTTCTCTCTTTATAGCTGAAATCTAACTAAGGATGAATGGATGAATAAGGTCGTTTAATCTACTGAATATTAATTTATGTAATTTTAAAAACATTTTTTCTAGTCCGGGTGATTGGTTGCGTCACACTTACTTATGTCCACACTCTAACACAATTCTGCCATTTATCGCGGACTTGAGTCAGTCTCTCAGCTGTCATATCGAGACATATCAGTCTCAATCTTGTTTGTTGGTCATCCTCTTGTTCTTTCTGCAATAAAATT